>NC_030681.2:46867410-47184333 GCF_000004195.4 Xenopus tropicalis | reverse complement strand
ACAAATGTTTACATTTACTAGTTGGTTTATAACTTACTGTATGTCACAGGAGATGTGCAGCTCAGCATTAGATAACATCATGATTATTCAGTAAACCAGTATTGCTTTTCCTTCTTCATTGACTCTGTTCCATCAAATGAAATTACCTTCACCGGTTAAGAATGCTGCACGAAAATATCCATTTATTAAGACTAAATGCATTTAATTTTTAAGTGAGTTTGATTAAACAGCCAGATTAACTTGTTTAAAGCTTTCTATCTTTATATACAACTATTGAAAAGGAGGAAAGGGTTAGAACAAGATACAAGAGATTTCTAAAATGGCATATTGAATGAGAATTTGTGTTAAAAATTACAAATGTGAGAAAATGACGTTTGCCTTTATACTGGCTGAATTAAATACTAAAGGGGTAATTTAGGGTAATTTAGTACACCTGGTTTTTATGCAACCAAAACTTGCCTCCAAGCCAAGAAATTAAAAATAAGCACCAGCTTTTAGACCACTGGGAGCAAAATTCAAAGAGTCAGTGAGCAACATGTTGCTCCCGAGCCACTGGGGGATCACTGGCACACAGTAAAGACCGTCTGGGCTCTAGGTAAGTGACACTTTAAATGTTTTGAAAAAGGGGCTATAAAAATGTGGAAAATATAGATATTAATGTGGTATAAATGTTTAATAGAATTTTGAACTTTCTGGTTTACACATATTATATACTATTTAGAGGTGGCCCCACAGCTGTAGCACAGTTGCACTGAAAAAAATAGAGTGTTATTTGTTTGAAATTATGGCAACCAAACTTGGAAAAATTTTCAACACAATTCTGTCCAATTTGCACTTGTGAGTGAAATTGCTCTAATTTTAATGCATCAGCCGTAATTACGTCTGGCACAACCCCCTGGTGGCAATAAAAACACTGGAATTCTGGGAAAACGTGCCACATTGTTTGGAAAAACATAGCAATTCTACATGAAATTACACTTTGCTCAATGCATGGATATACTCAAGTTGATCTGTTTGTTTGGCAGCCTAGCCAAATAAGTGTCTCTCTGTCCAATTTAGCCACCTACACGTTGGGCTAATGACAAGATCATATTGTGGGACTTCAAGACCACTTACCATGTAGTTCAGCGAAATCAGGGATGATTTTTTCAGTTGAGAAAATAAGTAATTTTTATTGCAGTAAATAGTTTACATTATTGTATCCAAACTACTGTTTGATTAAATGGAGGTATGGGAATCCAAACATGCATCTCATTATGTTTGTTAGCAGTAAGATGACCAATGGTGAAGTGATGTGCAGGCCGGTGCAAAACCTGCAGGACCCAGGTCGGGTGGGTTTGGGCCAACACACAAACAACATATTTGGGTTGGATTCGGGGTGAGCGCTTCCTGACGCTCTCCCTGCATACAACCTGATTGTGCCCCACTTTTGCATCTGGTAGCATCTATTTATACACACGCACCTGTCCTGCCCCCTCTGTGACATTAGAAATAGGGTGGACGCCGCTATATAAATAGACGAAGACCCACAGACCGGGACAACACATCACTACGATGTTGCTCTATAAAACCTAGTCTTTAGGGAATACACTTACATTAATAAAAAAGTTTGAGCTGCCTTAAGGCAGGGAGCGCACTAAGGTTATTTTTATGAACGTTTACATTGCCTTAAAAAATTTCGTTTTCATAAAAAAAATCTTTTTATTCATATGGCTTCCTTATCACAATGACCTTGCTCCTCTCATGTCCCACCAGTCCCAGCTGTCTAAACCAAACATATTCAGCTTTTTAGAGATAGGATTGATGACTGATGTGCCATGATAAAGATTATTAAATATCTACATTTCGGTCATAATGTATAACAGCTCTGCTGTGGAGTGAAAATGATGTAACGACATCAGTACAAAATGATATATTCATCTACACAAAAAGAAGAAAACGGGCAAACATTTTTTAAGTAACTGTCTTTTTCCCAATGTTCTTAAAAAGAACATATTTTTCATTCGCACATTTTTAAGGAAGAACTAAAGCTTGATTAAAAATTCGTTTATAAACCATATGTCCTGTTTAGCACTTCTGTACGCTTTAGCAGTGAGGATCTGTGCCTGAACAGATGCATCCATTATTTTCTGTTGATTGACAGCACCTTCTTAGGGTTAATTTGGGGATTGTCATTTTTTCAATATAACCTTCTACAATGTTGTATTTTGTCTATTATTCCCAATACCCCCTCTGCTGGCATATCAGTATAACTATGCTAAGTAGTAGGAGAAGCTTTAGTTTCCCTGTTTAGCTTAAGAAAAAAAAAAAAAACAAGATTTTTTGTGATTAAAACTATAGTCAAAAGTATATTTAGCACAAACCCTATTCACTTAACATGTTAAACAAGGGGGTATACTGGCCCAAATAGTTGCATCACACATGCACCTACAGTTATATAGGTATTTATATGTATATAATAAAATGGTACTTTAGTAACTGGATAGTAGTAGGCATTTTTCCATTATAGTTACTACGCTGCCACTTTGGCTTTTGGTAAATGGCAAGCAACATAGAAGATAGCAGGAATACAAAAGAACTGCTTCCCAATTGCTGGGAAGTGCACCTGGTACTGAGCATCTGGAGACAATGGCAGAAAGAATATCACTATGATAAGAAGGAAACACATAAAGGCTACAAGCTATAGGGAATATTTAAAATGCATGCAGCAGAGTGCATAGAACAAAAACAGGCCTACATCCTGACCACCACAGAAAGACTGAAACGCTTTATGCTTACTTTGGTTGGAAAAAAAGTACTCAAAAAATGGGCAGAGCTACCATCAAACAGGAGACTAACCAAAAACAAAAGACTTTATGGGACATGACACACAATTACATTCCCCTTTACCTAACAGAATCATGGCAGAGCTCAGCCCACTTACCTTATAATAATACACATGTAGCCCACTTTTGCGGATTCAGTGCTGCTACCTGCTGATTTCTCTTTATTTGGTGCTACAGGAGTCCTGAGCCCCCACTTACTATGGGGGTTAACAGGGATTTCTCCCTTAATGGCATGCCTCTACCCAAGGATTATCTTGTGGAACTATGATCCACCCCTGGGAACTTAATAGTATACTGTAACCCCTCAATGTGATCCACTTACTCCTGGCTGATTGTTGCCCCACCCTGGGGTAATTCCTTACCAGCTTGATAGTGGTCCTGGGTTAGGAAAGATCCAGACACAGTTGATTCGTGGTGAAACAAGTGAGCTGCTTTATTGTGAGCAGAACCTCTCCAGGAGTGGCATACATTTCAACAGCAGGGGATATTCTCCTTACCTTCTCATTGAGAACCTTTTCCTGTTGGGTAACCTACGGGACTCCCGCCAAGTGCTCCCTTCTAGGTGATCCCCCCGGTACTCTCGCCAGGAGACACTCTCTCTTAGAGTTCTCCCCAGTACTCACGCTAGGCAGACTCACCACAGGGACCCACCCTGGTACTCACGCCCAGGCACCCTCAGATCTGGACTCCTTAACTAGTGGGGACTTGATCTACCTACCTAGCCACTTAGTGCCCTGCACTCCAGCAGATGTAATGCTGGGGGGGTCTTAACCCCACTACCACTCCTGGGGATGCAATATCCGCCCATTCTAGCTAAGTGACCTACATATCACTCCTGGAGTGGCCTATCACAAGAACTACTGTCTATTAACTGCACCTGGGGTACTCCTTTACTGGAGCAGTCCCAGGACTAAAATGTCTGACAGCACATGGCTGTTTCCCTTTATATATTGCTATACACCACCCTGTGGCTATAACCCAAACTGCAGGGATACTCCCTGTTAACTATTGATAACCCAGTCATCCCATTATCCCATTAACCAGCACCACCCTGGGGCCTATACTAGGGGTGTCTATCTTACAGGGCCCATTTTTGGCAAACCCCTACACACAGATATACATATAAATCAAGCAGATTTAAACTCAGTCTCTTTCAGACACATGCACATACACTCACAGAAAAAAAGTTCATTCAGTTCCTCACCCCTATACTAAGCCATTGTGGAACACACACAACATTGTGTGACCAGATGTCAGTAACTATATGAAATTATTAAACTAACAAATATGAGGCTGCAGCTGCCATGGAGACCAACAGGATTAAGGCACAGAATCAGAAGTCATATTTTAAAGGACAAGGAAAAACTAAATCACAAGTGGGTGCCAAATGTCAGGCACCTTCCCCCAGTGATTGTAATTGCTTACCAGAAACCAACAGCCAGTGCTTTTGTTAGGAGAAAACTGCACCAGCCCAGGGTAAATGCAGGCAAGCGATCCTCTTCCTTCCATCTCCTTTTGTAGCAATCCTGGGGCCGCACATGCGCAATTGAGCAAAAAAGCCAGCTTTTTTTTATTAATGTTCGACAGGGCTTCCTTCTTTCTCCACAGAACCACTGCACATTAGGAGGGGATAAATGCTGCTAGCCTGGGGCAAAATTGGGGAAATTTTAAATGAAACTAACAGCACAGTCCAACACATTTAGTAATACTGACACATTCCTAGTTATAGCCATAGGAACATGTAAGTATAACTTTAATTAGCATTGCATTATGGGGCCCTTGCTCTTGTGCCCCCCTAAATTAAATTAAATACTCGTGTTGTCTATGTATATAAAGTTATATGGTATTTCTTTGTTAAAAAAATATTTTTTACAGTTACTACTTCTTGGCATAGCAACTTTTCACCTACCTAAAGGTTACCATCCAGGAAATATTTTACCAATTTTACCAATCATAGGTTATTACAACTAACTGCATGTTGAGGGCCTGCCTTTTCAGACCTATATCCAGGTAATATACAGCATAGTAATTGGTATTGGTGCACTAGCAGTTGAGGAAGTGAAGAGGAGCCACAACTTGATCATACTCTTAGCACGAACGCATAAAACAATATACAGACAGCCATTCACTGTGTGGCAGCCTACACACTCTTCGACCAGGCATAGTGTACACGGTACACGATGTTCCTCTGTGAGTGGGCGGCCATATTTGTGCAGCAGGCGTCTCTTAGCATTAGAAGCAATAACTGACAGGCTGAGAAGGGACAGTCAGGTTGGCAAAACAGTCAGGTCCCAATTATTTACATAAGCAGGCCTATCAGTTAAAAAATGAACTATAGGTAACTTTTAATGTACATTAATATTTTGAAAAGTAGTTTTTTTAGAGTCAGTATTAGGATTCAAGTTCTCCTGCTTATGGGTAGTCCTTTCACATATATCTTGGGGTAGCTGTGGGGGCCCACTAATGAGATCTTTGCCATGGGCCCACTGGTACCCTTAAGCAGCCCTGATAAGCCTGTATGAGGCTGTCTTCACTAGCGATGCACCAAACCCAGTTTTTCCGATTTAGGCCGAACCCCCAAATCCATCGTAAGGGATTCGGCCAAATACCGAACCGAATCCTTATTAGCATATGCTAATTAGGATTTGGAAGGGTTAAATGTCTACTTCCGTGTTCACAAGGCTACATTTAACCTTCGGCCAGGACCGTGGATTCGGATGAATCCTGGCTGATTACCGAACCAATTTCTGAATTCGGTGCATCCCTAGTCTTTACACAGGAGGTGATACTTACCACTCCTTGAACAGCTGGAATTAGCTAGTAGGGGAGCTCAACACTGTGCATCCCTGATATGCTGCCTGGAGTTCTCCATTGCCCCCAACATTATCCTTGACAATCACAGTTGTACAGTAGTCCTCCCACTAATCTAATGACCCCTGTTTTTTGTTGGCCTCCTGATGAGTTCTTCCTCTAAAGGTTCCCATTTCTGTCATACAGCCTGGCTGAGAATGAACAATTCATATGTACTATAACTTTATAGTTCTGTTAGGCATAGATGTATAATTGACTTTATTCTCTGCATATATACTGTATATAAGCTAAAACTAACATATTGCTTGTCTCACCTGAGGTAGATAGGTTTTCATTTACAAAAGTCATAAATTTATACATACAAGGGTGGCCATAACTACAGTCAATTATGCTTCTCTTTCGTGCTTGCTAAAATAGACCCTCATATTTTACTATCTTTATGAGACAATATGGC
This sequence comes from Xenopus tropicalis, assembly GCF_000004195.4. Lineage (NCBI taxonomy): Eukaryota > Metazoa > Chordata > Amphibia > Anura > Pipidae > Xenopus > Xenopus tropicalis. Next base: position 47,178,243 of record NC_030681.2, on the reverse strand, counting down.
AGCAGCATTTCCATTTATATTACTTAATTTCTCCTCCCTGTGTGCTGCCTCTGTGACAGCCAAAGATAAAAATAACATCCATGCTGTCTTCCCACTGGTATGTAGGCAATCCAGCGGGTAACCTGCCACCAGTAAAATGAGTATGAGGTTAAGGGAATAACAGGTCCACCTGTAAAACATGTATCAGTTAAACCCCATTAAATTGACTTTCTGGAAATTCATTAGAAGCATTATTGTTGATTGTCACATGTCCATTGACATCATGGTGATTGCACTAAGAGGTCCTGGTATTTGATAAACATCCGTAAATGTATCTTCCTAACTTAAACTCTAATCATTCTTGGGGGGACTGCTACTACTTGAGCTTCGGCTGATTCCTGGATATTTTTCCCAAGATCTGACCATCTGAATGTAACCCCTTGTATAATAAGCAAGGGCCAATGTCTATAGAAACTCAGCCAGGGATCCATTTGATGAATTTTGGGAAGTTTAAAAGCTAGGAGTTGTTTGCAAGCAAATTATGTGGCTACGAAGAAGGCCTGTGTTGAAGGCAGACAAGGAAACAATCATGGTAGGTTGTCATCACTTGGGCCAATCCTGATTCATTTATAGTACCTATATTAGCAAATTCTTGGCTAATTATGTACTGGGCCAAAAGCTAACATTGTCTTAATTTATAAACATTTGTCAAATGAAATGTGACTAGAGAATAATATTTTTTTTTAGGTACAAATATTAAATGACTAAATGACTATAGAGTGCAGATAACCAGAAACCAGTAAGACAAGCAAATTTAAAAAAAGTGTAACTAAAATGTAAAATGACCTGTTAAAATGTATTCAGAACAATTAAAATAGAACACACAGTAATATTTTACTACATTATATATGCTTATATGTATTAAAATTGGATGAGCAAAATTGGATGAGCATGCATGTGTAGTAACCATCTATGGAGGCTATAGCCAAACAGAGTCCATGAGCATAAGCAAAATGTGCTCTCGCTAGTGATGGGCGAAATGTTTCGGCAGGCATGGATTCGCAGTGAATTTCTGCGTTTTGCCACTGGCAGATTGTTTCACGAAACGGATGAAAAAATTTGCCGCGGAAAAATTCGCCGCACGTCCAAAAATTGTCGTCCGTGTCAATATAATAGTCGCGGGCGACAAAATAATAGCACATTAATGCCGCATCAAGGCACTCTAGTGTGAAAGAGGGTCTGGGAGCTGTGGGTTGTGTATCTGTTAGAAGATGCAGATCCTTCCCTGCCATTACAAGCATTATGATTTTTGGACGAGATGTTGATAATAAAAATTCAAACTTTCTACTTTTTAAGAACATGTATATATATATATATATATATATATATATATATATATATATATATACTTTTTTAAGAATAAATATATATATATTTTTAAGATGTATATATATATACAGTATATAGTCCAAGCAATAATTAGCACTCCACATACATAAAGTAAAATGCCCAGGTGCTAAAGCGAAAAAATATACAAATAACTGCAATGCAAGCCAGCACTCACAGGACTTCAAAAGCTACATTATTTGATGAATAAAAACTTTTACAGGAAATATTGAAGCATGGTTCTTTATTTGTCCGACGTTTCAGTTCCAACCAGGAACTTTCATCAGGCTGATGAAAGTTCCTGGTTGGAACTGAAACGTCGGACAAATAAAGAACCATGCTTCAATATTTCCTGTAAACATTTTTATTCATCAAATAATGTAGCTTTTGAAGTCCTGTGAGTGCTGGCTTGCATTGCAGTTATTTATATATATACATATATATATATATATGCACACCATGACACTAAGAATTATTGTTCCAAAAACACAGTGCCATAGCAATCAATCATAGTGCCTCTGGATACAGGTAAATGGGCAATCCAGTAGTAAAGTAAATGAAGCGTGGCTGGATAAGCACAAACAGTAAAGTGAGTTACAAAGCCAGTAATATATGGGGACTCCTATCATTGTGTGATGCGCACAGGTCGCTGGCAGATAGTGCAACTCATCATCCGGGGGAATAGCAGCAATACGGGTTTTATGATGCAAGGAAGAGGAAGTGTCCCCAAGTAAAGAACAATACCGCTGGGGGGTACAAGTGTATGGACATATCAAGTAACAGAAGGCCAAAATAGAGGGAGAAAAAAATAATGGAAAATAAAATGAAAGTATACTGAAGGAATAATAAACAAATTATGACGAAACTGTTCGATTGATAAAAAAATAAATACAATGAAGAATATAAAAAATAGAAGAAAAAATGAAAGAATGTTTATCCCAGAAAAGACACAAATGGACTTATACAAATTGGAACCAGTGGTTCCCCTTTTTTCCAGCAGTGCATCTAATAGCAAGTTGACAACAATGAAAACATGAAAAAAGTAACAACTGTGGACAACATATAAAAATATAAGTAAAAAACTGAATATCTAAAGAAAACACAGAAATGAGTAGTATCCAAAGAAACACCCTAGTGGTGTATAGAAAATAAAATATGGGATAGGTGTTATATAGTATAAAATGGAGGAACAGTTAAGACAACCCAGTATATAGAAAGATAATAAGCTGAATTGGGAAAGGGATTTTCATGGTAGTTAAAGAAAAAAGTTGACCAACTGTAAAGACAAATAACATACAAAAGGGGGGGGGGGGGGTTGAAAATGGCCCAACACAAAATAGCAGCTAGAACTTCAACAGATGGCAAAAAAGCCCAAAAGCAGTCCTAAAGCACCACCAGATATACTGGAAAATTCCATCATTAACAAAGATACTGTAGGTTAAATCTAAATAACCAAATCATATTATCATGTCTTAGGCCTATGCTACACAGGGAGTATTCTCCAGTAGTGTTTTTCAGCTAGTGAGGAGTGCCTGAATGTGCCTGTGAAGTCTCATATTTAGTAATGTTTATTACTAGAACTAGTGACAAATATAATGGTTTGAGAACAAGTAATGCAGTTAGAGTCACAAATGGATGTTCTTTACAATTAATATTTGAACTAGGGATGCTTGCAGTCCTGGGCCAAGGCCTGGCATCTGCCATTGGTCGCTTGCATTAACCACCACTGCAGCCACCACTGCAGCCACCACATACCTCCTCTAGCACTGAACACCAAAATGAAAAATGCTGCATCCAGTTGTCCAGAGTCTGGACCATAGGGGCTACTTTAAATTCTGATATGGCCTCTCACCACTCCAGGTGTGCAGTAAGTGATGCACACAACCACTGAACTAGCCTTACACATTATTGTTACCAGTTCCTGCAGCTTTAGCTGTTTCTCTCTTCTCTCCATATTGCTGGTGGACTGATAAATTGGTTCTTGGCTTATGAGCAATACAGAGAAATGGCTGTATTGGATGTAGTTCACTATTTAAATGTTAATTGATTAAGAGAGACCCAAGCTTGGTTTGGAAAGGTGACCCGTGCCCCTTACAGTCTAAAAGACTGTTTTAAAGAGATGGAGTTAGTTGACCTTGTGTGCTCCTGGCCTTAGGTTTCAATGAATACCATACAGGTGGGGATTAGTATAGCCAACAGATAAATATGGACAAATGAAGCAAAGAGCATGGTTAACTAACCAACAGAAACTGTGACTTCTCCTTTAGAGAAGATATTTTTGCATGCACAGAATTAAATTACTGTTATATCTGATTCATTTGTTGGTATCTGTGATAATTCAAAAGATACAAAAATCAATGTAAAGCGGAGAAAAAAAAGAAGACTTGTTCGGAGACTTGCTGGTAGCTAGAGAGCCCACTGGTAATTCCACAAAGTGATTAGTTGGCCAAAAAGCAGCCACTCACCTGTAGCCAGGAGAGCTGAATGTCTTAGAAGTAATGGAAATGGATTATTTAAAACACAATACATGTGCTGTGTCTTTGTAATACAAAGAGTCTGAATAAAAGTAATAACAAACAAGATCAGTGTGTGAGTGAGTGCAAAGTCATTAAACAAAGATAAAATTTTGCTTTAGGCCATACATACTTACAGTATCCATTAATCCTTCCTCCGTCAGTGTTTTTGAGCATTAGGACATCAAAAGCTTATTCTGTCTGCCTCCTGATGTACAGTAAAACTGAAAGGAATAGAGTCTCATCAATCTCTATTAAAAACATATACAGCACATTATTACCCTATAAAGCTTCCAATCTTTATTTATCTCAAAACGTTGAGTAATTGCTTCCCATATTTTTAAAGGGTCAGTAAACTTTCATGTGTTTATTTGACCTATGAGTTTGTCTAATGGAAATATTAATCTCAGTAAAAAAAAATTCTTCTTCATGGTATGGGGGAACTGGAGTGCAGCCAGCCATCTAGGGCTGTGAATTGCACTCTTTATAGCATGACAAACTACCTGGGTTATAACTTTTACAGAGATATAAGTTTACACTAGCACAGGTACTAAGCACAATTCTACTGCAGGGTTACTGGTATAGCGACCCTTTAATACAACCCTTAATGGCAGTCTCCTTCCCACTGCTCTAATATAAAACAGGTTTTATTTTAGAGTAATGAGGCCAAATTAACATTCTTTTTCAAAATAAGTACTAGGCTAGAGCTGCTAGGCTGCAGGCTGCTATAAACAGCCTATAAAGTTATTGGAGGCATAAAACATAGCAAGAAAAAATACCTAACTTTTGTTCTTCCGCCTGTGGTAGCTCAGCAGGGCATGTGGTAAATTCCTCTTCAGAGTAGAAGGAAACGTTCTCTTTATTCATGCATTAACTGCAACAACAGAGCTAAAATCAATAGAACATAGACACAAAACCCTCCTTAGCTGCTTTATACAATGGCAAATTAATCTAGCAGATATTTACATAAATGTACATACATTCACTAATGCTGTCAGCCCTGTATGAGTGAGGGGCAGCCAGGCAGAGGCAGGTAAACTGCATTAGGCTTCACAAATAAGCACTAAAATGTTCCCTTTTTCATCCATTGTTTCATGCAGAGGGCAGCTACCCTGACTCATGAGCCCCCTAATACTCCTGCACTTCTGCATCCGGGGTTTGTAAATGCCCCTTTAACTTGTAGCTACTTATAGCATGGATTGGGTCCAGCAGTGCAAACCAGGCCAATACTGCCAATCTGTGCCTTTTGGCAAATGCCAGACAGGTTGCTCTAGTTCAGATGCTATTTTTATAATATAGATGGAAGCTGACACAATTCTGTTTCTGTGCTGCCTACCATAGGCGGATTTCTAGTAAGGCTAGGGGAGGATAAACCTCCTCAAACCTGCTTGGCAACTTAAAAAAAATCTTTACTCTGTTTCTGCAATGCTCTGAAACCTTTAACATTGGAGAAATACAGTGGATCCACTTCTCTATGCTAGCATATACATGCCAGCAGATAACCCAACTAGTTTTCTTTGTACATAATCCAGTATGGCAGCTCACATTGTTATATTTGTATATATCATATATTCTGAGTACTTACAGGCTAAATGACTAAATATTACTGAGTATATGTCATTTTGGTACAGCAGATGAAAGAATGTTATGCTTACATTCGTTGGAGACTTGCAGAATATACATCTGGGATTAACAGGAGAGGCTGAGTGTTCAGATCCATTTTGGGCTTAAACAACCTTGAGTCAAAGTCACCCAGTGACAAACTGCAACGTTTGGGCACCCTGGCATAAACAGTGTGCAAATGACAGCATTTTCCCATAAAACAGTAATCAAATTAACTGCAAGGCCAACATAAATTAGCTTTGGAAAAAAATTAAATTTCTAAATATATATAACTATATATTTATATAAATTACCCCAAATAAAACATAAAGGCCCCCAAATAAATCCAAATGGGTAGGCCCATCGGCAGTTTTCAAAGCAGGCGTGTATGGGTTTCTCCTGTAGGTAGGAAAAACTATGCACCAACATAGTTGATTCATGACTAGTGAAGAGTTAATCTGTCCTGATTCGCGAAAAATTTACGAAAATGTGAAAAAATTTGAGTAACAACGCAAAAAACGATGCAACTATTTTTGACATATGCAACTTTTTTTTTGACGTGCAGCAAATTTTTTCTGCTGTGATATAGAATAGAATAGAGCAGGGGTCGGGAACCTTTTTGGCTGAGAGAGCCATAAACACCCCCTATTTTAAAATGTAATTCCGTATGAGCCATATAATATGTTTGACCGCGGATTCTGCGGGGCAAGGTAGGGTGGGTGCCAAGGATGCCGGAGGAGGGCGTGGCCTGCAATGCAGAGGAGGACGTGGCCTGCACTCGGCGAATAGAAGACATGTTCTAAGGCTTATCTTTTTTATTAAAGATTTGGCAGCGAGCCAGATGCAGCCATCAAAAGAGCCACATCTAGCTCGCGAGCCATAGGTTCCCTGCCCCTGGAATAGAGGCTTAGAAATAGAATAGTCAGTGACAGCCTGTCCTTGACAAATTTTCAAGGGGAAGTTAATTCCATCATTGTTTTCTATTTTACACATTTTCAAGGTAAAGTTAATCCCATCATTGATTTCTATTTCACACATTTTCAAGGGGAAGTTCCCTCCCCGAATCAGTTGTACTGGCTGATACATTATATAGCTTTAAGAGGGGGCTGGATGGATTCTTAGCAAGTGAGGGAATACAGGGTTATGGGAGATAGCTCTTAGTACAAGTTGATCCAGGGACTGGTCCGATTGCCATCTTGGAGTCAGGAAGGAATTTTTTCCCCTCTGCGGCAAATTAGAGAGGCTTCAGATGGGTTTTTTTGCCTTCCTCTGGATCAACTAGTAGTTAGGCAGGTTATATATAGGCATTATGGTTGAACGTGATGTCTTTTTTCAACCCAACTTACTATGTAAGTTAATCACATCATTCTATTTCATGAAACTTATACACATTATTGTTTTCCAAGAATGAGCACCAATGCTCCTAAAATGGCCATTGTAGCACTTCCTGTTTGGGAAGAATAAAGAGGATTCATGGAAATGAACGGCCATTTCATGAATTTCTCAAATTTTTGAATCTTTCAGTTAAAAATAATCTTGATTTTCGGATAATATATTTCCATTCCACCCTTCCAACATCATTGTGACATTTAATAAATGAGAATCACGTTTTATTTGAAAAAATACCAAGTTGAGTTTATATGACTTTCAAGGCCAGAAAAATTCTAGTTTTAGATAATCTGTCTCTACATGTTTGTTTGGTTGATTCAATTGAAACAATTATCTTCTAATTCAATTTCTTTGTAGACCTGTACTGAGTTTTCATAAGATAAACCATAAGATAAGTTTTTATTATGGAATTAAATCTGGGCCATTGTTCACTATGTTTACTGCAATATCATTCCACCATTTCTTATTCAGCCCATCAGATATTGTTCACTTTGTTTCATTTCTTGTCCAGTTTTGTCATACTACAAACTACAGTACCTCAGGGTATCTTGTAGTGAGGGAGGAACACAAGATTAAGTCATTAATGCAGGCTCACATTTATAAGGCAGCATAGTACACAATCTGAATTAGAATGGCTAATAATCAGCCCTGAAGCATCAGCTTCTATGCTAGATTTGACCTTGCACACATGAGGGGGCATTTACTAAACTGCAACTTTTTCAAGTTAGAGTTTTTATTGCTGAAAACACAAAAAAACGGTGTGGAGAAAAAAAGCGACACTTTTCCAGGATTTATTATGTGACAAAACCCTGACATTTCCAAATCCAAAAAGTTTTTGATGCTAGCATTTGTGCAGCAATATAAAAAAGTTGCAGGTTTCCCAACTTTTCCATGACTTTTTTCATTCATGCTTTTCTAAAATGCCATTCGTGGAAATGAAATTTTTTTTATGGTTTCGAACAAATGTAAAAATGTAAAAAATGAGTTTTCAAAATCCTCCCCTTAGAATGTGCAGTGTCAGTTGCAATGTTTTACATAGTATAATAATATAAGCGGGGGGGGAATATAGTATTTGCAACTACTGCCACTCTTTGCATTGGGCTAAAAATTACATCTCTAGGCTGTTGAGGTGCAAACAGTAGGGATTAAAGATAAACTGTAAATATGGTTTCCTATCCAACTGTAAACTTCTTGTTGTGATGATAGTGTAGATTTAATGACTGGACATATCTCACTCTTAGCACTCAAAGCAATAACATATAGCTAGTTTTATTGCTTTGTCTTAAGTTTACCTTCGGTATAAAATACTATGCTCTTGTGGCACGTATTTTCTTGGCAGGAATGGTGATTGGTGGAATATGCCTGGTAAGTGTTACAGGGATGCTTTTACGAATTATAAATCTGTCTTTCTTATCATTCAGTTTTGTCACACTGCTGTTGAGATGTAAGATTTGTACAATTTTCATACAACATAAGCACTTTTTTTGTTTCAGCTGGAATGTGTATCGTCAATATGCTATCACAATAAATCAGCACCGTCAGAACAAGGATATCTAAACTGGGCAAACCAATTTGTCATGAAACAGAGTTTACTATGCAATGTCACAATTTCTCTGAAACGCGTCAGGATTTATGAGAAATAAAGCTTTGTTTCTTAACCACATCCACTTGTGTTTGGAGTGCGCAACCATCGAAGAAATTGTGCTTGTGACTGCTGGGTCTCCGCTTGCTACGATTCTGGGGTGCTGCACTCAGACTATTGAATCAATGTGGTAAGAGTCTATGAAAAACTTTTTAAGATAGACTAGTCATGAAAAAATCTTCCCTGAGTGAACCAATTTTGCGAAGGGGTGAGCGAATGCTTATTGAGACTGGTTGCTTTAAATTTGGTTTAATTTACTTACTGTCTCAGAATGTGCATAGGCAAAGAAGACACACAAGTTAGCGAATACACTTGCCAAAGATGAGAATTACCCCAACGTTTTGGCAAAGAGCCTTTCTCAAGGGGAAATTCTCATCTTTGGCAAGTGTATCCGCTAACTTGTGTGTCTTCTTTTGCCTATGCACATTTTGTGGTATGTATTATCTTATTAATCTATGTACTTTCTGTAACTTTGCAATTAAAATTGACTGCTGTTAAATCTTTTGCATACTATATAAAGGACTATATTTTTGAATACTACCACTGTGCTTGTATTTCTTGTGTGCAAACCCTTATTGTATTTAAAATTACTGTTTTTGGTGTCCTGTATGGGGGTACTGCTTTTGGGGTTTTTTGCACCAAATACCTATATTTAGAGATGTAGCGAACTGTTCGCCGGCGAACTAATTCGCGCGAACATTGGGTGTTCGCAAGTCCGCAAATTCGCGAACTTTTCGTGATGTTCGCAATTTGGAAATTACAAAAAAGTCACAAAATTACCGATCATTTTGAAAAACGGCGTGTGTCAATTTTTCAGAGAAGTTTTTGCCCTTGATCCCCCTCCTGCATGCCACTGTCCAGGTCGTGGCACCCTTTAAACAACTTTAAAATCAGTTTTCTGTCCAGAAATGGCTTTTCTAGGTTTTAAAGTTCGCCTTCCCATTGAAGTCTATGGGGTTCGCAAAGTTCGCGAATATTCGCAATTTTCGGCGGAAGTTCGCGAATAGGTTCACAAACTTTTTTTTTGAGGTTCGCTATATCCCTACCTATAATGTTGTTCTTTAGTATGCTTAGTGAGTTTCATCCATTTATGTATATTTACAACATACACACTCCTTGCCATACCCAGGTCAGAATTAGACCCTAGAGCTGCTCTATTTAGTGATGGACAAAATGTTTCGCCAGGCATGGATTCGCTGCGAATTTCCGTGTTTCGCCATTGGCGGATTGTTTCGCGAAACGGATGAAAAAATTCGCCGCACGTCCAAAAATTGTCGCCGGCGTAAAAAAAGAATAGTCGCGGGCGACAAAATAATAGCCGTGCGGCGAAACAATAGCCGCGGACGACGAAACAATAGCCGCGGGCGACAATTTTTTTTGTCGCACATTTTCGCCGTTTTGCGAATTTTTTGCCGTTTTGCGGATCTTTTGAAAGATTCGCAAATTTTTTGGCGAAGCGAAACAGAACATATTCGATCATCAATAGCTCTATTCACTAACTAATCCAATGTCATTCATACTAAAGAAAACAACTGTGAAGGTTTCACTTATCTGCCCAGTCCTACGCATTCCCAGAAGTGCTGGATCTTTTGATCAGTTGGGTTGTGCAGTGTAATTCCTCTATATACATAAGTACTGTTTTTACATACACTGGAGGAGCATGCTGTCCACAGTATAACTAACAAAATCACAAAAAAAATCATAATTTTATGTATAAACAAAAGCAATATTGCATGATGGCCCAGACCCTTCAGTACAAGCAAAGAGAAACGATTTATTGGACACAGCATGCAAAGCTCAGCTTTTAAATCAAGAAATAAGATGAAATATTTATTGGTAAGCCAGCAAGACATAGAATTCTATTTGACCATATATACTGGGGAAACTGTGCACTGCATGGATTTAAAAAAAACAGAACTGCTGACATGATAATAACAAAGGTTATATTGTCTTTGTCCAGAGAAAAGCTTAGTCTTTTTACACTATTTTTAGTGACTTAAGAACACAAAAATTAATTATTTTAATATTTCCTGTGGTTTATACCATGTTTAACCTGGTCCCGCTAAGAAGTATTAAATTACTTTTCCACTGTAGTTTCCACAGCAGTTTTAAGACCATTATATTATTTATTATGTCTAAATATGTATATATGTATTGTGGCTTGGCACATCTCGGCATGTGGCAATAGGACATGTTTAATTCAATATGACCTTACACTTCTCCGGCTCTCCCTGTAATGCCCACTCAGGATAAAGTGCAGTCATTATGGTATGATTAAGGATTGTAAATTCTAATGTTCTTTCAATCCCTATTTGTCACTTGGTTTTCATATGATATTCTTATACTTATATTTTTTTGGAAACCACAACTAGAGATTTAATTGAACTCAGTATTGTTATACACCAGGTCACAGGAATCATTTCACTTATTAAAGAAGTTAGAGAAGCTAAGGCTTGGTTAGTAAATGGTAATTAGAGAACTCTTCATTAGACTGCTCAGCTAATTGATGTATATAATGAGAACCAAATGGTTCCCTCTGTCCAGGCACCTCAGATTATTTATCAGGCTTGACCATAAATGTAAATCCAAGCTGACAGTTTATATTACACTTCCTAATGACATGCAAATCAATGCAATTATTTTTTATGATAAAGTTTGAGATGCAGCTAATACATGCCAACATAATACATTATGTTTTATCCAATTATATTATCTCTGGCACATCTGTCAAGAAAAATAAGTGTTAAATTTATGTGTAACTATTATCATCATCCTTAATTTATATTGTGACAATAAGGGAAGAAACACTTTTACAGAAATTGCTCATTTGTATATTAGCGCCTGCTTGAGTGGAGCTTACAGTTCCTTTTCATATACACACAAAGGGGTATAGTTATCAAAAATTAAAATAGTGTTCTCCACAGTTTGCCAGAAAGAACAGTATGCAGATGGGGAGAGTATGCAGTTCATTGTTAATTTGAACAGGTTTTTTTCAGGGGTATATTTATCAATGGGTAGCTTTCTTGCCAAGTAAAATGCAGAATCTCAGTATGTATTGATGACTATAGCAATGGCTAAGTAACAGTAAGAAAAAAGATACTTTATAGTACCATCTGTTATTTAAGAGGATGTCAGCTTGTTATTATGTTGGGTTGAAAACCCCAACAGACTGTTCTTCGACTTCAGCTTATTCTTCCGCTTCTTCTTAGCGCCCCCCATTTTCTAAACGCTACTCCTCCTACAGTTTTAGGGGTACAACACCCAAACTCCCCACACTTCTTCACCCTATAGCGGAGCAGGTTGCTTGTGCTTTTCTAAGCGATCCTGCCCCCCGTCTTTTTGTGGCACCGCTCCGAACACCCCAATTTTCCCATTGACTTTGACAGGGAAGATTTTCAAACTGCTGCCGCACTTACAGCTTTGAAGCTACACCCCCCAAACTTGAATAACATAATCATGGGGTCACCCCGAATGAAACAGCATTTGTTTAATGACCCCCAAAGTGGGAGGGGACAACAACACCCAATCAAATTTCACTCCTTGACTTTAATTAGGAAATTGATACTGCTGCCAATCTTACAGTTTTGAGGCCACACTCCCAAAACTTGAATCACATAGTCATGGGGTCAGCCTGAATGAAAATATGTGATTGTTGTATGCCCAAAAGTGAGCTGTGAACAGCCAATCAGATTTTACCTATTGACTTTGCGGAAATTCAACCTGCTGCCATTCTCACAGTAATAACACCGGGGTCCCCAAACTTTTCAGGGTTAGGCACCAGGTAATTTCAGCTCAAGGTTAGAAAAAATGGGCAAAGCCACCAAGAGCCAATCAGATTTTACCTATTGACTTTCAATAGGGAAATTCAACCTGCTGCCATTCTCACAGTATTAACACCAGGGTCCCCAAACTTTTCACAGTTGGTCACTAGGGGACTACAGGCTTAGATTTGAAAAGGGGGCGGAGCCACCAACAGCCAATCAGATTTCGCCGATTGATTTTATTGGTTTGATGCCAGATTTTCCACTGGGTGTTTACGTATTCAAGATTTTTTTTTTAAGTGGGCAGAGACACCAACATCCAATCCAATTTTACCTATTGACTGTTATGGGGAAATTATACCTGCTGCCATTCTCACAGTATTAACACCAGGGTCCCCAAACTTTTCAACTTTTCACAGTTGGTTACTAGGGGACTGCAATTTTAGTTTTGAAAAAATGCCACCAAAAGCCAATCAGATTTCACCTATTGAATTTTATTGGTTTGATGCCAGGGTACCCAAACTTGAGTGCTCAAGGTTAGAAAAAGTGGGCGGTGCAGCCAAAAGCCAATCACATTTATTTCATTGTTTTCAGTGGGGAAATTTTAACTGTTGCCATTCTCACATGTTTAATGTCAGGGTCCCCAAACTTTGCACAGTTTGTCACTGGGTAAATCACATAGTCATGGGGTCAGCCTGAATGAAAATATGTGATTGTTGTATGCCCAAAAGTGAGCTGTGAACAGCCAATCAGATTTTACCTATTGACTTTGCGGAAATTCAACCTGCTGCCATTCTCACAGTAATAACACCGGGGTCCCCAAACTTTTCAGGGTTAGGCACCAGGTAATTTCAGCTCAAGGTTAGAAAAAATGGGCAGAGCCACCAAGAGCCAATCAGATTTTACCTATTGACTTTCAATAGGGAAATTCAACCTGCTGCCATTCTCACAGTATTAACACCAGGGTCCCCAAACTTTTCACAGTTGGTCACTGCCTACTTTTCATGTTTAGAAAAGTAGGCAGGGCCAACAACAGCCAATCAGATTTCACCTATAGACTTCATATGTTTAAATTTAAACTGATGCCATTCTTTAAATATTAATACTAAGGTCCCCCAGAGCTAGTCATCGGGTAACTGCAGTTCAGAGTTAGAAAACATGGGTGGAGCGACCAACAGCCAATCAGATTTTAACTATTTATTTTCAATGGGGAAATTCAGCCTGCTGCCCTTTTCACAATTTTAACACCAGGGTCACTAGGGGACAGCATTTTTAGGTTTTAAAAAGTGGATGGAGCCACCAACAGCCAATCAGACCTTTCACCTATTGAATTTTTTTTGGTTTAAAATGAAAATGCTGCCTTTCTCACAATATTTATGTCAGGGTTCCCAAACTTTGCACAGTCAGTCACTGGCTGACTATGTATTCAGGGTTAGAACAAGTGGGCGGAGCCACCAACAGCCAATCCATTTCCACCCATTAAATTTCATTTGTTTATATTTAAACTGATGCCATTATTTAAGTATTAATTCCAGGGTTGTAAAACTTTCCAAAGTCACTGGCTATTTGCCATTCAAAATTAGAAAAAAAGTGGGCAAGGCCACCAACAACCAATCACCTTTCACCTATTTACTTTCGATGGTGAAGTGTAAAATGCTGTCAGTCAGTATTTATGCCAGAGTCCCCAAACTTTGCAAAGTTGGTCACTGGGGGACTGCAGTTCAAAAATAGGAAAAGTGGGTTGGGACACTAACAGCCAATCAGATTTCATATATTGAATTTTATTGGTTGAAATTTAAAATGCTGTCATTCTCACACTATTTATGCCAGGATGCCCACTGTTTGTTACTGGGTGACTTTGGTTAGAAAAAGTGGGTGGGGCCACCAATCACAATTTACCTACTGACTTTTATTGGTTTAAATTTAAACTACTGTCATTCTTTAACTATAAATCAAAGGGCCCCTAAACTTTGCAGAGTTCGTCACTGGGTAACTGCAGTTCCAGGTTAAAAAAACTGAGCGGAGCCACCAACCGCCAATCAGATGTCACTCATTGACTTTCATTGGGGAAATTTAAATTGCTGCCATTCAGACACTATTAAAACCAGGGTCCTCAAACTTTGCACAGTGGTTTTTACTATATAACTGTGGTCCAAGGTTAGAAAAAGTGGGTGGAGTCAACAACAGATCAGATTTCATTCAGTGACTTCACATGTTTCAACCCAACATAACGTTTGTTCTCAAACTTCCCTTTCTAGTATAAGAGGATGTTACTTGTTGCAGCAGGTAAACTGTTCCATGTGTAGTGTACATACAGTATGTCCCCTTTATAAATATGTATTCCTGCTGGCTCAGGGGTGTTTTGGGTAATCCTTGGTACAAAAGGTGAGAAACAGCCTAAAGACCTTAGGAAGGAGTAACCATAATAACATTTAGCAGATTCAAACTCACAGCCATTGCCATTCTAGGCCTTTTCACTACCACTTGGCAGTATTTGGGTGGGAGCAATCTAAATGCATCTCTGACAGAAGGGATTATATCGAGGGAGCATTAAAGGGTATAGAAAAAATGCTATTTGTTCTGTTCCACTAAGGACACACATACCACAACCTGCTGAGTAGATGAATAAATGAAAAACATTTTATTATTGGGCTTTCATAGCACCTCAGTCTTGTTCTTTCACCAGGCCAAAAAAGCCCTTCCCATCTCCCAGTCTACTTTCACAGACTTTGGACCTTGGAACCTCCCTTATTACTGGAAACCTCTTGTTTATTAACATTAGGCCCAAATATGTACGTCCATATACAAAATACAATTCAGAGTGCAATCAGCATATTTTTTTTCCCATAGTATTCTGGCATCATTGTGGTTGCAAAGGGGCTACTGTCTGGTCTAGAGATGCAGCAAGACAGGTCTAAAAGGAAGGTCTGAGCGTCACTGAGCACAACTATATAGAAGTGCAATTTGAGTCAAGTACCTTAAATGAAAGTGTATTTTTTTGCATAACTGAATGAGGGAAAAAAGGCAAATACAGCAACTGCATTTGCAGACGTATATGAGCCCTCTAAGGTTTACATCCACTTACGGTAACCTGAAATACATTAGTTATATTACTATATCAGAGCTAAAATAATGCTTTGCAATGCAAACTTTTTAATAAATATAATTAAAAAAAAAATTGGGAAGAAAACCCTTGAATATGAAACATTCTCTGAGCCCCATGCCAATTACATGCGTTGTCCAGTTTAAAACTGCCAGCCTAGACTTCAGAACTAAGGTTCAGCCAATCACAGAAGAAATAAAGGAAAGTGAAAAAGAAAGAAATTTGCTATGCACCCACATATAAGCTTTCTCTTTTTAGCAATGGTTGGAAACTAGCAATATGCACAATGACTAAAAGTGATATTTAATGTTAGTACTCAAATATGAAGTCAATATAAGAAGTAACATTTTACTGCTTTTTGTACTTTTCAGATTGCTCATTTGGTCTGCTGAGCTTTTTTAGCTGTATCTCTGAAATGCTATTAAGATAGAGGCTTCTTGCTGGTACCAGCAGTCTTATCGCTGCATGGTGGTCGAGAAGGCACAAAAGTGTAGTTGCCATCTGCACACATAAAAAATGGGAACGTAATCTTCACTTAAAAAGAAGGGTAATGACTTGGAATAATAGTGTGAGGTTAATTAGTGAAGATCAATGCAGCTGTAGAATATAATGCATGTGCTATCAAAAGCCAAAGGTGGAAATAGATAATTATACCTATTATGCTATATTGTTCAAAGTACAAGCTCATTTTAATGAACCTCAGAGAAGGTGTTGTGAGTGTGTATGTGGTACTAGAAACTGGAAAGACTAAAACATTCTCTGATGATTTTGTTCAGTAATGCTAAAATAGAATGAAATAAAATATATCAGAATATAAAAGATGTTTGATAATTTAACCTTAAACATTTGGTCTATTTTTTGTTTTCCAAAGATATAATACAAAAATATATTCTGCACTTTTACAGTGCCAATCCGCTCCATTCTACTCTGACAGGCACACCATTGTCAGTATATACACGGAGTACATGTCAGAGCAAAAATGGAAAATTATGCCCACAATTGGTTTTATTCTCTATGTCTCTCTTACCCTTCCCTCTTACTTTATGTTTGCAAATTAAAATGTGGAACTTTTGTTTTGCATGCCTGTTTGGAGGATTGCTCATTGGAGTGTTTGCTTATTTTTCTACAGATGATATCTGCCCATAAACTTAAGGCTCAGGGCAGTGCACCTCAGCCTGCCATAGTTGTTGTGAGTTACCATTTGTGGAATTTTTATATTTCTATTTCAGCTTTTGATCTATTGCAACTATTCAGGATACTAAGGTATTTTTCTTATCCTTTTGAATATTTCTGCAATAGTTTTTTTGTTCCTGTCTATGGACAGATGGACACATAAGAAAAGTCGTTCCTGTATTTTTAACATTTAGGCTCCTATACTAAAGGCTCCTATGACTAAATGAATATAGGAAATACTTTTCTTATGTGTGCAAATTGTTTTACATGCCTGTTTGGAGGATTGCTCATTGGAGTGTCTGCTCATTTTTCCTACAGATGATATCTGCCCCTAAACAGAAGGCTCAGGGCAGTGCACCTCAGCCTGCCATAGACTGTTGTGAGTTACCATTTGTGGACATTTTGAATATTTCTACATTAGTTTTTTTGTTCCTGTATATGGGCCTTTGTTACGCCAAAAATTTTAACTAGTGTGTAAGTGTTTGGGGTTTCTTTACTTTCAATATTTCTGTGGGCCAGGGGCCACATGTAACAGTGCTTTACCTGTAAGGGAGCAGGAGATAATAGCACAATTTCTATAGCATTGCACAATTTAGCTTTAACTAAAGCCAGTTAACCCATCAGCACATTTGTGGACTATGCAAAGAAACAGAAAGAAAACCTACTCAAAGAATATGCAGCAAACAAAGAAAAAAACCAAAGGTACATGATGCTGTATATTAAATTGGCTAACTTTTTATATGGGTGCTTGCGATTCTTATAGATTTTGTTTCAGCATTTATACATCAATTAAACAGCATATCGATTGATTATAGTACCAGCAGTAACATACACTGGACTGTGACAGGCATAGCTTACTGAGTTATATTTTTTATATACAAAGTATTTTAGTGTCATAAGCACTATAATCATAAATGCATAATTGACATTCCCAATTCCCTGATGATTATGCATCTAATAGGTGGAGTATAAAGCTGGTCTTGCTTCCTAAATGTTAATATTTGTTCAATGAACTCCAAGAGTTAATATAGGTGATCTAAACCTTCATAATACCCCCCACTAAGCCCCATCGTCCTCAAGGTAGTTGACCAATGAAATAATGCACCAATGAGAATGCTTCTGACTAAGAACTAAATTACAGAGGCAAGTGAACATACCGATTAACAACACTATCATCAGTCCTACTGCTGTTATCCTATATATGAAGATTTCTGTTTAAATTTGGAGGCACATTACACGGTAATAAAATAATCAGGAAGTAGAACACACTGCTGTTTAGTTGCTCTGTCATAGAAAGACTGTATTTAAAGCTTCCAGCTCCATTTACAGAAACTAAGAACATAGAGCCAGACTGACACAGATCAGAAGTGATCACTTTGGAGGATTATTTCCCATTTTAATAGTGTTGCTGACCATGGAGAAATTGTATCCAGCAATATTACTCTAAGAAACAGTGATGTTTCCATACTACAGGAACTGTAGAACCATTTTGATCTGTTGAAATTAAAATCCCAAACAAACCTTAACTCCCGCAAAAAGGATGTAAACACTGCTTCTTATAGAAATCAATGCTGGACAAAATTCACACTTGGCAAAGAGTGTATTGCCACTTGAAATACCACCGAGCTGCTGCTATGAATACCTTAAAGCTTTTAATTAAAATTCAAGAGTGCTATCCTGGAATTGATAGCATGACACAGAATAGACTGGCCACAGACATGCACACTTAAGGACTGAGATAATTGGTGTGCGGTTAATTTGAATCTTACTTTGGCAATACGTTTTAGCATATATCAACATATTATTTAGGGTTAAATTCATCTAAGAGCCATAGTCCAGTAATGCCAGGGATGGATGCTTAAAGCAACTTAAGGTTGCAGGTAGGTATTATTAACTGCTCAAAAATACCTTCCCAGGCTGTCTAGGCCAATGACTCAATGCATGCACGATGATCACAAGATAACACAGGTAATGGTGGGAACCTTAGAACTACACTTTCAAGGGTTCCCCAAAGTCAATAGGAGGGCTTTAAGACACAAACGGACATTGCAGATTGCAACTATGTGGAACTTCAGGAAGTGGCTTTTAGTGCAAGTGACTACTGTCAATTTGCTCTTTTATGTTGAGGTTGCAACTGAGCCCTTCTGTGTGCCCTGATTTTTTTTATACCTGTAAAGATATAAAGAAGACTTTTAAAGTCAAACCATAAGAGCAGAGAGGCACCAGGCAGGACTAAGGCTGGAAACAGAAAGAAAGTTCGGGAACAAGGAGACATGGGGGAGGTACTTGGGATGCTATTGCTTGTCACTCACTGGCATGACCAGATTAAAGGAACAGTAACACCAAAAAATGAAAGTGTATAAAAGTAATTACAATATAATGTACTGTTGCCCTGCATTGCTACAACTGGTGTGTTTGCCTCAGAAAGACTACTATAGTTTATATAAGCAAAGCTGTTATGTAGCCCCGGGGGCAGCCATTCAAAGGAGAAAAGGCACAGGTTACTTAGCAGATAACAGATAAACCCCCATTATATGGGGCTTATCTACTAGTTATCTGCTATGTAACCTGTGCCTTTTCTCCTTTTTTCCAGCTTGAATGGCTGCCCCCATGGCTACACAGCAGCTTATTTATATAGTAGCTTTTCTGTAGCAAAAACACCATTTTTTTGCAGAGCAACAGCACATTATATTTTAATTACTTTAAAACACTTTAATTTTTTGATGTTACTGTTCCTTTAAGCTAATGAGGAAATGCCATTGGCTCTCTTGACTCTGTCAGACATTTGACAGAGGAAGTAAAGAGAAGGGGAGGGGCAGGATTTTTTTTTTATGGAGAAACTGGATCTGAAAGGTATTCTAAAAACTGCACTAACTTACATTTTTTTAACATGTAAAATCATATTAAACTAAGTTATTTAATTTATATGTGAATTAAGGTATATGTCCCCTTAAACTTAAACTCTTAAAAATGCAAGACTGAATGTAGTCTTAATGACTTCATTTTGGCCATCATATTTCCTCCCCCAAAGTAATAAATGGTCTTCTCCTCAGTCGACACATGAGTAATCCAGCAAAAAATGTTCTCGGCTCTCAGATTCTCAACATGAAAAAGGAATTAAAAACCAATTTATTGAATCTCTCTATTCAACGAGATATTGAAGTGACTAATGCAACAACTGTGAATGAATTGTTTACTCTGGTGCATTAAAATAAAATGTACGTAGATTTTATATTTTTTTTAGATTTGAAAATGCTGTAGTGTTGCGGATGTAGTACAACTATAATTCTCACATTCCTCTGTTTAACCAAACTCTCCACAAATTAGCCCAAGTGACTGTGCAGGTTTGTGAAAATCAGCTAAATAATTCAGAATTTATTTAGTTTCTAAATCTAAATTACCTAGTACAACAATATAACATTAATCACCTGATTTAATATCCAGTTAAAAGGAGAAACTCAATAATTAAACTTTGATTTAACTATACCTATAGTTGCACTACACCCACAGTACCATTTAAATTAACAGTTCTGACACTGGCTGACAAAAGATTGGGGAAAAACCTGGAAAGAAAAGATACAGATTTATTTTGTGAACAATAAAAGAATTTTGAGGTAGCACTGATTTCTGCAGTTGAACCTCTGTGTGAAAACCAAGTAATAGTTAAATTCCTCTATTTTAAAAACTGTATGCCCAATATCAATTTAAATTTGGAGAAATATAATAAAGATTATTTGTGACTACAACCGCAGTTGTAGTTGCACAAAAATGGACGCAGTCATTGAGCAAGATTACATCATTCATTAAAGGTACTTGTTTTCAAACCCCTTTCTTGCACTTCTGTATGGCTGCATTCGGCACCTGTATATCTGTCCCTCCTCCTATTCTGATTCACATGAAAATGTGTGTTATATACAGGAGAATCTTGCCTTCAGCAAGGATAATATGAAATCATGAACAGAGAGTAAAGAACAAAAAGAAAAAGAAGGACTCTCCTAGGCTCTACTCCTATTAGCACAGTGGTTCTCAACCTTCCTAATGCCGCGACCCTTTAATACAGGTTCTCATGTTGTTGTGACCCCCAACCATAAAATATGTGTTTTCCGATGGTCTTAGGCGACCCCTCTGAAAGGGTTGTTCGACCCCCAAAGGGGTCCCGACCCACAGGTTGTATTAGTGTTACTATTACTGTATTAGTATTAATCAATAATCTCCACCATGGAGCCTCAGACAGCATGCAATATGGGCTAACATGGGGACCATCAACTGTTGCACAACTCTGCATTGGTGGACAGATGGGAGGGAAATGGCCACCTTTGGGGAATCTTGACAATGTATAGAGGGAGGGGGACCATTGTAAAAACTCCTTTGGGATCATTCTCCTTTAAACCTTAATGCTATGCTAGCTAATGCTGGTAGTCAAGTAACATTTTATTTGGGAAATATTTCTATGGGGTATACATACCCTTTAAAAATTACAGCAAGAAAGATAGTATGAGGAAGTTGCCATTGATACTACTGTTGCTGTGCGTCTAAGTGGCAGCGGCTGCAGCTGGGTGGTCAAGCCAAGAGGTACTTGCATTGGGTGCCTCTTGGCACTACTGATGATAAAACAACTCAATTTGAGTTTAAATGATTTTTAGTAGTCTTAAGGTATGGCTCTCCATATTTAAGCAAAACCTATTATTTGGAACACCCTTGGTCCCAAGCACACTAGATAACATATTCCATACCTGCAATATTAATTCTCATTAAAGAGGTGGTTACAGGACACCACCATGAAAAAACAGGGTTCAAACAGTTCAACAGTTGATATAAAGTTAAGAATTTTTAGCAATTAATACCATAGAATAAGTAAGCATTACTTTTAGTAATCTATGACAGGCAAAACAAGCTTATTTCTAGAGAAAAAAAAATGTTTTGCAGCCAAAAGTGTCAACATTTCTTAGAGTGATACATAAAGGAAGTTACAGTTTTCTCCAATAGCACTGACTCTAATACATATTATTTTTATCTGACTCATGAAATAGAGTTGGAAATTGCAAAACTCTTCAGTTATCTTAACATACCATTCAAATGAATTATAAGTTCATTATTATGTCCTCAAAGCAACCTAAATATATGTTTCCTCTGAAAGAGCTTTCGATGTTATTATCAGCATTTTCGAAGTCTCCCAGAACAGCAGATGTATTATGTGCTGATGGTTTTCTGTCCATGAACTGAACAATGTATTTACAAAAAGCCTTTAGAAATACTGTATCAAATTGAAAAATCAAAGGTTAACTGCGAAGTTTCACAAAGGTCACAAACAACCCTTGAGTTTTATTTTCTTGGATTTCTCCAATAAATTCACTGTACATTTAAAAAAATATGGTATGAGCACACAGATACTCCAGAGGGATAAATATTAGGACTGACTACGGGTTAATATACAAAATATTTCTTTTAGCAAAATAATTTTAGACTTAAGTTATGTGCGCTCCATTAATTCACAAACTGTTGGTACTAGGAAGAGGGGATCTAAATGCTGTTTCTCAAACACAATTAAACTGGTGGTATTGTAATAGTTTTGTTTCATAATCTTATACAGATAAGAGGGAATTGTCACAACCTGTGAAATTCGCACAGACTATGGGGGATATGTAAAAATAAGCTAAGACCACAAGACTTAGGGGAAAGTTTATGATGCCTCAAGGTTCAGGTCGATGGCAGAGACTTACCACCTAAAGTAGTGATTAGTGATGAGTAAAAATGTTTTGCCAGGTTTCACCTTGAAAAAACACCCAGACTCCAACTGCCACAAAATTAAAGTTGCGTGGTAAAAAAAGTCATCATGTTTTGTTTTGGCTAAATTTTTGCCAGGTGAATTTGCAGTGAAATTCCGCATTTTGCCATATTTTTATATTTTTGCAAACCTATTGCATTTTATTGTTGAAAGGCAAGTGCATTCATAAGTTCATCGCTCTTCGAATATATGTGGTCCTTGCCTATGTTGAAAAGAGGCCTAAAAAACTAAAATATGTACTATACTAAATAAGTGACTACTAGGAGAAAAACACATCCCAACTGAGTCAAACAGAAATTGAAGTAATGCAACTAAGAAATGTCTGCGCCACCATGAAAGAAAATATCTATAAAATGTATTCAAACCACACTCTTAAACTTCTCCATAAACTTTTCCCAGAGACCTATTTAGCATGCTGATATTCCAGCAGACACCAATTATGTGGAAAGGCGGTAGATGACTCCAGAATGACATGCTTAGTGGTGCCAAAGGATCCAATAACATACCTACTTGCACACCCAATGAGGAGGGTAAGGAAATGAACACAAAAGGTAATACACTGAATATTAATATGTTTTCTTTTGCACCTAGACATGTCAGAGCTGCAGTTCTAGAGCACTGAAGGGGTTAACACTGGAACAGAGACAAAAAGATCTTCAGTCTATTTGTGGTGCATTTGTCTTTTCAGGGCTGGCCAGTGCTCCAGGATGCTGATAGCAGTTTATTACTACCTAAGGTTTAAAGAAAAGTGCCTGTATTCAGTAATGGGGCATTCTGTAATGCACAGAAATAGATCTACATGCTTTCCAAGTTGGGGTGCACAGATTAATAATATTTAATGAGGAAATCATATGCTTTCTAATGAAATCACAAGACCACGCTATACTTAACAGTCAGGAGGACTAGTTTTGAGGGGACTAGATTATCTGTGACCAAATAAAATACAACATGCTTTTTTTTGCTGTTGATATTTGGCACTGAAAAGCACTTATATAATACTATCAAATCTGGCATGTAATCATATTTTTGTTAGTAAATGACACATTCCTGGGCACTCCTACCTCATGCCTAGGTAATGAGAGAGAAAGTCCAAGAATGCAGATGAAAAAAGTTGTAATATCCAGTGTTTTTTTTCCATACATTGGAGGCTCTAATTCTATTGGATTGCATGTCCACCTGACCTCTGTGGCACAGATTTCCTTAGCTGGTAATGAATAAGATATCTCTGTGTTGTGTTCTCCTTTGTATTTTCTAACTGTTGGTATTCACATGTATGTTATTCGCTATTGTTATTTCTATTTTGTCATTGTTCTATTTTTATATGTATATGCACTTTTCACCTTTTTTAAATGTAACATTTAATAAGTGTTGTCCTTGTTGCTCTTACTGCCACTATGCAAATCTACAAAAGACTTCCAGAGGGAATAATATTATAGGAAGGGGTTCAAGTGCACATGACCTGTATAGAGGTATAATTACAAATAAGCAATTAAGTTAATCGGTGCCCATTGCAAAAAAAAAAAAAGCAGAGAAATGTTAACTTAGATACACATAACAAATTCAAAAGCTAATAAGGTTATTAAAGTAAGTGGGCTGTGCAAAAAGTATTTGCTAATTGAGATGTAATCCCGTTTGATGTTTTATGCAGCATTTTATGGTATAAAGAAATGTGATAAACGTACAGTGTATTCTATATTATAGTTATTTGTTTCTCTAAAATAACTAAAAAAATTCATTTCACTTTATGTATGGGTTGCAGTCTCCACAAAAAGTGAATTTCAGGATATCAGTAAATAAAAAGGCAAATTTATTTCACATATTTACTTTGAATCAATTACTATGATTTGGAAATAACATAATCAAATCCTTTTGCCCAATAAAGATAATTTAGTTTGGAAAGTGAAGGTCACAGAACCGTCTGTGCAACAAACATTTACATACCCATTTACTTACCAAGACTGACTACCTTCCCATCAGAACCCCAGAACAACCAAGCTACTCATGCTCAGGTAAGCTCAGCCAACTGCAATGATAAACACAGCCCCCCACTGTATCAGGAGGAAAAATGGAACATTGCAAACTTCTGCTTCTCCCGCTATCTGGAACCAACATCCGAGGTAAAACCTCCCCCCTACGACCCTTAAACTGGCCAATCCCCACCCAGCATCAGGAAAAGGGGAAGTAAGGGGCTGCCCTCCTAACCCCCATCATGCCCTGCTACCCTACATTGTGCTCTGGGTGATTGGGTCCCCTTTTATGAATACTTTCCTTTTTAAATTTAAACTATATCTTGACATTTTTTATCTAGACCTGGAAAAAATGTACCAGCCCGAGGAAAAAAGGTCAAACAGGACCAACCCAGGGAAACTTTAACTCTCACAGCTCCACACACCATACTTAGTACGGCAATCAGTATGTAAGATATTAGCATTTCAGCAGTATGCTTTCTCTTTAGATGGTAAGAGTGCTGTACAATAGTGTAGTTTGTCCTTGTGAAAAAGTAACTTCATCGCAAGTTGTTTCTATAGCATTTTTCGGGATACTTTGTGACTGATGTAATAAAACAGATACCATCATTTGGATTGGAGGATTTTTTCAGAGTGCTAAAATGCTGATGTTATAAAGCTTCATTTACCTTGAGAGCATTATCCTAAACAATAATGCTTGTCTTTCTCCCTGATTCATTTTTTATTTTGAACCATTAATTTTACTGGAATAAATATAGTTATATATATATATATATATATATATATATATATATATATATATATATATTCTAACTTTACTATCGTACTGCAGTGTTTGTCAATTTCTTAATGTACAACACTTTGTAAACTTTCTCAAAGTGGAATTTCAGTTGATTTAATATAAACATTTCAAATATTACTTAGAAGTGATGCAGTATATGTGCCTGTTCTAAAAGCTACAGCAAGTTCTAAAGTAAATCTGCCAGTCATGGTATGGGGAATTATGTTTTTTATGCCAAATAAATTATATATTTTTTTATCTAATGTGTACCATGTAGTTTTAAAAAGTTAATTGACTCAGTGGTTACTAATAAATGTAACTATTACAGATAACATATTTATAGTATATACAATATGTACTGTACATAAATCTAAAGCAAGTGGACTTTCTTGAAAATGTTGTACAGGTATAGGACCCATTATCCAGAATGCTCGAGACCAAGGGTATTCCGGATAAGGGGTCTTTCTGTAATTTGGATCTCCATACCTTAAGTCTACTAAAAAATCAATAAAACATTAATTAAACCCAATAGGATTGTTTTGCATCCAATAAGGATTATTTATATCTTAGTTGGGATCAATTACAAGGTACTATTTTATTACTACAGAGAAAAAGGAAATCAGTTTTAAAATTCTGAATTATTTCATTAAAATGGAGTCTATGGGAGATGGGCTTTCCGTAATTTGGAGCTTTCTGGATAATGGGTTTCCGGATAAGGGATCCCATACCTGTATATGCCACAGAACCCCAAGTTGAGTTCATTATCTATACTTATTATAGCAGGTTGGCAGTAAAGGACACTGGTGCGATTTTCAATCAATATAGCAGAGGAGGAGGCGTCAATTAAAAGATGGAAGCATGGAAGTATTTATGAGAAAGAAGAGTGAGAGCAAAATTTTTAATGAAAGGGATATTAGCTTGTTATCTTATATAGTCCAAAACATTCCTGTGATCGTGACATACTGCAAATAAAGGCAGTTTTATGGTACATCAAAAGAGAGCTGCATCATTTTGCTTTTGATATTTAAGCACCCCTTTAAGATTTAGGACATACACCAAAAGTGTGTGTTGGTACTCTACTGTTAAAGGGATGGGGTATGGGAGTGCAGAATAGAGGCATGAAGAGAAAAGGCAATAAGATTAGCAACACAATTCTGTTTCTTCTCTTAAACATTTAAAACTGTTCAGTAAAATTTAGGTTACGAATAAAAGAGGAGGAAAGTGGGGGAGGAAAGAGGAGAAGTGAAAACATAAAAGGAAATAAAGTATAGAGGAAAAAGGAAAGAGATAACCGCATTTGAGAAAGAGAAGCAAATTAAAAGAGGGAGACAGGAGAGCAAAAGTGGAAAAACTGAGAATAAAAAGGGTAGAGATGATGTAACAAGATAAAAATAAAAAAAGAATAAATAAGTTCTTGTATTTTATAAACAGGCCCCTCAGTTCCCCCTAAATGCATTATGTTTTTTGTTTCCTTATTGTCTTAGTTTTAGAATATAAGTGTAGCCATGTGGTCTAGGTGCTAGGCCTGTGGAGTTGGTACATAAATACTTCAACTCCGACTCCATTTATGGTAAAGAGGCAGTCAAGGTCTATTACCATGTTTTGTTGCTTTATGTCTCTACCAGTTAACACAGGGGGGAAAAAATAACAAATACCTGGTGGTGCATACTCTATGGCATTTTCTATTGCATTTTGCTGGCAAGTCTTTGCACTCTAGCACCATCTAGAGGCAGAATTTAATCCTTGAAAAATTATGTCTGGACAAGGTGAGACAAAACGTGAGAACTTGCTGGCTGCATCTGTACCTCTGACTCCTCTGTTTTTAATATACTAATGTTTTCCATGTTGATTAAAAGAACACAACGTACAAGTCATTTTATCACTTCCAAAGCTCAGCAATTTTATAGCTAAATAAAGATGGTTTGGGAATGAGCCAAAGAACTACTGGCTAGGAAGCTGACACACTACCCTATTGGCCATCCAAGCCTTTCACTGCCAAAATGAATGAGGGTTCAATTTAAGTTTGGGTTTAAATCTATAACCAAGCTTATGTCATTGTGGCTTTTTATTTTATTTATTAAAGAAACTAAAAACATTCCTTAAACCTAAAGTTTAAATAAAAGACAAAAAATCAAAACAATAAGGTTATAAAAGCTCAGCTGGACCTCACACTAGTAAAACAACTATGCACTAGGTTTTATACTTACAGCAGAAAAGCACTTTATTATGACTATTATTTGTGAAATAGGGCATTGTAACATACTGTATTTTTTCATTGCAATATAAATTTATTAGTAGCGATAAGCAAATTTTCCGGCAGGGGTGTATTTGCAGTGAAATTCCGCACTTCGGCATCAGCAATTTTTTTCACTAAACAGCTGCAAAATTTTGCTGTGAAAAAATGTTACAGTCCTGTCCAGCACTTTTTTACTGAGTTGCTATTCCTCATCTCTTTATCATTTTTATTCTTATGACATTATGTAATGCAAAATTCAACCTTCTTTTCAAAATATATTATGTAGTATGAAAATATAATGGTGATATAGTTCTGCGTTTATAACACTGATAATAATTGCAGAGTTCTGTAGCTCTTAAAATTCTTGCTATATTAGCATGTTACCCTATATTTAATAAAAAAATGTCATAATAAAATATAATAAAACATAAATCTAGACAGCTTTCAATTTTAATCCTTGTGCTAATGTTTAATTAGAAAGGTTGAGTTGTCACAGTTTAGTACAGTATCTTGATTAATATGAGTACACTATCAATATGTTAATGTGTCAGTTCTAATCATTGCCCCCATCTCTGCTAATTATATCAATACAAATATCATTAAAGCTTCTGTCAAACATTAATATGTGCTGCCCAATTTCATAGCTCTTTCTGCCATCCAGTGGGAATGATAAGGATTGTTTAAATATTTCATTAACTTTGAATGAAAGTTCCTAAATGAAAGTTTCTGATGCTCTACTCCAGTAACATGTTCACTTAATGTTTTTTCACAGGTCAACACGTTTTCATTTGAAATATTTAATAATATAGTATTTTTCTCTCTTGCCACATAATTAGTAATCATAGTTTTCAAATGCTACTGAAATGGCCACATAATAATTTTTACATTATGTCATTGTAGAATTACCCAAAGAATGCCTTTAGAATACCTGGATATTATTCAAACAAAATAGGAAGTTTACATAAGTCTATTAACGCAGCCCTAGCCACTCAACAATTCATTTAAAGGAACAGTAACACCAAAAAATTAAAGTGTATAAAAGTAACTAAAATATAATGTGCTGCTGCCCTGCACTGGTAAAAGTTGTGTGTTTGCCTCAGAAAGTCTACTATAATTTATATAAATAAGCTGCTGTGTAGCCATGGAGGCAGCCATTCAAAGGAGAAAAGGCACAGGCACATAGCATATAACAGATAAAACACTATTGTATTCTACAGAACTTATCTGTTATCTGCTATGTAACCTGTGCCTTTTCTCCTTTTTTCCAGCTTGAATGGCTGCCCCCGTGGCTACACAGCAGCTTATTATATAAATTATAGTAATGTTACTGTAGCAAACAGTTTTGTTTTGTATACAATAAAAATTAATTATATCTTATTTGTGATCAAGCACAAGGTACAGGTATGGGACCCATTATCCAGAATGCTTGGGACCTGGGGGTATTCTGGATAAGGGGTCTTTTCTTAATTTGGATCTCCTACCTTAAGGGGCACATTTACTAACCCACGAATGGGCCGAATGCGTCCGATTGCGTTTTTTTCGTAATGATCGGCAATTTTGCGATTTTTTTCGGCGTCTTTACGATTTTTGCGTAAAAACGCGAGTTTTTCGGCGTCTTTACGATTTTTGCGTAAAAACGCGAGTTTTTCGTAGCCATTACGAAAGTTGCGCAAAGTCGCGGTTTTTTCGTAGCGTTAAAACTTGCGCGAAACATCGCGCCTTTTAAGTTTTAACGCTACGAAAAAGGCGCGACTTTGCGCGCAAGTGTTAACGCTACGAAAAAATCGCGACTTTGCGCAACTTTCGTAAAGACGCCGAAAAACTCGCGTTTTTATGCAAAAATCGTAAAGACGCCGAAAAAATCGCAAAAAATACAAAAAAGTCGCAAAATGTTCGTTTCCAATCGGAATTTTTCCAATTCGGATTCGAAATCGTGTCTTAGTAAATCAGCCCACTAGTCTACTAAAAAAATTTTTAAACAGTAATTAAAACCCAATAGAATGGTTTTGGCTCCAATAAGGATTAATTATACCTTAGTTGGGATCAAGTACAAGGTACTGATTTATTATTACAGAGAAAAAGGAAACCTTTTTTAAAAATGTGAATTATTTGATTAAATTCGAGTCTATGGGAATTGGCCTTTCTATAATTCAGAACTTTCTGGATAATGGGTTTCTGGATAAGGGGTCTGATACCTGTTCTCTTTTGTTATTACACAGAGAAAAGGCTATCAATTTTAAAATGCCCTTTCCATAATTTTGGAGTTTTCTGCATAACATGTTTCTGGTTAAGGAATACCATAACTGTATATACTGTCCATATCAGCATTTAAAGGGAAAATAAAACAATTCAAGAAAGTTTAAAAAACCTATTATTAAAGAAAAATAATAACTTTCTTTAATATTGGCGATTACATAAAATAATACTCCAGATATAAATTCAGTGTATATTTGGATTTCCTGCAAGTCTGGAAATCTGCACAAAGGAAAAGTTGTTTTGTAGTGCAGAATAAAATAAAGCTTTCCATCTAGGAAATGCTGTAGGCAAGCCTGAGGCACCACTGCATGACTGCTACTGTATATCTGAAACATCTGATCACTGGTGCAGAAGAAATGATAAACAGAAAGTGACAGCAAATGAAAGAAAACAATTTCCAAATAAAATGTTTCAAGTAATATTGTATAAATAAAAAAAAAAAACATGTTTTAACTACTTTGCTGGATTTGTGAGGCCTTGCAAAAAATGACTAGTTGGCTTAATAACCCATAAAGAACCAAAAACACTTATTTAGGGATAGTCAATGTCTTGGATCCACCTTGCTCCTACATAGGTAAGGCTGATGCCACACGTGGCGTTTTTTGTCAGCCTCAAAACGCCGCACAAGCCACACACCGTTTCCATGGTGCTAATAGTGCGAAATAGTAAAAAATGCTGCATATTTCCACTAGGTCTGGCAGCTGCCTTTGTGTATACATAGGAATAGCTTGCTGTGCAAATACTGGCGTATTTCGGCCAACGCTTGAAAAATCCGTGGTAAGGTGTTTTCTAGCGTATTTCCGCATTGTGTGGTTTGCTTCGAGTCTTTTCAAGTTATTAGCCTTCATAAACTCACTCTTTGGGGCACATTTACTAAGGTGTGAAGTTTTACCTCGGGAAGCTTTGCCACACTTCGTGCAACTACATCAGATGGTAATTCGTGAGTAGTGATGAGCAAATCTGTCCTGTTTTGCTTCGCCAAAGAATTTGCTAAATGTTGCAAAATTCTCAAAACGGCGAAAAAATCCATAAAACGCATTTGTTGCACAGATTTTTTTGTCTTTTTTTGCTGCGACTGCGACTTTTTTTGACACACAATAATTTTTGCAAATGGCAAAATGTGGTAATTCGCTGCAAAGCCATGCCTGGCGAAAACATTTGCTCATCACTATTCATGAGGAATATGCTTATTCCCTAATACACAAATTTTTGTTGCAGCAAGTGAATGGCAGGTGAATTTTCACCAGGGATTTTTCGCCAGTGTATACTTTTCACTTTTTACAAATTTTCACTAACAGCACTAATCTTTAGAGAAAATTCGCTAGCGTATATGAGTTACTGTTAATTGAAACCTGTGGCATATATTGCAGTGTAAAAACGCTATATTTCTGGCTTGCCTAATGAAAGATTTACAGAGATACACTTACTACAAACTACAGACTTGTTTCAGTGAACGGCGTCGCCAACTTTAAAAACGGATGCCCATACCCTTTCCCTCACCGTCTCTACTGCACATTCATCCCCAATATCCTGCGACTTTGACCAGCTCACAAACCAACTGCCCCCCCCTGCTCCCCGCACCTGCCGGCACCCACCCACCAGTGTGCAGAGTTACCAGCACCCCACCCCTGTCCGAACCGTTTGCGCTGCCCGCTCCCCCCACCAGCACTCACCTGTCCTGCTGCAGAGCCGCCACCAACTGCCCCCCCCCCGCTCCCAGCCGGCACCCACCCACCAGTGTGCAGAGCCACCAGCACCCCCCCGTCCAAACAGTTTGCGCTGCCCCTGCCCACTCCCCCCACCCCCCACCAGCACTCGCCTGTCCTTCCTGCTGCTTCCACTTCATATGGCTCGCCTCGCCGCTTGCCGGTCTATCTGGGAAGGGGAGCGCGCCTGCTAGTGCTGCTGAAGAGGGGCATGTGCGCATGTGCCGCCTACAGTCCCAAGTCGCCAAGTCTGGGCAGCAGCAATGCATTATGGGAAACTTCTCTACCCTGCTCAGTGTTTTTTTTTTCCTGTTTGGCTTCAGATCTTCTGAACAGGTGAAATATGGGGAGATTTAAGGGCACTATTGAGAGAACTGAAGGTATGCCTGCAGTTTGAGATTAACTCTTTATTAGCCTTTCCTTCTCCTTTAATGAACCACAAACAATTAACAGGTTAAGAGAATATTATTTCTAATCATTTGAGCATTTAAAAAAAAAATCTGTGGGATGGCAGTCAGCATGTGTAAAATGCACATGACGTGAGGAGGTTGCAATAAGTGTCCCCTTTTCCACAACCCACAGCCCCGTTCACCCCCACAACACCAACCACAGATGTGCATTTTGGGTGGAAAGACCGCAGCTTATGTTATTAATAACATAACAAATTGAATCAATGTTTCATTCCAATACACATTACCCCAATTAACTTAAACATAAGTTACATAATATTTATCCGCTGAAAGCTGCATTACAATTCTTACCATTATAATAACTTAACCTTAAATTAACCTTAGATATTTGAAGAACCCTTTCAAGCCTTTGACTAAGCCTCCCCAACCAAACTCTCCCACCTCCTGTGCCTACAATGACTGTTTTCCCCCAAAGCCTAGCCCCCAGGCCTGCCCCTCCAGAAAAGCACCTGTACCTTAATTTATTTAGCCCCTTTTTGTCTCCCCCTAGGGCAGCCCCACTACGCCTTAAGCTGCGCCTGACAAACCAATACCCCCTTTATGCCTACCCCCCCAAATCCCTTACTCCAGAGCGGGTGGGCGGGAACGCTATCCTCTCGTTTCAGCTGTCACGAGGTAGTATTTTCTCATCTTCCTGTTTCTTTTATTTATACTGCCTCCTTCTCCTCCCACTTATTCCCTTAGCACGACAACCCCATCATCCTACATTACAACTTCCTTATTCACCCCCTTGTCATGGCCTCACACCCCTCCACCTGTTCCAGGCTTGCTCTTCCGGGCTAGTATACAGGAGGTACAGGAGGTATGAAAGATATGTTTTACATTTACAACTTATATAAAGATTAGCACTTTAAATATGAAAAAACGTATGCTATATGACAGCAGACATTTTGGTTGGAATGCAAGATTTTATATCACGGATACAGCCACTTTGCAGATCTAGTTTCATCTAGTTCTAGTCAGAACCAGGCGAGAGAGACTTTGATGAAAAGAGGAACAAAGAGAAAGTTTCGCTGTTTGATAAATTATTGAATTTTCACTTCTTCGTCTGAGCGTAAATTTGCCTGGTGAAACGACATGAAAATTCTCTAGCGATGGGGTTTTTCACTAGTGAAATGTCTCCTTGGCTATTTGGTAAATCCCGAATGGTCTGCGAATTGTCTTTTTGGCAAATTTTTGCCAGAAAAAGAAAATTCACAGCTGCACAGTTCATTTAAGGAATCATCTTTATTGTGGGATAGATGTCACAAAGGTCATTAAACTTGTGTGTGTGACATTTTTCCCACGTGTTTTTCCAAGTACAGGTATGGAATCTGTTTTCCAGAAACCCATCATCCAGAAAGCTCTGAATTACAGGAAGGCCACCTCCCTTAGACTCAATTTTAAAGAAATAATTAAAGGAGAAGGAAAGACTAAGTCACTTGGGGGTGCCAAAATGTTAGGCACCCCCAAGTTACATTAATCGCTTACTTTTTACCTTGTGCTGGTGCCCCTGTTAAGAGAAAACCGCACCAGCCCGGGGTACCTGCAGAGAGCATTTCCTCTTCCTTCTTCCTTCTGTCGTCAAAATCCCTGAGCCGGCACATGTGTAGTACAGTGAAAAGCAGATTTTTTTTGTTAAAGTTTGGCTTTTCACTCTACTGTGCATGCACAAGCGCACGAAGAAGGAAGAGGAGACGCTCGTTCGCAGCTACCCCAGGCTGGTGCGGTATGGAGTAGGTTTTACTATCATGGGGTAAAAGGTAAGCGATTAAAGTCACTTGGGGGTGCCTAACATTTTGGCACCCCCAAGTGACTTAGCCTTTCCTTCTCCTTTAAAACCCTTTTAGGATAGGATATCATTAATCCATATTGGAGGCAAAACAATCCTATTTAATATTTAAATTATTTTTTAGCGGCCTTAAGGTATGGAGATCCAAATTATGAAAGACCCATTATCCAGAAAATCTCATGTCCCGAGCATTCTGGATAACAGGTCCCATGCCTGTATTTGATGAAATACTATTAATGCCAGAAAAAGCTAGTTAAAAAACTCACAATTTCAGATGTCACATCTCTGGAACCCATTTCTTGAGAGATAAATAAAAATGGTTCAAAAAACACTGACTGAGCACAACACATTGTGGACTAAACATACATGGTGAACCAATGAAAAAGCATTTAGTAGAACAATTATAACAGTTAACAAATAGCATTAGTATGTTATAGAATGGTCAATTCTAATCATTTTTTCAATTGGTCTTCATTATTTTTTTTTATAGTTTTTTTTATAGTTTAATTATTTGCCTTCTTTTTCTAACTCTTTGCAGCTTTCAAATGGGGGTCACTGACCACAGAAGCCAAAAAGCTATTGCACTGTGAGGCTACAATTTTATTGATATTGTTACATTTTATATCTTATTTTTTCTATTCAGGTCCTCCCCTCTTTATTTACCAGTCTCATTTAAGCCATGCCTTGGTTGCTAAGGTAATTTGGACCCTAGCAACCAGATAGCTCCTAAAACTATAAATTAGTGAGCTGCTGAACTACAAATAATAAGATCAATTGCAAATTGTCTCAGAATATTACTCTCTACATTTTACTAATAGTTAACTGAAAGGTGAACGACCCCTTTATATATTATACAATAACGATTTAGCACTCAATATGCAATACTAGAAGTGCACCCTGTAGCTTCTATGAGCTTTGCCACATCTGTCTGTTATCCCAAATAATATGCTGGCACCACTCTCTTCTTACTTTGCCAGCAGTCTAGGCAGGCCTCTGCAGTAATATTTGGATTTAATTCATACAAACAGCTATTTCAAAAGACACTAAAAAATGATCTTGTTTAACATTTATCCAAAATACAACATTTTCCTAATGCATCATTATTATTATTTGTCTTAGTTTTCGTGTTATGAAAGTGTAATGTTTCTTTATCCTGTCCCTGCTCGCTCTATATCCATCATTTTTTTCCTGCTTGCCTTTTTCCTGCTATTTACTTTTGTAATACAAAATACAAAATTATACAGATCTTGAAAAAAAATTATATGTAAAAAAGATTTTGTTTCATTTTACGCCAGGGTAATTTATCTCCTAGTCATTTTTAATTAAGTATATTACCATTACTTGGAACGATGGCTTAAAATAAACAGAAAATGTATTTGAATATCATCTCTCCAATCACCGTGCAATGCAGAAGCTCATCTGTCTTTGTTCAGCCTCTGTTCCTTCTCATTTTGCCATGGAACACAAAATACCAGATTTCTGCTTTCCAAACAATCAGATGTGCCCAGCTGCTTAAAAGAATTGTTTTGGATCAAAATGCAAAACAGACAGAGTTGATCTGGAGAAAGCAAAGTGTATTTCTGCAGCACAATGGAGCATAAATATAACAATATTAATTTATTTTACATATTATCTCAATTGTACCCTGAACACTTGAATGGTTTTTAAAAGCTGGCGAAGGAAATCCACATATGTCTGATTTGCTTTATTTTAAATAATGCACAGACACATTGTTTTTTTGCATTTAATGTAATGTTTATTTAATGGTTTCTGATTTCTCATTTTATTTATGCATAATGCATTTTTGGTTTGGGGGATGCTTAACTGCCGTGCTAAACTCCAAACACAGAAATAGCCAACATTTTCTGTTAGAGACAGATTATCATGCCGTAGTTGCCATTTCCACAAGAAAGATTTTTTCTGCACATGGACAGAGGAATTACTTTTAGTATATTATTAGTGTACTGTGTTCCACGGCTTATTAAAAAAATATTTTTGGAATAGGACAGGTTAATGCACAAATTCAACCAAATGTTAATTGTTATACATTTCAGTGCTTTTTAGTGTGATGTTTATTCTTACTGCTGGTAACTGGCCACTCACTGCCACCTGAGGCAAGGTTCTCACCCTGTTGGAGAGATATTATGTTGGTGCTCTGAAGGCCCAGTGGAAACATCTATTAATAAACTTGAATACTTTGGACTAAAGCCATAAAGGGCAGCCAGCTATATGTAAGAAGTCTATATGTTCTCCCAGTGTCTGCATGGGTTTCCTTTGGGTGAAAGCTATCACGTGTAGAAGAACAAGCAGTGCCTGTTATACTTATTCATAAGTATATATGTTGACTATGAAGATTTTCATTCATCCAGGTCATGGTATATCTAGTATAAATAAATCAAAAGCAACTGGACTTGTTAAGTAATCATTGAAGACATTTCACTACTCATCCCAGCAGCTTCTTCAGTTCAACTGACTGGTATGGGAAGTCCTCAGCATATGAACTCTTCCACTAATCCAATCACAATGGCACTTTGTAACTCTTCAGAAAGGTGACATCTGAAACTCACAGAGTTGTGAATGCTGTGGAGTTACTTTGAAAGGATTACCAAAGTATCATGCAACTCATTGAAACAGGTGTTACTTGTTAGTGTTGCATGAATGGATGTGTAAAGAGTTCTGAAACTGCCGGGGTACAGATGTTAGAACAGCACAGTATGTACAAACCGGATTCCAAAAAAGTTGGGACACTAAACAAATTGTGAATAAAAACTGAACGCAATGATGTGGAGGTGCCAACTTCTAATATTTTATTCAGAATAGAACATAAATCACGGAACAAAAGTTTAAACTGAGAAAATGTACCATTTTAAGGGAAAAATATGTTGATTCAGAATTTCATGGTGTCAACAAATCCCCAAAAAGTTGGGACAAGTAGCAATAAGAGGCTGGAAAAAGTAAATTTGAGCATAACGAACAGCTGGAAGACCAAATAACAGAGTGGCAGTGTCTCTCAGAAGCCAAGATGGGTAGAGGATCACCAATTCCCACAATGTTGCGCAGAAAGATAGTGGAGCAATATCAGAAAGGTGTTACCCAGTGAAAAATTGCAAAGATTTTGCATCTATCATCATCAACTGTGCATAACATCATCCGAAGATTCAGAGAATCTGGAACAATCTCTGTGCTTAAGGGTCAAGGCCGTAAAACCATACTGGATGCCCGTGATCTCCGGGCCCTTAAACGACACTGCACCACAAACAGGAATGCTACTGTAAAGGAAATCACAGAATGGGCTCAGGAATACTTCCAGAAACCATTGTCAGTGAACACAATCCACCGTGCCATCCGCCGTTGCCAGCTGAAACTCTACAGTGCAAAGAAGAAGCCATTTCTAAGCAAGATCCACAAGCTCAGGCGTTTTCACTGGGCCAGGGATCATTTAAAATGGAGTGTGGCAAAATGGAAGACTGTTCTGTGGTCAGACGAGTCACGATTCAAAGTTCCTTTTGGAAATCTGGGACGCCATGTCATCCGGACCAAAGAGGAGAAGTACAACCCAAGTTGTTATCAACGCTCAGTTCAGAAGCCTGCATCTCTGATGGTATGGGGTTGCATGAGTGCGTGTGGCATGGGCAGCTTGCATGTCTGGAAAGGCAGCATCAATGCAGAAAAATATATTCAGGTTCTAGAACAACATATGCTCCCATCCAGACGTCATCTCTTTCAGGGAAGACCCTGCATTTTTTAACAAGATAATGCCAGACAACATTCTGCATCAATCACAACATCATGGCTGCGTAGGAGAAGGATCCGGGTACTGAAATGGCCAGTCTGCAGTCCAGATCTTTCACCTATAGAGAACATTTGGCACATCATAAAGAGGAAGGTGCGACAAAGAAGGCCCAAGACGATTGAACAGTTAGAGGCCTGTATGGGAGAGCATTCCTATTCCTAAACTTGATAAACTGGTCTCCTCGGTCCCCAGACGTCTGTTGAGTGTTGTAAGAAGAAGGGGAGATGCCACACAGTGGTGAAAATGGCCTTGTCCCAACTTTTTTGGGATTTGTTGACACCATGAAATTCTGAATCAACATATTTTTCCCTTAAAATGGTACATTTTCTCAGTTTAAACTTTTGTTCCGTGATTTATGTTCTATTCTGAATAAAATATTAGAAGTTGGCACCTCCACATCATTGCGTTCAGTTTTTATTCACAATTTGTTTAGTGTCCCAACTTTTTTGGAATCTAAAAAGGAGCACCTGCTGTGAGGCCACTGAGAGCAACATCCAAGGGGTTGGGGAGCAACATGTTGCTCACAAGCCACTGGTTGGGGATCACTGCCCTAAAGTGTGCAATAAAGGCATTTTAACATATGAAGAACTGTGGTGCTGCTCAAAATTAATTTTCGCTTGGCTGCACAAGGACTTCTTGTGTTACACTCAAGTAAATCCTTCCAGTTGGTGGCGCTAACTGTTATGAAGTGATGTCTTAAAATGGCACTAACATCTTCTGCTAATTACTGCTTAAAATTACTAGAAAATCCTATCCCTGTCGTCTAAGTTGTCTTGGCTGATAAATATACCATGTTATGGTTTATGGGTCATGAAGGCCTGTTATCTGTATATGTTAGAGACAAAAATAAAAAATCAACGTAAAGTTAGGAGCAAAGGACAGAAAGACAGAAAATGAGTTTTGTTCGCCTGAACTCATTTTACTTCCAAACACAGCAATTGGTAGAATGATATCAAGGTTTCCAGATCAGTTGAAGACACTTAAATAAAATCCAGCTAGAGGCAATACACGCATTTCTTCGTGCCACATTTCTTAGTGCTCCTGATCTTTCACATGATATAGTTAACTTACATTAGTCTATAATATATAATATAAAATAAACTTTTTCATTTTATCTTTTGCTTCTGAGCATCACTGAATTTATATTACAAAGTGTGTATGTCTTGGAGGATGTTTAATTCTGTAGGGCTGTACGGTAGTACTGTACATTGAAGGAATGCAAAGAGCATTACTGTTCTGGGCATTTTTATCATTTAGTCTTTTTTTATTCTGCCTAACTGCCATAATATAAAAGTTTATAATAGAATTGCTGGAAAAGAATTTATTTTTCTAACTTTATTGTACTTAACAATTCCCATACATGTAGATCAGGGAATATACACAGCACTTCCTAAGGTGCTAATCAATGAAGAATAAATTGCTTACAATTACTCAGTACGATTACCAAGGACACAAAGTAAAAAATATAATATTTCATTAAAATCCCTGAATTTTATGTCTCTAGCGACCATTTCATTAATATAAATCTATCACTAGTATTCTGCTGGGCATAGTAGTATCTGATAATATAGAATGATTGCAATCATAGCCACGCAGGAAGCAAATGTACTTGAAAAATATTGCTTCAGCTTATAACAGGATAACTATAGCACCATCAGTAAGAAATCTTAAGTCATTGTATTAGACAAATAAATTTGTTACATCGCGGTTTCAAAAATAATTAGCCTAATGCTTAGGGCAATTTTGATATTTTAAATAGCGCTGCAAAGTACTGTGGATTATATTTAAATTTGTCATGCTCTGATGACTCCATATGTGTTTAAAGGTAAGTTTTTCCTCTTTCTGCTTCCCTAGAATAGAAAGATAAATGAAGTCAGCAGTGAGTATCCTAACCCCCAATGTCTTTGTATGCACAGGTTTTGATCCTAAGTGTGTAGGGGCAAGTTGAAATTGCGACTCGCGAGTCTTTTTCGGCGATTTCCCGAAATCGCCCCGCCGCGTCTGCCATCCCACCGGCGACTTACATTGCCGCCGATGGGATGGCAGGGGAAGGCAACTCGGGGAGATTAGTCGCCCGCGAACAGGGAGTTTTGCCGCGGGCGACTAATCTCCCCGTGTGCCAGAGCCCTAAGGAGACCGACAGAAAATACACTGGCCTTACTGGAAGTGATTAGTAAAGGAAAAGCAGCTACTGGGAAGGGCACATTTAGCTATACCTCCCAACTGCCCCAGGACAGTCCCAGTTTTGACAGCTCAGCCACCAGTCCCGGATTCTTTCTGAAAAGTCCCTCATTTTCCTTTGATCTCCTGCACTGAACGCTATAAAAGATACACTATTTTTCAAACTTAAGTTAAAAAGTAGCTTTTGGCAGAGAGCCCAGAAAAGTTAACAAGCTATACCTGCACTTAGATACAGTTTTAATTAATAAGCTAAGCAGGTGCCTTGGGTGAACTGAGACTCAGCAAATTTGTAATAACACATAAAACAAGACCCCAAAAATGTGTTCAAACTTTAAAAAATCTGCCAAAGTTTGTAAAATGGGAATGGTATTTAGGGGGTCTGGTCGCAAAAATGGTCATGGTCAAAAAAAAAAATACCTGCGCTGCAAGCGCCATTTCTATTTTTCCCTCTTTTTTCAGTGTTGGAAGGTAAGGTTTAGGTCTAAAGGCATGTC
This sequence comes from Xenopus tropicalis, assembly GCF_000004195.4. Taxonomy (NCBI): domain Eukaryota; kingdom Metazoa; phylum Chordata; class Amphibia; order Anura; family Pipidae; genus Xenopus; species Xenopus tropicalis. Next base: position 47,138,255 of record NC_030681.2, on the reverse strand, counting down.
AGGCTGTTGAAGCCATATTGTTCTATAAAGAGAAATTGATCTTGTAGGAGAAAATTGTTTCTTCCATTTTATACCTGTTACAAGTGTTTATGCTGAGTAATGGCTTATAATATGACTTTAGGGAAAAGTCACTATACATACAAGATTTTTCAGAGGGAGATAATGCTCCTACATAACCCCAATTCCAACCCCGAAGCCTTGCATGATACATATTCATGACTTTCCACCAAACAAAATGTTGGGCATTCTTAAAATATTCTCAAAATGTTCAAAAATACAGGCAAAGTAAACACTGTGTGTAAATTACATTTAGAAACGCATCAAAACTGTTTTATTCTCTAACCCCCTGTCTAGATAATTATTGTAAAGCACTGCATTACTTACTTAGTGAGGGACTACCAGAACAGGCTGTCCCTAATCACATGCACCTTAGAAACCTGGAGAAAAGAATTTCCCAGCTCAGAGGATGCTACCGCTCAGAAAAATGAAAAAAAAAGTAGCAGTTAGAAGTAAAGATGTGTACAACATGGCAAAGCAGTGATGTTTGTCAGCTATGCCAAAGATACTGTATAACAAGTGAGGGGCTAGATCAGGGATGGCCAATACGTCGATTGCGCTCCACCAGTTGATCCCCAATGGATTTCTGGTTGACTGCGATCAAGCTGGGGATGCGGAAGTGCTGCGTGAATGCGTACGTGTGCTGCGTTGTGTACATACGCATTCACACCACACTTCCGCATGGGAATGCGGACAAAAATTGTGGCCACCCCTGGGCTAGATGACTCTGGGCTAAGGCAGAAAGGATTCAATTCCCCTACTCAGCAACTTTCAATTTGAAACTGAATTCAGGAAGAACTGATCACTGCGGAATGCAACTATACAAAAGTGCGCATTGTGCGTTTGATTGCAAGTACCTAATAAATAAAAATGGTTTTAGACGCAACTAGACGTGGGGAAAAGTGCAAATCTGCAACCAAATGGCAAATTGCATCTGAAATTGACCCTTTTCTTGTTGCACTCACTGTTGTAAATAAACCCTAATAGCTCATTCAGTGTTATTGCATTATTATTATTAATAATAATTAATAATATTAATTAATAATTAATAATAATTATTATTATGAAGTAACTAGAAATATAAGCAAAATTTTACATGCAGACTGTTTACAGGATTTTATTCAGGGTGGTTACCTTAAATATCTCATCATCTCATTTCCCACCTAATTGTTTTTTCACTTTCTAAACCTTCTCTGGAATTTTTAAGACCAGAGTTTTAGTTATAGCATTAACTAGATGAGAGGGCAGTACTACGATTTAACATCTGAGGCAAGGGAATCATAACATTCTAATGAAATTAGTGTGTCAATGAGAGCCAACAAAAAAAGGAAAACAAATAAACAAAGGGTGAGCTAGGTCTGGTAAAAGCAATTTATTATAAACAAATCTTAATGGAATCTTATTAGAATAGGTAAGAAAGGTTATTGTGCCAAATAATCGCCTTTTCAGATAGGATTAAAGTTCATGCAGCAGTAGCAATAGTTTCCTTAAAGGAAGTTAACCTTAAAAATTTACTTAAAGCATGTTATAGACTGTCCAGTTCACAAAAAGTTTCAAATCACAAGTCATTTTTTTATGGTTTTTTAATTACTTGCCTTCTTTTCTTTGCTTTTTAAATAATGCAAGAAAAAAAAATAAAGGCCAGGTGCAAATTGTTCTAGAATACTATTATCCACATCATACTACAAGTTACTTCTGACCTGACCTCCATGTTGATGTTTGTAAACACGCAATATTTCAAATATTTATTTCACCAATTGGTTTAGAAGTTCTGTGAATTTTTTTGACCTTTCACTAATATTTCTGCAGTTGCGTAAATTTTCCAGCAAAGTAAAATGGGGCAGATTTGCTCACCACTACTGCATACTCAAGGGCGACCTATAAAGAGGCAAAATTATGTTTTCATTACTTGAGTCAATGCCCTTTTTTATACAAGACAGCACTTTATTTGCTTTAGTAGCCACAGAATGACACTGCCTGGAATTAGACAACGTGTTATCTACAAAAATCCCCAGATCCTTTTCAATTAAGGATACCCCCAACAAACGACCATTTAGTGTATAACTTACATTTATATTATTCCTACCAAAGTGCATAACTTTGCACTTGTCCACATTAAACCTCATTTTCCAGTTTGCTGCCCAGTTTTCCAATCTGGTCAAATCACTGTGGCAGCATGCTGGCACAAACTTATAGTATTGTGATTTGCAATGTAATCAAGTATCCTATCCCTTATTACCCCTTCCAAAAGTCTTCCTACCACTGATGTCAGACTAACAGGCCTATAATTGTCAGGCTAAGAACGGGATCCCTTTTTGAATAAAGGAACTACATTAGCAATTCGCCAGTCTCTCGGCACCATGCCAGAACTCAATGAACCCTGAAAAATTAAGTGAAGAGTTTTGCCATCACAGAGTTAAGCTTGTTTAATACCCTGGGATGAATACCATCCAGCCATGGACCTTTGTTCACCTTTACAGTGTCAAAGTCTCTTTTTAATTTCCTCCTGAGTGACCTATACATCAATAGTTATATAGCTAGAATTGGGTCTACTTAAAGGGAAGCATTCATTAGCTGGCTCCTCAGTTGTATAGACAGATGATAAATAAGTTCAGAATTTCTGCAATCAACCAAGAATCAACCAAGTGACAGCTATGCTGTTTAAAATAATTTGTATTTATCAAACAGCTTAACAAATGTTTATCTGCGTGTAAAATTCCATGTAAAAAGTTGTACAAAAACCAGGTGTAAAGTATTACCAGTTTGGACTGGTTATGCAGGATGCTCGAGACCTGGGGTTTTCTGGATAAGGGATCTTTCAGTAATTTGAATTTCCATAACTTAAGTCTACTAAAAATCATTTCAATATTGAATAAACCCAATGGGCTTGTTTTGCCTCCAATAAGGATTAATTAAATCTTAAGTGGGATCAAGGAAATCAGTTTATAAAATTCAAATGATTTGCTTATAATGGAGTCTATGGGAAATGGCTTTTCTGTAATTCGGAACTTTCTGAATACCGGGTTTGCGGATAATGGATCCCATATCTGTTATCATCTTAATAAATTACACAACTTTTTACACCAGTTTTTGTTCAGCCCTAAATTTATCCTCAACCCTATTGATATAAATGTATAATACCAATATTGTAAAAATGGAATAAGATCACAGCCGTCTAACTAAAGAATGGCAAGTCTTATATCAGTAGCAGAGATATATCAGACTTTCTATGCTGCAGTAAGTAGTGAATCTGATTAGATCAAGGAAACTTATTTTATGTTTATTTCAGTTCTGGTAAAGTTTATGATAATGATTAAGAATAATATTGGACAGGGAATGTGACATAGTAGCAAAAATCTTATCCTGCGGGAAAAATTATTTTTTAGGGTATGTAAATATACACATCAGTATACAGTATGCATTAGTTGAAAAACTGTAAAAGGTCCAAAAGAAGAGAACTCCGGGAATGCAAGACTGCTTGTATAATGAAGAGCTTTAAAAAATAGGTATATGAATGATGTATTATTAAAATTTGTTATATGAAAATATTATGCCACATAACATATACAGTGTTCTATGACTCATTTTTAGACTGGTAAACAGAAAACAGTGTTATATTTGTAAAACAACATATACAAAGTCAATACTAAGGTTTGTTTGCCAGATTTTTGTTCCTTTGACTGTGCTAGGTACAAGAGAACATCCTTTATGATAATGATTTAGTCAGCCTTACTTTGGGAGAAAAACTCCCACATACAACACAAATAATTTATAACAATGCATAATATAATTAGGAAGGGATTGGAACATTGAGAAGGCTATTAAAATCATACAGGAAAGAACTGAAAGAATAAAAGGAATACATTTTTTAGTTTATGGCTAATCTTATTTTTATGAAAAATGTGAAATGAGCAGACCAAAATGGCCCTGTGTTTAAATAGTGAGCTTAAGAGGTAAAATAGAAGTGATAGAGGAGAAAACTGGCTTTGCTTAATTATGTTTAATTCATCTTTAATGTAAGTTGTATCTTGAAGGATTTGGGTGCTTTATAAAAGGGCACATGTATTATTGTATATATATAAACGAAAAGTAGTGTCTGGTATATAAGCATGAATATATAACATGACAAAAAACTTCAGCATTTAAACATGTTTTATTTTCCAATATTTCATGCAAGATTTGATTAATAGAGTCTTTTGTGCCCTCAGAATACATTATCGTCATAGTTGGTTATAAATCAGCTCTTTGCCAGCTGCATCATCTTGTTGACCACATCTGACCCATATTTAATAAAAGGACCTATGTTTGCCCAGTAGCAGTAACCCATAGTAACCAATAAGATATTTGCTTTTACACAGGTGACCAGTAAATTCTACCTGCTGATTGGTTGCTATGGGTTACTGCTTCTTGACAAACTTAGCACCTTTTATTACATAATGCCATTGGTTAAATCTAGAAATCAGGGCACTATGAAACCAAAGCTTAGATCAAAGGCAGTTGAAGTGGATAAAATAAGGTAATGAGAGGATCAGATAAAGGCTCTAATACATCAAGAAAGGTAATAGAAATATCTACCGGGGGCAGGGACATGGGTAGGTGTGGCTTTGTTATGCCACTGTCAGTAGACCTTTAGTTTGGAATTTTAGCAGCTATCTGATAGCTAGGGTCTAACTTACTCAGCAACAGGAATAATAGACTGGAATATAAATAGGAAAGATGAGCAATAAAAATAACATAAACAATCAAAGCCTCACAGAGCAAGAGTCTTTTGGCTGGTAAGGATCATGACCCCCTTTTTAAAAACTGGAAAGAGGAAGAAAATTACAGAAAATAATTCAAATAAAAAAAGACCAACTGAAAAGTTGATAAGAATAAGCTGTTCTATAACATAGTAAACATTGACCTAATGATGAACTACTCCTTTAAGACCATGTACCATTTTTAGCTATGCTGATTAAAGATATCTGTATTTTAACATATGTGTTTCATATCTGTTAAACAGTTAAAATAAAGAGATTCAGAAAATACATGAGTAGTTCACATTAGTCCAACCATTTAATAATATTTTAAAAAAGCTGTGATAAAATATGCACAACGTGGTGGTTTGACAGATCTATTTAATTTAAATAATTGCATAACATTCCTCAGCGGGTAGAATATTTACATTGTGTTTCAATTTTATAAAATTAAATCCATTATGGTCTATGAATTGCTAATGTGCAATAGTGTTCAGCAACAGCAACGAGTACTAATAGATCTCAAAATAAGTTTTCTGTGAAGTGAAATAATTATGTGGATAAAGGCTGGTGAATTATATTCTTCAAATTTAAAGATTCATAAAACAATGTAGTATTTGTATGACTCTCCCCCTCAGGGCCGACATCAGGAGGGACAGTCGTCCCAGTTTTCTTAGTAGCTTTAATCCCCCTTTAATCAATTCTGGGCTCTGTCATTGGTCAGCGGGTAATCCTATTGTCACGCCCCATGCGTATGTGTGACGTCAGTACAGAGCGCAACCTTGTCAGTACGGGGAGAAACCTTATAAAAGTGAGGATGCTGGGGGTCATAGTCGGAAGCTGGAAGCCGGAGGATGCAGCCGGAGGACGCAGGGGGAGCTGGATTAAGCAGGAGAACGCTAGGTGAGGAGCCGCAGGAAGACACTGGGGGAGCCGCAGGAAGCAGGAGGATGCTGGGGGGTGGAGCTGGACCATGCTGGAGGGAACCACAGAAAGTAGGAGGATGCTGGGGAGAGCTGGAGGATGCTGGGGGGAGCCGCAGGAAGCAGGAGGACACTGGGGGGGGAGCTGGAGGATGCTGGGGGGAGCTGCAGGAAGCAGGGGGACACTGGGGGGGCTGGATGATGCTGAGGGGAGCCAGAGGAAGCAGGAGGATGCTGGAGGGGAGCTGGAGGATGCTTGAGGGGAGCTGGAGGATGCTGGGGGGAGCCGGAGGATGCTGGGGGGGACCTGGAGAATGCTGGGGGAGCAGGAAGCAGCAGGGAGCGGGCCATAGTATGAGGAGGGGATGACCACCCATCTTTTAGTGGGTCCTGGGCTGGTTAGCAATGTTTTAGGGGGTCCCTGCCCTGGCACCAATGCAAAACATAATCCCTGGCCACCAGTGTTTTAGAGGGGCCCTGGCTAGCAATGTTTTAGGGGGTCCCTGGCTAGCAATGTTTTAGGGGGGCACTGGCTAGCAATGTTTTAAGGGGCCCTGGCTACCAATGTTTTAGGGGACCCTTGCCACCAATTTTTTAGGGGGCCCTGGTTACCAATGACTGCGTGTCCTTTGTACTGATGGAAGGAGTCACCACTGGGGGAGGGGCCATTGGGGTTTGTGGGAAGAGGGGGGGGCCAAAACATTTTGTTGTAAGGGGCCCCGTGATTTCTGATGGCGGCCCTGCTCCCCCTAAGTGTATTGCCCTGGATGGAAGACTTGTTGGCAATGAGCTAAAAAAGCCAAGAAGGTGTATAAACTGTATAGACACACACATTAGCTTCTAGTAAAAACTATTACCTTGACACATGGGGGTAATTTATAAATGATAGGCAAATTTGCATCTGGGCTGTAACTCATGGCAACCAATCAGATTATTGCTTTAAGTATTCAACCTGCAGCAGGCTGGAATAATCTCATAGCTGACTGGTTGCTATGGGTTACTGCCCAGGTGCAAATTTGCTCAGTGTTTATAAATGAGCCAGTCTCGATAAAGACTTTTTCAATAACAATAATTTGATTGATACTTGTGAAAGAATATGAATATTTACACTATTCTAAAATGATAAATAAAGGATAAATAAACCCCTTTTAAGCTCCTGGGACCCATCTAGAATCTACTCTCCCCAAACAGAACTGCAACCATATTTCTGACCAGAAGCATGGGTCTGAAGCCTAGTCAGGATACAGATTCAAGACAAAATTTGCAATTTTCACCAAAATGTTTCCATGTGTTTTGCGGGGATGGGTTTGTGTGCCGCACAAAACTGCCCACTTGCTTGAATGCATTAGGTGAGAGGAAAGAAAGCAAGAAAAGACACCCACTAACTCCCAATGCATTTAGTACAAGAATATATCAATATTTTTGATACTATAGAAAAAACTATAGTAACAAACATGATATGTGAAAACTTGATGTAGATATGGGATCAATAAATATTTGTATTCATGTGTCGTATGTCGAAAATTGGAAGAAAAAAAAAATCATGGCAGGAGGACTGCCAGAATGGAAGAACTTGAAATTTCACAAAAAGTGACACAAGAAAAAGATTTGCTCATTTGTAAATAGTCTTTTCAAACATTAAAATTTCAGTGTCAATTATTTTTTGGAGTTTAATGAGTTTAATGATATTAATGGCTTTTCTTTATACTTAAGTCAAGTATATTCTTGCATTACGGGACCTTAAGAATAATGTTTTTAAAAAGCTATTAACTCTTTAAAATGTTGAAGTCAGTAACTGTTTAATAACTCAAGTGTTTGTATGCTGCCAAGCTTCCACACATAATTAAATAAAGGTAACATTACAATGACTCTGATGCACCCACAGGATAAGATTGGCCAGTTTCCTTAACATGCTTCCAGTATCTCTCCCTTTCACACAGTTATATCCACCTACCTTGTTCCCAGCATGTGACTGCAATATAACAATTATAAGCCCCCTGCAATTTTCTACCTGAGTTTTGCCTTGTTCCTGGGTCCCTGCTTGGTTCCTTGCTCCTTGCCTTGTATTTGTTCTCCTGTCCCTATCCTCTGCCTGAGTCCTGTTTGCTGTGGATCTCCTGGTTTTAACTTCTGGCCTGTTTTCTGACTCCACTTGCCTGCCGCCTGCCCAGAACTGTCATTTGGATTCTGCCTGTTTTCAGCCCTTATCCCCCACCAGTTACTGCCTCGGCCTGTCGCTAGACTGGTAAGTGTTGAACTTATACTTCGGTTGTGCACCTCATATGGTTTCAGTTAAATCCCGTCTCATTTATTATCATAGCATCCACAGTATCATAATTTCCTATCTTAATCTAGCCATTAATCGGTGTACACCAGGTTATAGGCTCCTACTTGCCAGTCACACATCTGTGGCTAAGACTGACATATGCCCTAATGAGTAGTGATGAGCGAACTCATTGGATTCACATGGTTTCACAGCAAATTTCCGCATTTCATCATTGGTGAATGTTTTGAAAAACTTCTGTGACAATTCACCCAAAAAAATTAGTTTTGCATCAAAAAAAGTCATGACTGCGTCAAAATAGGCGCAGCAGCATCAACATGGACTTTCCTGTCGTTTTGCAAATTGAAACGGGACAGATTCGCTTATCAATAAATTTGTGCATTTATTACTCTTGGAGTGCATTTTCCTTACTTGCTGCAATATTTGTTTAGCTTCTTACTTTACAAATGAAAGTCATTTACTTAAGTTTTATTAGCTATTTTATGTTTGCTATGCATATTTTGCTTTCTTTTCCCCTTAGATCAAGCATTATTTCATTATAGTGTTTTATTGTATTCAGTCCTAAAGATTGATATAGTGGTGTCATAACTGCACAATCATGAATCTTTATAATTAGAGTAGAACAGAAGCAATGAGGATAGATGAATCAAAATATTGCTCTGTATAAATGTAAACAGAACTTCACAGCAAATAACTCACTCCAAGTGGGAATGATAAATAAAGTGCTTTTTCAGATTTAAAAAAAAAAAAAAGATATATTTTTGCAAATTACATCTCAACTGAATTGACCTTTAGCAGTCTTGATAAACTGTTTGATGACGATAAGGATTCTTATTATTAGCTATTTATTTATGCCCATAATGCCATTGGTTCAAGCTACTCTCAGCAGAGTAAGGAGACACAAATATAATTATTGCATTATGAAAAGGCAAAGTAGCCACAAATTACTTTATTGACAACACACTGAGAGATAGGGGTGAGTACACTATGTTTGCAAAGCTACACATGTGGCAAACTTTAATGGTACATTTGGTTTAATAGTGGATCCTTATTCTATTGGGATGGTTTTCCTATGTAAGATATGTTTGTTTTAGCCATAATGCTGTTTCACTGACCCATAGATTCATAAAAATGCAGAACTTTGTTTGCACCTTAGCAGCAGGAAATATAATATATATGACTGGGTATGGTCAGGTATAAATATGATTTCTTGGTTGAGACTTATGCCAGTGTCTCTCTAGGTTTCTGCGCCCATTTATAACCTGGCTGCAACTAAAATCCTGTCTGGGTTTCAGGGTCCCTGACTCCAGCAACCAAAAAAGCATTTGCAATGGTTCAGTGTAAATGTAATTGCTTATCTTTATTTGCAGGTCCTCCTCTTATTCCTCTTCCATTCTGTCCTACAAACTGTTGCTTCATTGCTAATTAAGTTCTAGCAGAAATATTGCGTCTTTAATTCCAAACCTAAAAGCTGCAGCTCGAACAATGTACATTTTTCAAAAGCCACCAAAAATAGAAAATTAAGACTAATTTAAATTTCCTTGGAATTCTGTTGTCTACATCATACTTAAACTTGATTTTAGTTAAAATTTTAACTGTCTCAGAATCACATTGACCCCCAGTTACCACCTTTCCAATATGAATTAATCAGTATTTAATCAGTATTCCTGGATGTACACCTCCAACATGTGATTAAAACCTTACATTTTACAACAACTTAGATATTACCATTAGTGGACATTTGGAAGTTTTTGGTTCCTGTTAGCCTGCTCTTAATCACAGTAAATGAAAATAATTTAAAGGAGAACTAAACCTCTGGGCACTAAAAGCTCTCTTAACTATCACTGCCTAGACCCCCCCTCACCTCTCCCTTATTGCATACAGGGTCGGACTTCTGTATTTGGCGCCCCAAGGCCGCCCCCATTCTGCCTCCGGCCTACTTCGATCGAGCATGCGCGCATCCGCAACTTTAGCGCACCCAATACCCCCCTCCCGTTCGTGCATGCGTGCCGAGTAAGTGGGGAGAGGTGGGGAGAGGACGCACAAAAGTTTCTGCGTGTCCGGTCCCCATTGCTCTGTATGAGCAAAATCACAATGCGGCTTGGCGGCATGCTGCCCCTACATTTCTGCTGCCCCTACATTTCTGCCGCCCTAGGCCTGGGCCTTTGTGGCCTTGCCACAAATCCAGGCCTGATTGCATATTTTCTAAGTTTAAACGCTGTCCCTATTTCTAACCCCAAGCACATCGGGTTTCTCCAGCAATACGAACCCTGCTTGCATATGTGCAGTTGGAGGGAGCAGGAAATCAGCTTCAACTGCGCATGCACAAACAGGGTCAGTGTCGGCGGTGAGACCCAAAGTGTCTTCAGTTAGTAAGAAGATGTCGGCCAGGTACGCAGCTGTGCTACTATGCATTTTTAGCTAGGGATTAGTGATAGGGTCAGTTGTTAAACTTAGAAACTATGCAATAGGGGAGAGGTGTGAAGCAGTGATAGTTAAGGGGTGATAGTTAAGGGGCTTTTAGCGCCCGTGGGTATAGTTCTCCTTTAATAAGTTACAGGGGATGTGAATCAACAATGCTGATATGGTAGTGAGGATCACTAATTCTAGCACAATAGCAGCTGATACATAAACATTTTTGACAGAATTGTGAAGACACTATCCCATTTCATAACTGTGTTTCTGTGAAGATTGGTCATAAACTATTAAGCCAGATTTTATGAATTATAGCTGTGTTCAGCAAACCCTCGCTTGGTACATACTACAATTTGGCCATAACACCTCATTCTCATTTCCATTTATTTCTCCATACATTTTCATAATCAGACTGTTAATATGCCCATAATCTCAATTCCTCTCCATTGGACCTTTGCTTCTTTTTCTTTATCTTAACCTCTCTTTCTCAGTCCCCACTAATGTAAGACATTTTCATGGTCTCAACAGAATGATGTTACACCTTTATTTTATTAACCTTCTTTATTTTTGCAAGGAGATATTTATATTAAAGCATATTTCATTCCCTGTGGATAGTTTGCTTTTCATCTCTCCCACCTACTACTGAAATCTTTTTGCAAATGTGTCCATCATCCCTCCCAACCTGCTTTATTCGTTCCCCTGCTAATTCTAATTTATGAAAAAATAATAACAACTGTATCAACAATAACACAATAAAACTGCATACAATGCTTATAGTGAAGATTTCAAAAACTCCCTTCCTAGTATGTTTCACCTTTTGCCTTTTTCAAGATATATAACAAAAATAAAAATAATCAACGCTAAGAAGGATATGGAATGGTTTGAAAAGTAGAAATAGCTACTATTTTCTTGGATAATATACACATCATGATTCTAACTTGAACTTGTACATTGTCCTTAAATCCAAAACAGGGACTCAGTGGTAACCATTTTAGGTAATCACAAGATGTTTTCTCTCAAAACTATATTTTCAGTATGATCATTAACTTCTCTGGATAAAACACACTGTGTCACATTAACATAAATGTGTTTCCTTGATCTGCTATCTTAAATATGTTTAACTTTACAGTACACATAATAACAATGAAATCAATATAAACTGCACAGCAAAATTCAAGGGTTAATCTATTTTTATATTTGATTTATTTAGTTTTTTGCTTTGTGCACACAGGCAGTTTGCATTGTATATTTGCAAGTATGGGCTGTTTGCCGGTAATGTCTAGATTAAGATTTTGAGAAAACAACAGAAATACTTATCTTGGAAGGTACTGAATGACGTGCATGAAACATGCCTTGTAGGTATAGTAATTAGCCAAGTGAATGGTGAGTCACCAGTGAGTCAGAGTCAGCACCTTTGTTGATAGGCATTGATTATTGCTAATCCTTATCTCCTAAATAAACCACTAGCACCACTGAGACGAGATAGATAAACATCCAGACAAATCAACCTTTCAAAAAATAAAGAATCAGCAGGTGATAAGTAAAGAAAAATGCCATGAGTACTGTGCAATACAATACATGCAGATAAGGAGAGGACACTTTTTTCATTTAAAGAGGCATTTTACTAAAGGTAATATTGGTGGTAATTCACTTTCCATATTTTAGGAGCAGGGTTACTAGAGGACTATGATATAATAGGATATGTTATGGAGAGGTGTGTATGATTTGCAACCTACCAGTTTGAATGGGTCTTTATAATACTGCGCTTGTAAGACTAATTTATAAATGCTGGTGCAAGTGCAAGCTCAGAGTACAGAACAGTACAAGGGAATCCTGGAACTTGCCATGCAGAAATGTTAGGAACCCAGAGGGTTTTGCTTACACTCCCTACTGAGAGACTGTACTCACAAAAGTTTTGGCTGAGGAGCTTATCCCATTTAGTCTGACAGTGAAACCACACAAACTCAATGGGGGGAATTCAAAAAAGTGGAAAGAGACCTTTTTTGGAGTAAACGTGGTGGAAAACACTTTCTCCAGGTTCACAAACAGAAATCCGCCTAAATTTCGACTCAACCGCCACTTTTCCGTTTTGGGTGAACGAAAGTCAATTTACAGACACTTTTGTGAATTTGTCATTTAAACTACATTTATACATCGTTTTAACGACATTTTTTCCCAACATTTTCAAAATTCAGTAAAGCTCAATGTCAGACCAATTCTAAACTCTTCTGTTTTGTTTCACCCAGTCTCCAAATCACACCTCTGTTAGGGGCCCCATTAGAGGTTCATTAACATATTAATGGAGATTAGCAGCCTATTGTTAGGGGGGCAAGTCTCTGTCTAACCCTAGAACAATAGGTGAAAATAGCCTCATTAACATTTTATAAACAAGTAAAACACAGATTAAAAAAAAAAAAGTTTAATTTACTGTATATCTTATATATAAAAAGTTTTTAACCTCCTATTTGCATTGTTATGCTAGTTTTAGCAAAAATATATTGTATACATTTTTATTTAAAGGAAAAGTAAAGCCTCCCAGGCAAATTTTTAGTTTTAGCAGCAGTGCCCCCTCTTTAATCACTTCACTGACATTTGCCCCAACTTATTTGTGCCCCCATACTACTACTATACTACAGAGCTGCCTGACAGCATTGGCCACCATCTTTAGCTGTGCCCCTTCTGTTCCCAGCCGCCATTTTGGTGATCAGCAAACCGCACATGCACACTGGCACCCACACTGGATTGGACTGGCCCAACAGGGCACTGGATAAAAACCTGCTGGGCCCTAGTCCTGTTGGACCTCTTTTCAACGGGCATGTTGGTGTGTGGGCTGGATTGCTGTTGACCAGTAATGAGTAGGGGCTAGAGAAGAAGGTATTTAGACCCTAACATCTTGTTACAGAAGTGGAATTACACAAAAAAATAGAAACCATTACAAAGCCCAGCATGTCTTTAAAATTACCCTTCAGGAAATACCCCCAAAGTGAAATGACAAATGGCAAATGAAATGCCAAATCCTGCTGATAAAATCCTTACCCCAAGGCTCATGCAGCTGTGGGACTAGGTTTAATGGCACCGACAGATTTACCAACAGCTAAAGGCAAAATGACAAAATCTGAAAACGGTCTGTTTAAAAGACAAATTCACAAAAGAGGTTTGTGAATAAGGTGGAAAATCAGACAAATCTATCCCACTCCACTTTTATTTTGTCTCAATATCACCACTTTTGTGAATTCCCCCCAATGCCTTGGGGGGCACTTCCTCCCTTAGTCCATTCTTTCCAGTGAAATCATACACTAATGCTATTATTGATGCCACATCCATCACCAGAAATGATGCCACTCCCACTACGGAGCAGGTTTATCAAAGCATGAAATTAGAGCTTACCACAGTATATTCCCCCCCCCCCCTCATTACTATAGCGAATTCTAATTTTCTCCCATTGATAAATACGCCTCTAAAAATCCCATAGAGGAAAAAGAGAGTGGGGGAATTGTACTGGGGTGAGCTTTAATTTCAAACTTTGATAAATCTCATTTTTATGGTTTTAAAACCACAACTAAATTCACTTTCTCCAAAACCACAAATGGCTAGTCATTTATTAAAAGCTCTGAGCTGGAAAAGTGAAGTATTTTTATTTCAGGTACATGTTTTAACTTACTCCTTTCTGCCACAGGACCTGTTGTGTATTATTCAGCAGGTAGGGAATCTTTTTAAATGAAGCATCTGTTAAAGCAAACCAGGAAATTTGGTAGCAACACAGGACAATGACATTTCCTATTGTGAATATCATCTAACAACTAATTTAATTCTTTCCACAGGCACTCCAGGCATATAATTAGACATTATGTGAATTAGACAAAATGCTATTTGAGACTGTGGTAAAATTTTAATAGGAATCTAAAATCATTCGCTTTTGTAATGAGCGCAGGTATGAGGCCAATTCTCTTTAGCCAATTAGTTTGTTAGTTTGTATTATATTTTATATGTGTTTGTTTATCCGTAGTTTCAGTGAAGTAAAATTCATTACACCACATCTTCCTGATGAAAACTAAAGGTCATTTATCTGATTTGCCAGTACAGGTACTAGTGAATTTACAAAGTAACATATTTTTTCATGTTAATGGATACACTACTAAAACAAGGAATGGAAGTACTGTAAATATTCTGGTGGCTGTGGGTTAAGGTTAAGGTTTTTTTTATACATTTATATTTCTGTGCATACGGCCCAACTTTTTCCCATCAACACCACAGCTAACAACCACTGTTACGGGCTTCCCTGACAGTTAGGAGCACTGATCACTAAATATTGAAGCTGGTCCCCCCATATAGGGAGCCTGAAGAACAGTTGGGGGAAGTCTAAAGGCTAGTTAGGGTGAGATATGAATAAAATGTCCCAGGTATGGGAAATGTTATCCATAATGCTTGCGACCTGGGGTTTTCCGTATAAGGAATCTTGCCGTAATTTGGATCTCCTTAAGTCTACTAAAAAATAATTTAAACATTAAATAAGCCCAATGTGATCGTTTTGCCTCCAATAAAGATGATTAATTATATCTTAGTTGGGATCAAGTACAAGCTACTGTTTTATTATTACAGAGAAAAGGGAAAGCACAATTACTTGCTTATAATGGAATTTATGGGGCCTTCCTGTAATTCAGAGCTTTCAGCATAACAGGTTTCTGAATAACAGATCCCATATCTGTACTAAATATTCTTGAAGCAATGTAAGTTACAGCTATGTTTTCTTTTATCTGTAGACTAAAAAGTCTGCATGTGACCTTCATATTCTAATGTCTCCTTAATTTCTGAATCATGTACTGTGCTGTACTTTAATGCACATTCAGATATCACTATACACTGCCATTCTCATATAGCATCAGCCACAGCATTTTTAATGCTCCAGCATTATATTAATCGGTGACCATGGGAATAGCCCTATTAATGTTACAGTGTATACCGGTGTTTGCTTTTGAACAATACACCAGTGAATGCTGCCTTTTTATTGGTTACTATGGATTATGCACCCTCAGTTACATTAAGTAGAATGAAAATGACTAGTATTTCATATTTTTGATCATAATGTGTAATCTAAAAAAGAGCCTGTATTTATTAAATAAGCCACTGGGAAACTTTGTTAAAGTTTCAGATTCATTTAAGTTCAACTTTGAAAACTCAGCTTGTCAAAAAGTACACCCTCCTCAAATGACTTACTTTTAAATGGATGTGCTTATTGCTGGTCTGCTAATCATTATCTATTGCACTCACCTCTTTTAAAATGCCTGTGGCTGCTGGCAGTTAATTCTTTTTATTTAGCTTTGCCGTGGAACTCATTTACCTTTTCTATGATTGCACTCTGCAAGCAGCAATTTACCTACAGGTACTCTGTGTTTTAAATAGAAAATACAGCAGGGGGGGAAAGAAATGCAACATTATTTCTATTGCAGTTCAACAGAAGCTTCCAAGTGTAATTAGTTTTTTCCAAGCATGTTTAAAAATTGTTTACCATTTTCTATTTCTTTGGCTTTTAAATAATTCTTGCTGATTTCAAACGTAATCTGTACTATTTTATTTAATTATGGGCTTTAATAATCCTTTCTGATTTTGAACATAATCCTTACTTCTTACTTCATATTATGATGTTAAAATATAAGTGTTAGTGACTCATCCCAGTGATTACTGAATCAAATTCTAGTATCTAAGACAGGGCCCCGATATTTTTGCAAATCTCTGCCCTCAGCTACTTTTAGGTAGCAGCATTATAGCTGTGCTAAACATACTTTATCGGTATCATTAACATATTAGGTGACGGGAGCTCACGAGCTGTGAACGTTTAACTGTAATGTATTGGAGGAATCGTAAAATGTTGAGGGCGTAGCATAGTCACCTGTGATGTCATCCCACAAACAGCGATCTAAAGTTTTAGGAAGTTTTCTGCACATATGCACTAGGCCCTTACCATATTTACTACATGGTGTTTTTTTAAATGGTTAAAACTAGAAAGGGAAGTTTGAGAACAAACTTCATGTTGGTTTGAAAAATGTGAAGTTACTGAATGAAATCTGAATCCTTCCGCACCACCCTGCATCCTCCCACTCCCAGCTGTGTCCTCTGGCTCCCCCCTGTGTCCTCCCACTCCCCGCTGCACTCTCCCACCCCCACTGCTTTCTCCGGCTCCCCCCTGCGTCCTCCCACTCCCCCCTGCGTCCTCCCGCTCCCTCTTGCATTTTCCCATTTTCTGCTGTTTCCTCCAGCTCCCCCATGTGTACTCCTGCTCCCTGCTGTGTCCTCCCGCTCCCCCTGTGCCCTCCCGCTCCCCGCTGCATCCTCCGGCTCCCCCCTGCATCCTCCCGCTCTGTGCTGCTTCCTCCAGCTCCCTGCTGTGTCTCCCCCTTCGCCCCTGCATCCTCCCTTTCCTCCCTGCACCCTCCCCTTCCCCCCTGCATCCTCCCTGCTGTGTCCTCCCGCTCCCCCCTGCTTCCTCACACTCCCTGCTGCGTTTTCATGCTCCCTCCTGTGTCCTCCCGTGTCCTTGTGTCAGATCATAGTGGGGGCCCAGGTAAATTATCTTGGGGGGCTGTATTTGTCCTTACTTTGAGGATGCCTGCTTTAAGGCTTTCCCAGCTGATTTGATTAACACAGAAGTAAATTAAGGTCAGAGCGGTTCAACAGAAGGAACTTCTTTTAAGTTAGTAAGTCCCCAGTTCGGCTTTTTTAGCAGACTAAACTGTTGCATTGGAAACAGGGGGCATAGGGGCTGTGCCCCCCCCCCAAGCTCTGTCTTTAGCAATAAAAATGACAGCACTGACAAAGGCAAATTCACTAACCCATCTCTCCCTTCTGTGGCTTCTTGCAGAGAGGTGAGAAGGTGGCAAAAAGGTGAGGATGTGGGTGGGATCTTTTAACATTCTCAGAAGATAAGGAAGTGAACTGCTTCTTCACCTGACATCACATAAACCAGTGTAATCTGGCTGCTAGTCATTCAGATTCCTAGTCATGCAGCCCCTGCGATTATAATAAGCTCCAGGGCTTTCATTTTCTATTTTACAAATGTAAATTTGTAAAAATCTGTATACTATAGCCATTTTTCCACTGCCTCATAAGAGAACTGAAATTGTGGAGGGATATGGATTTATTTTTAAATAGAATCATATAAAAAACTGCTGGTTTGTGTAAAAGACAAAAAGGTTGTAAGGTTTGGCTCTTTACTGCACTACATGTTCACTAAAGTATTTATAAGGTGAATAAAGTGACAGCAGAGCCATTTTTTGTTTGTTGTGAATATGCCAAAATATATAATTTGCAGCATAAATAGAACTCAGAGTTGTGGAGATGCAGATGGTGCTCTTGGTAGGGACAAATTATTGTAATAAACTGCTAAGCTCTACAGCACACAGTTGTAGTTAATCAGCATTTCTTCATGTGACTGAGCCATTCCAATTTCTGCTTAAATTCTGTACCTCCATCATGTATGTATCTATAAAGTAGTATATATAAAGTAGTAGATTTGCATATTTTAAAAAAAAGAAAAAATGACATGATGCAAAAAATTTGTTGTATGCTTCAAAAAAATTCCTGAAATGGCATATCCACCAAAATTATTTATCCACAATATGACTACATCTTCCACTTTAGCAAAGATCTTTCCTTCAAAACATGAGCCTGTCATGTTTCAAAAACATGGGACCTGTCATAGGCGGATTTCCAGTGAGGCTAGGGGAGTCTAAGTCTCCCCAAACCTCCTTGGCACCTTAAATT
Source organism: Xenopus tropicalis (assembly GCF_000004195.4). Taxonomy (NCBI): domain Eukaryota; kingdom Metazoa; phylum Chordata; class Amphibia; order Anura; family Pipidae; genus Xenopus; species Xenopus tropicalis. Next base: position 47,120,082 of record NC_030681.2, on the reverse strand, counting down.
AAAAAAAAAACCTCACTACGTTTTTGCAATGCTCTGGAACCTTTAACATTGGGGAAATCTTGAATTCCTTTTTCCTGCAAGCTCCAGTTCTGTTGTAATCAGCTATGCTCTGATTGGATCTTTCTTCTTGGGCTTCTCCAATCAGAGCACAGACAGTACAATTGACCAATCAAGGCACAGATGTATGCAAGACTGCAGAAATTAGGAAGGATCTGCAGGCTGTAAAATGTACCTAAGAAACTCACCAATTCTTTTGCTGCAGATTTTATTCCACAGGTATATGTTCTAAAGTCTGAATAACTAGCTGAAATTATATAGTTTTTTGTCACCTGGCATCTATAATATTCCTATCACCCTTGCTCCAGTCCTAAATTAACTCTTTCCCCCCTGAAAAAAGCTAGTTGTGCTTTAATATATTATATTTTATTTATATTTTGCACTTACTTTTTTCTTACTTTTGTCACTGTTTTTAGTCATTTCTAGTTAGTTTTAGTGGAGCCCTCATGAGACTGCATAGCTGGGAGACAAACCATTGCTGTGTATCAGTGCCAGAGTTGTGCAAGGGCCTGAATATCTGCCATCAGTACCCAGGGTTGGACTTGGCCGGGTCCGCCCGGCCGCCATTGTCCTGCCCTGCCGCGTTTCACTTACTCATGTTCAGGGGTGGATGTCAGGCGGGTGGCTGCACCTTGGGGGGTGTGGGGGGCCCCTGGGGTGGCAGCCTCGGTGGGCCCTGCACCCCCCAATCTAACACTGCCAGTACCCACTGCATCTCACTGCATATAATGTGCTGGTTTTGAAAATACAGACTACATTTGTCTGTATATAATGTGTCTGAGATGTCAGTACCCGCTGCCTTTCTTGCTATAAAACTAGCTAAAACATATATAAGCTAACTGATCATAAACACAAATGGATGGAGAACCCCTCACAGAAGTGCAAATATGAATACTTTTACTGTACATCTTATGCATTTTAGGGTGAAAAAAGCACTCCCATCCACCCTTTTGCACAGTATCCCTGGTAAGTCAATGGAAACCGCAAGAGGTATTTGAGGGGTTCATTTTTTTATGCCAGCAACAAATCCACTAAGTCTCACATTAGCTTTAAGTCAGTCTATGTATGTCATATTTACCCTCCCCAAAGAAAAAAGTCACCCTCAGCCTGTGGGACCTGGGGTTTTCCAGATAAGGGGTCTTTCCATAATTTGGATCTCTATACTATAAGTGTACAAAAGAATTATTTAAACATGAATTAAACGCAATAGGATTGTTTAGCTTCCAATAAAGATTCATTATTTCTTAATTGGGATCAAGCACAAGGTACTGTTTTATTACTACAGAGAAAAACATTTAATTATATGAATAAAATATGGGAGATAGTTATTCTGTAATTCTGAGCTTTCTGGATAATGGGTTTCCAGATAATGGATTCCATACCTGTACCACTCTTTTTTCAATTATTTTTATTTTCTATAAAGTTTTTCACTTTTAGTACTTTCCGTGACCACTTCTTGAATATCATATAATTTTGTCCTGGTTGAAATTCTAATTTATCTTGAAAGGGACTTAATAATGATGGATGTATACATATTTTTGTTTTTCATGTAATTTTTTCCATAATTTTAAGGTAGTGTATACTGTGATTTCAACTTTTCATCATTCCCAGCATTATCTAAGTCCCAGCATTTTCAACATTTGATTGTTCTTTAGGTTATTTAGCCAGGCTAGCAAGCCTAGTGAGGACAGTAGACCGCCCCCCCCCCCCATCCGTCCTGCTTCATCCTCTATTGCTCACATTAGTAGTCTAGCCAAATGTATTGCATGTATAATATGAATATATGCAGGGTACTCCTACCTCTCCCCCCCCATTTGACTTTTAATGTGTTATTGTTAACTGATAATATGATATCATTGGTGGCAACTTTTTCAATATAAATGTTATAAAGCTTTCCTTCATTCAATCTTTGATAACATTAATTTTTAATTTAATTATATAGATTCGGAAACTATACCCCCAAGATTTTCAAGATTAATATACAAACCGGATTCCAAAAAAGTTGGGACACTAAACAAATTGTGAATAAAAACTGAATGCAATGATGTGGAGGTGCCAACTTCTAATATTTTATTCAGAATAGAACATAAATCACGGAACAAAAGTTTAAACTGAGAAAATGTACCATTTTAAGGGAAAAATATGCTGATTCAGAATTTCATTGTGTCAACAAATCCCCAAAAAGTTGGGACAAGGCCATTTTCACCACTGTGTGGCATCTCCCCTTCTTCTTACAACACTCAACAGACATCTGGGGACTGAGGAGACCAGTTTCTCAAGTTTAGGAATAGGAATGCTCTCCCTTTCTTGTCTAATACAGGCCTCTAACTGTTCAATCGTCTTGGGCCTTCTTTGTCGCACCTTCCTCTTTATGATGCGCCAAATGTTCTCTATAGGTGAAAGATCTGGACTGCAGACTGGCCATTTCAGTACCCGGATCCTTCTCCTACGCAGCCATGATGTTGTGATTGATGCAGAATGTGGTCTGGCATTATCTTGTTGAAAAATGCAGGGTCTTCCCTGAAAGAGATGACGTCTGGATGGGAGCATATGTTGTTCTAGAACCTGAATATATTTTTCTGCATTGATGCTGCCTTTCCAGACATGCAAGCTGCCCATGCCACACGCACTCATGCAACCCCATACCATCAGAGATGCAGGCTTCTGAACTGAGCGTTGATAACAACTTGGGTTGTCCTTGTCCTCTTTGGTCCGGATGACATGGCGTCCCAGATTTCCAAAAAGAACTTCGAATCGTGACTCGTCTGACCACAGAACAGTCTTCCATTTTGCCACACTCCATTTTAAATGATCCCTGGCCAAGTGAAAACGCCTGAGCTTGTGGATCTTGCTTAGAAATGGCTTCTTCTTTGCACTGTAGAGTTTCAGCTGGCAACGGCGGATGGCACGGTGGATTGTGTTCACTGACAATGGTTTCTGGAAGTATTCCTGAGCCCATTCTGTGATTTCCTTTACAGTAGCATTCCTGTTTGTGGTGCAGTGTCGTTTAAGGGCCCAGAGATCACGGGCATCCAGTATGGTTTTACGGCCTTGACCCTTACGCACAGAGATTGTTCCAGATTCTCTGAATCTTCGGATGATTTTATGCACAGTTGATGATGATAGATGCAAAATCTTTGCAATTTTTCGCTGGGTAACACCTTTCTGATATTGCTCCACTATATTTCTGCCCAACATTGTGTGAATTGGTAATCCTCTACCCATCTTGGCTTCTGAGAGACACTGCAACTCTGAGAAGCTCTTTTTATACCCAATCATGTTGCCAATTGACCTAATTAGTGTTATTTGGTCTTCTAGCTCTTCGTTATGCTCAAATTTACTTTTTCCAGCCTCTTATTGCTTCTTGTCCCAACTTTTTGGGGATTTGTTGACACCATGAAATTCTGAATCAACATATTTTTCCCTTAAAATGGTACATTTTCTAAGTTTAAACTTTTGTTCCACGATTTATGTTCTATTCTGAATAAAATATTAGAAGTTGGCACCTCCACATCATTGCGTTCAGTTTTTATTCACAATTTGTTTAGTGTCCCAACTTTTTTGGAATCCGGTTTGTAAATAATATGGGGAATAATGGACATCCCTGCCTTGTTTTATTAGATACAGTATATTTATTCTAACCCGGGCTACTGGGTTTACATATAAAGACATTATCTTAACTATTCATTTTATTTTAAATTCCATATGATAATATACTGCCTTCATATAATCCCAGTATATCAAAATTTTGGTGTCTGTAGATCTTATAATAGTTTTTGCATTCCTTTTTTTTTTAAACCATTTTAAACAAATTTAAAGTTCTTATTATATTAAATTTCCCTTCCCTGGTAGGCATGAATCACACTTGATCTGGATGCATCAAATCAAGTAAGTATTTCTGCATTCTAGAAGCTATAAGTTTTGCAAACATTTTCTGATCTACATTAATTAGACAAATTGGTCTATAACTTGTGCATTCTGACGGGTCCTTGCCTTCTTTATAGATTTCCCTTATATGTGCTTCCTGTGATTGAATTGGATTATAGTTTTGTCTATCTTGCTCATTATATAAGTGAAGCATCATTGGAAGCAATTTTTTCTCAAAAGTTTTAAGTAATATTACGCAGTAAACCTGTTGGGCCCCAGGCTGTTACCTAATGGAAGATCCTTAAAACTTTAAGGATCTAAATTTGAAGTTCTGTTAACAGTAAGTCTAACTCCTATGCCGCTTGTAAGCTAATTTTCACTTTAATGCCATTTAGGAAGGATTCCAATTGACCTTTACGTTCCTTTGTTATATCCTTTTTTGTTATATCTTAAAGATTATATAGCTTCTGATAATATAATTGGAAGCATTTTGCTATTTCTGGAGTATTCAATAACAGTGAATTCGTAATATCTTTAATTTTATAGATATATGATGATTTCCTTTATATTGTTCTTTAAGCACATTGCCTAAATATTGTCCACATTTGTTACTGTGTTCATGTATCCTTTGCATTATCTTTAAGAATGCCCACTAAAGTCCACTAAAATATGAGGTACTATCTCCTATTTATGTTTTTGCTCTAGTAAATTAATCTCTTCTAATAATGAATCTATTTTTTCTGTTTTCCTTTTTTATAAAACGATTATAATGTGATCAGAAGACCTCTTATTATGGATTTATGGGATTCCCATCTTACATGAGAAAGAGTTTCTTTAATTGTATTCTCTTTATTCTTTCTGTTGCTTTTTTAATTTTACTTCTATCTTGGATGTTTTGTCAATAAACCTTTATTTATCTTCCAATTAAAGACTTGTTTTACTGGGTTACTGGGTTTTAGTTAGTTCTTAAGTATTTATTATGCATATAAGAGTAATATAAGTAATCTTTATCTGTAGGGTTAGCAGAATATTTAAATGTCACCGTATTATCACTACTCCCTCTTGAAATCCTTCTAAAGTTTTTATAATCTCTATTGGTACTTTTTGCTGTTGTTTATTTGGTTAATACATGTTACATAACGTAATTTTAACACTGTACAGTGTCCCTTTAATAATTATATCTTTGCAAAGGGGAAGAAGCACTCCAGTGTGTCGGCAATGCCTTTAAATCATTTATTTGCAGAAATGGACATAATAATTATACACTTTGCATCCTTCCCCTTTTTTTTCTTCCAGGATAAATGCCAGATTTTTGTGGATCAGTATGAGTGCACCCATGGTCTTCTTTATTACTACACAGGAATACTTTATCATAAGATCTATGCTTAATAGTTGTAGTATTACCCTCTCTAAAATGTGTTTCTTGATAAAATACTATATCTGCTTCTAACCTATTGCAATAATTAAAAATTTGTGATCATTTAACAGGTTCATTTAAACCATTTAGGTTTAGTAATATCAGTTTACATTTAGATATTTTTCTCTATATATGTTTATGTTTAAATATTTCCCTCTATGTTGAGCCTTTATCGATTGCTACCATGATAAACTTTTTGGAAATAATTTTAGGGTGTTAAATGCACTATAATTTAAAATTATAATTTAAAATACATCCTATAATTCACAAACAGATAATAAATGAGAGAAAAAAGAAAAAAGCTAAAAAATTCTTGAATAAGAGCCTTACCCACATTTTTCAAGATCTAATCTTCAGGTCCTGGAGTTCTAAGATAGCTGCCAAAAATACTATCTTATTTTGGGGGAAGAATAAAGGGGCTGATATACTAAAATCGTATTTGTCACAACGACTACGAAAGTTTCAGAATTCAATCCAGCTTCGGTATCATGACCATCGAGCTCTATGGGAGGCTTCCAAAATCATGCATTGAAGGTTCAAAGTCGGAAATTTTTTTGCGCCATTAACGATCACTCGGATACGAAAATTTCTTAACTTTTGGATCGTACCACAATATTTCCATGTGACTGCGATACGAGTTTTCGTGCAATTAACACACATCAGAAATTATCGTTAATAATACAAATTTTTGCCGTTCGTACTTAAAAACAGCCGAAATTCGGACTTTGATAAATCAGCCCCAAAGAATCACCTTTTCAATTGAAATCACCTATTTTAACAACCAAATGATAATTTATCTCCTGTGAGTTGTAGCCTGCTTCACCACCTTAACTCCCCTAAAAAAAAATCATTTAAAAAATAATGAAACCCATTAGACTTGTTTTGCCTTAAATAAGGGTCAAGTAAAAGGTGCTGTTTTTCCATGGCCTTCCCATAAAATGGACCTTATACCCTAGAAAGCATGTACAAATGAAAAGAAAATGCATAGTCAAAGGAAATAAATGCATGTAGATTATAAATGGAAATACGATTCCAACAGAGAAAAGATAGATTACAAAGGTGACATCTTTTTATAATTTGAGTGAACTCCAAATAACCCTGCAGCAATTAACTAGCTGTCTTTTAAGAAAAAGAATTGCTTTTCCATGCATTTTTAGAAATTAATCAAAACAAGAGTTCCCAATGTTATGAGCTTCTTAATTTCCATGTAATATGGTATAAGTAATAAATAATTTCTAACAGTTCATTAAATTTTCAATGAATTAGGCAAGATTCATCCTTTGTTCTACAAACTTCTGTAATAACACCAAAGATACTTTATTTGATGGATGCCCCCAGTGTTGGAATCACTTTCATATAATAGCTCAGAAAACTGGCAGGGAATTTGGAAGGAAATGTTTTTTTTTTACCCAAAATGCAGTGTTCTTCTATAACTTGCACTGTAAACATATATGGAGGCAAATTAGCATCTTTGATTAACCACACATGAAGTTTTTCCCTTGCATTTTTATTACACTGGCATCCATTCTGGCGTATTGTATTAATAACAGCATTAGCATTTGAGGCACTTAGGTCATGGTAGTGATGGCTATGGACACAACCTGCTAAGGGAAACTGTAGAATTTTTATCAAGTTTTTCTAGTGTTCTCTTGTGTCAATTGCTTGCTTGAAAACACACTCACCACCCCGCTTACCCTTCCTTAGGAGCGCTCCTGGCCAACCTTGGGTCTCTGGCCCTTTTAGCATGCACTTGGGGTCTCTGCCAAAAGCAGTTTATAATCGTTCTCACTGCCCCAAGACTGTCTCTGATAGGAGCCCCATTTAAGTCCTTGGTGGAGCAAAAGAGGCTTGGCATTAGAGATGTAGCGAACTGTTCGCCGGCGAACTAATTCGCGCGAACATCCGGTGTTCGCAAGTCCGCAAATTCGCGAACTTTTGGCGATGTTCGCCATTTTGGGTTCGCCGTGGTTTTTTTTTGCGCCGCGTTTTTTCACCTCGTTTTTTTTCGCCGCGTTTTTTCGCTTCGGTTTTTCGCCTTTGCGTATACATAGGAATAGCTTGCGGGGTTTTTTGGCATTATTTTTTGGCATTTTTTTTGGCGTTTTTTTTACAAAGTATTTTTCAGAGAAATTTTTGCCCTTGATCCCCCTCCTGCATGCCACTGTCCAGGTCGTGGCACCCTTTAAACAACTTTAAAATCAGTTTTCTGGGCAGAAATGGCTTTTCTAGGTTTTAAAGTTCGCCTTCCCATTGAAGTCTATGGGGTTCGCAAATTTCGCGAATATTCGCGAGTTTTGGCGAAAGTCCGCGAACGGGTTCGCGAACATTTTTGGCGATGTTCGCTACATCCCTACTTGGCATACCCAACAAACTACTCACCCAATTGTTAACTAACTATACAGTGGATGAAAAAAGTTTCCTAGTTTCACTCACCTCCTATAGATGACATCAGGCAAAGAGGACACCACTTCTCTTTTTCTTCCCTTAGGGCAGTTGCCTCCTTCTGGCTATAACTTTCCTGACTGTTAGCGAGGGAAATAGTTGTATATTAAATAATGCAAGTTTTCCTTTTTCATGTGATTTTTGGACAGAGTGGTGTTTTTATTGAAAGCTGTGATGTTTCTGCTAAATAAAGAATAGAAATGCAAGTGCAACCTTGGTGTTTTTGAAGAGAATATGGTCTCAAAAACTGTGTAAACCACTGAATGAAACATAATGCCTATGCCCATCATTGCAAATTTTCCCACAAAAGGTGGTTATATCTGCCACTGCCTCAGTCGCTTTACTATTGCTATTTTTGCCTTACCTTTCTTAAAGCCTTCAGGTTATTAGGCCTGTCTTTACAAAAACAAACAACTACATAATGTATTTTATGTAATGAGCAGAAAAAAAAACAGTTTTTAACAAGAAATTAATTTTTATTGCCCATAACAGAACTCTCTGTACAGTGCACTACATGCAATTATTATTGTAGTCACCCAAAACAACACAAAACAGATAAAAAGGTCAGTAACCAACATGGTTACAATAATTGCATGAATAATTCAGTGTCTTCAGTGGGAATGAATAAAAATGTATTCCATTGGTAGAACTATTTTACAGTTAGGTTTTCAAATAATTAATCTTCTTCAGTTCTTTCATTTCTAAATGAAAGTTTTTGTTTAATGGATGTCTTGAATAAAACATTTTTAATGGCAGGAGGCAGATCATCATTATGGAGCATGAAAAACTAATCAAAACAATCTTAAGAGCAGGCATTTATTATACTTGGGCATTCACATACATTTTTTTAAACCATCTGAGGGTGTTTTCATTTTATGGAGAGCGACAACACGTAAGAGCCACTTGAACATGCAAACATTAACGACAATGCATATACAATGATTTGATTAAAGCAAAATCAAAACACCAATGTTCTCTTAGCAATTTAGAGAAAAAAGTAGTGAAAATATAACATATCAGATTATATATTTGATTAACTAAAGCAACTACAATGTTTCAATAATGTTATTTATTTTCAAACTTCATACAAAATATAACTGCAACTTAAACTAAACAGCTATTCAAATGTAGTAATGTTCTGTTGGACCACATGGTAAAAATGTCACCTGGCAAAACTTGTCAAGCCATAAAACAAGTGCTCATATTATAGATTTCACTTTACCATAATATATATATATACAGTGGTGTGAAAAACTATTTGCCCCCTTCCTGATTTCTTATTCTTTTGCATGTTTGTCACACAAAATGTTTCTGATCATCAAACACATTTAACTATTAGTCAAAGATAACACAAGTAAACACAAAATGCAGTTTTTAAATGAGGGTTTTTATTATTTAGGGAGAAAAAAAATCCAAACCTACATGGCCCTGTGTGAAAAAGTAATTGCCCCCTGAACCTAATAACTGGTTGGGCCACCCTTAGCAGCAATAACTGCAATCAAGCGTTTGCGATAACTTGCAACAAGTATTTTACAGCGCTCTGGAGGAATTTTGGCCCACTCATCTTTGCAGAATTGTTGTAATTCAGCTTTATTTGAGGGTTTTCTAGCATGAACCGCCTTTTTAAGGTCATGCCACAACATCTCAATAGGATTCAGGTCAGGACTTTGACTAGGCCACTCCAAAGTCTTCATTTTGTTTTTCTTCAGCCATTCAGAGGTGGATTTGCTGGTGTGTTTTGGGTCATTGTCCTGCTGCAGCACCCAAGATCGCTTCAGCTTGAGTTGACGAACAGATGGCCAGACATTCTCCTTCAGGATTTTTTGGTAGACAGTAGAATTCATGGTTCCATCTATCACAGCACGCCTTCCAGGTCCTGAAGCAGCAAAACAACCCCAGACCATCACACTACCGCCACCATATTTTACTGTTGGTATGATGTTCTTTTTCTGAAATGCTGTGTTACTTTTACGCCAGATGTAACGGGACTTGCACCTTCCAAAAAGTTCAACTTTTGTCTCGTCGGTCCACAAGGTATTTTCCCAAAAGTCTTGGCAATCATTGAGATGTTTTTTAGCAAATTGAGACGAGCCATAATGTTCTTTTTGCTTAAAAGTGGTTTGCGCCTTGGAAATCTGCCATGCAGGCCGTTTTTGCCCAGTCTCTTTCTTATGGTGGAGTCGTGAACACTGACCTTAATTGAGGCAAGTGAGGCCTGCAGTTCTTTAGATGTTGTCCTGGGGTCTTTTGTGGCCTCTCGGATGAGTTGTCTCTGCGCTCTTGGGGTAATTTTGGTCGGCCGGCCACTCCTGGGAAGGTTCACCACTGTTCCATGTTTTTGCCATTTGTGGATAATGGCTCTCACTGTGGTTCGCTGGAGTCCCAAAGCTTTAGAAATGGTTTTATAACCTTTACCAGACTGATAGATCTCAATTACTTTTGTTCTCATTTGTTCCTGAATTTCTTTGGATCTTGGCATGATGTCTAGCTTTTGAGGTGCTTTTGGTCTACTTCTCTGTGTCAGGTAGCTCCTATTTAAGTGATTTCTTGATTGAAACAGGTGTGGCAGTAATCAGGCCTGGGGGTGACTACAGAAATTGATATTGAAATTGAAAATTGAAATTGATAAACCACAGTTAAGTTATTTTTTAACAAGGGGGGCAATCACTTTTTCACACAGGGCCATGTAGATTTGGAGTTTTTTTTCTCCCTTAATAACGTGAACCTTCATTTAAAAACTGCATTTTGTGTTCAATTATGTTATCTTTGACTAATAGTTAACGGTTTTTGATGAGCAGAAACATTTAAGTGTGACAAACATGCAAAAGAATAAGAAATCAGGAAGGGGGCAAATAGTTTTTCACACCACTGTATATATCACCTAGCAGTGGCAAACATTTTGCTGGTGCTTGTGATCGATCAAATTTTTTCTGTGAAGTTAATACTCCCAAATTCAAGTTATGGTTTACCAAACTCAAATGTTCAAAATGTGTTAAATAAGTGCTAAAAAATTTAAAAAAAATTTAAAAGATGTAAAACTTCAGCAACTTAAGCTTGCAAGTTCATCTAGAAGTCATTGGAAGTTGTCCTAGGCAATATTTATGGGTTTTTTTTAAACTTGAGTTTTTCAAATTTAATTTTTTTTGAGAGGTTGTAGACCCATTGAAAATAATGAGAATATGATTCAATTTAATATTTAATTCAATAAGTGTCCTCATTTTTTTGTTTTGCAAAATTAAGGGGCAGATATTTATCAATATTCGAATTTTCATAGTTTCTACAAAAACCACAAATGTCTAAGCATGAATGAAAAAAGATGCAGAAAAATTGTGAAAACTATGGCTTTTTCATATTGTAGCACAAATGCGAGCATCAAAAAAACATGAAAACCTCTAAAATCACAAAGCAAAGAAAGAACTTCTAGTTGTAAGAAGAATGCCTGCCATTGTCTTCTACATGATCTTGACAGCTTTTAGATGGCGCATTTTTTCTTTTGGATTTGTTGCAGTATAATAAATGGCAAAAAATCATGTTTTTTTCTGCAACAAAATCTTAATTTTGTGCAAAAAAATATGAACCATATTTTTTTTAATGTTAGTAAATGCATATAAATTTACTAACTTATATTTATATAAGTCAGGAGAGGAATGGAATGGATAATTAATTTATTATATGTTTGTGTACATAAATTGTTCTATGTAAGTGTATTGATAGGTCTGTATAGGTATGTGTGTGTGTGTGTGTATATATATACATGTAACTATTTATGGATGAGCCCTGTTCTTAACTAGTGATCAGCGAATCTGTCCCATTTTGCTTTGTGGGATAATTCTCGAAATTGCTACGGCACAACTTTAACATGCACAATTTTTTTTCATGACTGTGACTTTTTTGACACAAAAGTGACTTTATTGACCCAAAGTAAATATACACAACCACAACTTTTTTGATGAGACTGCGACTATTTTATACATGACTATACATGACTATACATGACTATTTTATACATTTCCTTAATCGCCAAATTTTTGTGGCCCTTTCGCAAAAAAAAAATTGCCAATGGCTAAATGCTAAATTTTGCAAAGAATCCATGAATCCTATTCTTAACATCTTCCTTAATTAAGTAGTAAGTAAAGCTTCCATTGCATGGTAAGCCTACAGGTGAGCCCTGTTATGCTACTTGAATACAATACAATTGAATTAAGTAAAAATATGCAGGTAAAACCATGCACTAAGCAAGCTTTACTAGCTATTTCTCTTTGTCATCCTGTGTAATCAGTATTAGAAGGTTTGCTATATTTTTAAATAATGCATTATAACACTAGATAATATGCCCTTGAACAAAAAATGAAACATTTATTATTTTATTATACTAGGCATAGCTACAGCAGGCGAAGAACATTAGCCATGATCAATGTCGTAGGACTGAACACAAGGAGAGATCAAAAATATATATAAGAAATATATACGATATGTAAATGAGCAAATGATCAGAATTTTATTGTGTCATTGCATTACACTTATACCCATGAATGGGCTACAGAAATCTGTGTTGTTAAAGTATTTTGAATCTTTTCAATAATTAAATATTGTAGAAAGCCTTGCACATGCAAGCAACCACCGCTAAGTCAACAACACTTACAGCTCATGTCCTGGGTATTGCTTCAAACTGATATTGTCAAATGACTACTAAAATGATTGCGATACGGCGTTAAAGCGATACGGCAATGCTGGTAAAGTATCAGGGGAAGCGTCCACTATGCGGCGATCGATTGATCGAGCCTAGCCTTCCTTCTGTATAGGAAGGAGTCAGGCTAGGCTTGATCAATCGATCGCCGGATAGTGGACGCTTCCCCTGATACTTCACCTGCATCGCCGTATCGCCTTTCTTCAAATGAAATGTACTACAGCATTCAAAATAATAAATGGTGTGCAGGATAGGGCAATTATTGGGGCAGGGTAGAATAGATTTTTTAGTTAAACATTTTTAGTGTTACTTTTCCTTTAACAAAAATGACTTGAAATAATAGTAAAATAGCTCTAAGAATCGGCCATCTGATTTTAAAAGTTATTAGGAATGTGTTATATATGTGTACATATATACCAGTGTTAAAATACTGAGTTCTAATGTTTTAAATTGATCTTCTGTATAGATAATGTATATTCCATATACATTCCGTATATTCTGTATAGATATGTATATTCTTTGCCTTACATTGCCAATGGAGTTTTATAGAAGCCAAAATACAAAAATCCAGCAAATAACTAAATTTTTACCAACTAAAGCTCTCATTTAAAGTTAAATTAAGTGTGTATTACTCTTAATAGCTTTTGTAATTGAGCTCTGAAATATTCAGGCGTAGATGACATACGTGCATATTTTCTTAAATAATTTAATTAGCATGCCCCAGTTACTCAAAGCTAGTGAGAACTAGATGAGTATTTCTTTCCTCAAATTATCTTTGAATTCATTGTTCTAAAGCTGGTTTTCTTAATTATCAGTAATTCTTTGGAATAAATGTTGAACTTAATGTAACGAGAAATATGCACATAGCCTTCTATCAAAACTGACAGGTTTATTGAAAAAAATATTTTATTTCATTTACTTTTATTAAGAAGTGCCTGGATGCAAATAATAAAATACAATATAGATGCTCATATTTGATTTAAAGGTAGAGGAAAGCCCTGGAGCTATAAGCACAGGGGCTGCATGACAAGGGATCTGAATTACCAGCAGCCAGATTACACTGGTTTATGTTTAGAGATTGGCAGAATCAGATGCAACTGTGATTAGGTGAGAAGAAAAGAGTTAAGGTAGGAGTAAGCCGGACTGGGAGGCATAGAAGGAGGGGGATGTGATGTCAGGGGAAGAAGTAGTCACTCCCTTATCTACTAACCAGGTAGAAAAAATCCCACCCACCCTCCCCCTTTTTGCAAAAATGTCAGGAGTTTTCTTCTCTATGTTTTGAGATTGGCAGAATTAGATGCAACCGTGATTAGGCGAGAAGGAAAGAGTTTAATGCAGAAGAAAGCTGGGCTGGGAGGTGGAGAAGGAGAGGGATGTGCTGTCAGGCGAAGAAGAACTCACTCCCTTGTCTTCTTAACAGGTAGAGACATACCACCCTCACCTATTTGTATATTATGCAAAAATGTAAGGTGTTTTCTTCTTTATGTTCTCATATTATCTATTAATAACTAAATGTGAATGCATTGTTATACTGTGGTTTCTGTATCTTTATACAGTATGAACCTGAGAGTCAGCATTGTATTAAATTATGTTAACTATGATTGCTTGAATGCCATGGGGTCAGGAAGGAATTGTTTCCCTCTTGAGGCATAATTAGCACTAGCTTGAGGTTGGGCTTTTTTGATTCCTCTGGATTAAAACAGTGGATACATGATAATGTATTTTAAGTTGTATTTGTCACAGCAGCAGTGGGACCTTACCAGAGTACTGCACAGGTAATTTTAGCAGAGTGATAAAGGAGGTTCTCTCCTGTGACTGCACGGTGGATTGATTGATACAGATGCTACTACTGCTGGTGCTATGTGACAGCCTGCTTGGATTTCCTATCATTGAGAAACTGCAGATTAAGGACCAACAGCAGGGTTGCTGAACTTCTCTCATGGTGGGAGAAGCAGCTACTGCTGGTAGCAGTCCTCTCTGTAGGTAGAGGCAGTCCTCTCTGTAGGTAGAGGCAGCCTAATACTCATTGGTGGACATAATGGCATAGTGTTGATCTCAAATATCAACGAATGAAGTGAAACTCTAGTTTTCAGTGAGGAATGGCAGAACATAGTAGCAATCTCTCTTATGGAATTCTGGCTTTAGGATATTAGCCTTGTGTAAGGCTGGCATGGTCCTATTTATTTGATGCCTTTTAAAATCTAATCAACTTGTATAACTGTATAACGATTTTAAATGATGTGTATAGGGGTGTTAAATTTTGTCATAAAAAATGTATGCAGTATACAGCAGGTTGGCACAGACCAAACTCTTGTGAAATAGTTGATGCAGTTAAAAGAGTATTTTATTTAAGAAAAAAATAATAGCCTTGTGCGTTTTGTGCCCTGTGAGGAACATCATAGGCTGAGGGAATGTTGTATTTAACTTTAAAACAACCAATCACATATCACAAAATACTGGCCAATCAGAGACACCCTTACAAAAGAAAAGGAGACTACATGGTACTAGTAAAAAGCATATAATCTCAATGTATAGCTTCAAAATACAGTTTTACATCAGATACACATAAAAGCACACATTGCCATGCTTGCTGCAAAGTATTTTAAAAACTGCAAATAAAATGATATCAGTAGGTACTTCCACAGCTCTGACATTAATCATTATCAGGAGCTGCATAGCTTCAGCTCATATATAGGTACAGCATATAGAATGAAACAAACGGAAAAAAATAGCATGGGAAACTCGGACAGTGACAAAGGGACAGTGGGTGAAGGTTTTTCTTAATTCAGTACAGATGTGTGGATTAGCACATGTTTGCAGCAAAAACCCTCTATTTTTAACAAATATTTCAACTTGCAAAGAATAAATTACTAGTAAAACATGGGGCTAGGAAATGTGCATTGATAATTCCCCTTTTCGTGCTTGAAGTGTGGCCAGCTCAGTCTTATTTCAGTTACACTATTCTTTTACTTTAATTAGTTCACACCCCTGTCCCTTTAATGCTTGTCTTTCATATCAGGTGTTGGACTTGGTGAGATCTCTGCTGAAGAAGGTTGCAGAGATAATATCAGCCTATGACACTAATGATTTCATCAGGAGACACTTTTCCAAACACAGTGTGGCCAAGAAGCCTATGAAAGAAATAATTAAGAACACTATATGAGGGTTACTTTGATGTGGTATGGAGCCATCGACTTTACAGTCATAAAACCCAAGTATACTGTAATTAAGGTGGCTAGCGTAGATAGAAAACATTTTATTTTATAAATAGGTTTTTATTTAACAGTTTTCCAGTTAACATACATACAGTAATACAATGATAACAGTAACAATAAGTTATTTCAATGACCATCACTGTGCTAGTCCCAGGGGCTGATGTTTCATCCAAGGAAGACCCCAGATCTCTTTAAATTTAGCAGGACAACCCTGTGCCAGATATACCAGTTTTTGCTGTGGCATACAATCATATATTCAGGGTTTTTTTTTTCCAAAAGCTTAGTGAATTGGAAGCTATTGACTTCCACTGAAGTATTGTCTTTTTTACACAATAAAATAGTAGCATTGTTTTGTATGGCTGCGCATAGGCAGCGTTCCTAAAACTCCCAGAAAGCACAGACTGGGGGAGAAGTTGTTGGGGAGAGCCAGAGTATGTTCTATATAAGTTAACACTTCTTTATTACTTTGTTGAAACTACCATGCCCCAGACATAGTCAAAGAAATAACCTGCCAAAAATTAAACATTTCTAGGCTTATTTATCAATTTTCAAGTTTCTGAATTCAAGAATTGAATAAACTAAATAAACTCACATTTCAAATGCTTGCTTAATTATTAATAAGGCAAATTTG
Organism: Xenopus tropicalis; assembly: GCF_000004195.4. Taxonomy (NCBI): domain Eukaryota; kingdom Metazoa; phylum Chordata; class Amphibia; order Anura; family Pipidae; genus Xenopus; species Xenopus tropicalis. The sequence continues at coordinate 47,103,766 of NC_030681.2, read as the reverse complement.
TTTGAATAAAAAAACTTGAATATCTCAAATTTGCACGTTGACAAACTCGAGAAAAACTTGAAAATCTCGAATTAAAAATACGGCTTGACTTTGCCTAGGACAACTCCATTTGACTTCTACATGAATTCGCAAGCTTTTAGATGCCAAAGTTTTTGTATTTTTTCCCTTTATCAATATCAGACATTAGAGTTTTTGAAACATAATTCGAATTGTGCGAGTGTTAGCAATAAAAAGTCAAACTCAAATGTTGCCAAATCGCCCCCTGTGTGTCAGCATTTCTCAGTTACTTCCTTGCTCTTGAACTATTTAGAAGCAAATACTGTACTTTGCATCTGTTATACAATTATGCAGTGGTTTCTCATATTAGTACACAACGGAGAACCTGCAGTGCAGCTTCTAAAATAAAAAGGTAAGCTTTCAATTAACATTTATATTTCATCTGATAAAGATCAGTGAGCCATCGAGAAATGGAAGACTCAATCACAAACAGTAGTTTATTCCATTCCAAATCCAGGCTTTTCTGTTTCATAAATCCCTCTGTGAAATTACATTAGAAATTAAAATAACCCTCTGAGTTTGATATGCTAGAGCTTGGAATAGAATTTGGCTGAATCTCTACCGATGCCCTTTTTTTTCTAATCAAATCTAATCCTTATTTTGCATCCTCTGGAAGGTCAAATGTGAATGATTTGTGCAGGAAATCAATGTCACTTTTTTCTTGATGTTTAAAGTAAAACAGAACTTATTTACAAATACAGTTTTTATATTTCATTTATGCAATTTTTTTTACAGTTAGAAAGAAAGACTATTCAGATAAACACTTGGGCAGATTTATTATCCAACTGTTTTATTTAGCAAACATAATAGTGGTTCCTGTTCAGTTCACATTGACTTGTATTTTTCCACCCTAGAAAGGTTATTTCCAGCATGGAAGAGAACATACTTTTTGGCCATTTAAACAAAAAAAAAAGCTATGTTTTTTTTTCTCTGTTTACCTGTACCCTGGTAATCTAATTATCTACCATGCAACACAGAGTAGCTTCAATCTACCGATTTGTGCCATTATGCTCAAGAACTAAGAAAAATAGATCTTTTTATATTAAAACAATAGGTAAAAAAAAGTTCAGCACAAGACCTATTCATTGAACTAATCAAAAAGGGGGTATACTGCCCTTTTAATGCCCTCTGAAAAATGCAGAAGGTTCGGTAAGGTTTTTGGGTTACTTTTCTGCCCTTGAGTATGTGCATGGCATAATAAAACAGGAAGATTGACTAGGTTTCCCTTGCATATCATGGGCCTACGAGGAGGACAAAGATCAAAGGAAAATTCAAAAAGAACCAAGGAAAGGTTAAAATGAAAATGTTAGACTATTTTAAAGTCCAGATAAATCCAGATCTAAATGCCACTGGAAACTTGTGAAGAAATTTCAATCCCATACCTGTTGTAAATAACAGTCCCTTGTACTTGATTGTAATTTAACTATATAAATCTATTTTGGTGGTAAAATATTAACATGATCCAATTTATAAGACAAAACCTTTATCTGGAACAGTTCAGTGTAAAAAGAAAACTTGGTAAAAACAGATAGACTACTCAAAATAAAACATATTTGCAATATAGTTATTTAGGCAAAAATGTAATCTATAAAAGCTGGAGCGAGCAGATGTCTAACATTATAGCCAGTACACTACTTTAAGCTTTTCCTGCTTTCAGCTCTCTAATCTCTTAGTTAGTCAGTGACTTCTTTTTTTTTGGGGGGGGGGGGCACATGGGACATAACTGTTCAGTTAGTTTGTTAATGTGCAGGTCAGATTCAAAAGCAAACTAACTGAACAGTTATGTCCCATATGCCCCCCCCCCCCCTCAAGTCACTGATTGGTTACTGACTTCTAACAGCTTAGAGAGCTGTAAAGAAGGAAGTAGTGTTGGCTGGTTATTATGTTAGACATCTTCACTTCAGCCTTTATAAGTTACATTTTTGACTAACTATCTAACTATATTGAAAACATTTTTTTATTTTGTGCAGTCTATCTACTTTACCCAGTTTTGTTTTTACACTGAACTGTTCCTTTAAGTCTAGGCTAGGGTATCAATTATTATGTTAATGTTTCTTCAGTTCTGAATAGTTCTTAATAGTGAAACAACATTTTTTTAAAGTTCAGATTTATCAACATTTGTATTTTTTCTGCAGTTTTTTTTTTGCGTTTTTAATTATTTTTGGCGTTACAAATCATCAATTTGAATTTCTATTATTTTACTGTTCACCGGCTTAGGGTATGACTCTTAAGAACTAAGTTATCAGGTCCAAAATTAGTTTTGTGGAAAATCCATCATAACTAGTAAATACATGAACAGTTTGATTCCAGAATTACCGCTGATTATATGGCAGTCAGCCTAATAAAGCATGCAGTTACTGGGTATGAACAGCAATGTCATTTCTAGTTGCGGACTCCAAAGACCTTATTCAGTATAAATCTGAAGCTGTGAATTACTGAAATTCATTTAATTGATTACTTTGAATTTACATTTTGCCATATAAAAAGTTCTTTTCTATTATCAAAAAATTGCACAAGAAAAAAAGAAAGAAAGAGTGCTTCTAGCAAGGAATACTCACACATGAACAATTTTCTGCTTCAATAAACTATTTACACTACTTTAATGTTAAGATGACAATTTATTGTATCTTGTCCAATTCTGAAAACACGGCATTGAAAGGCTACTTCAAGGCATCAGCTATGTTATTAAATTTTTACAATCTGAATTGTTTCCTTGTCTCACTCCCTCATTCACTGTCTGCATCAAAAGCAAAAGACTTAAGGGCTTCAATATCAGAAAATTTGTTTGTTGCTCGCAGTGAATTGAATTTGCTATAACCATTGAGTAAAATATGTTTTCTGTGCGGCGATTTTCTGGTCATTGTAGGCTATTACATACAGTATCAGCTGTTTAGCTATTATAAGGTTGAGCTACATTTACTTGCATTTGTTTTAACAGTTATTGCGCATTTGAAAGCATAGGTTATGCATTCTGAACAGATTAGATAACAATAAAATTAAAACAAATGATTAAAACAGCATGTAAGAGTACCTGGTGGTCTAGTGGGGCAGTGCCGACGTGCCGGTTGTTATATGAACCAGTTATGATTCTAGACGGCAAGTGATGTTATTTTTGGTGCCAAAATTCAAATTTATTTGCCATAACACAGTGCATCAATGCCAGTTGTAGGTTTATGCTCATAGTTCATGGGTGCCCTTCTGAATTGCCTTCTGTTACCGACCTTCGCCTGTTATTTGACCTTGCTTAATTCTGCCTGGATCAACCCCTGCCTTGTTTCCGCTACACTGGTGTTTCCTCCTGCCTCCCCATATGCTACAATTCACCCCCTTGGCTCGCCCAGAACTCTCACCCTGTTCCTCTCACGTTAAGACCTGGTGACATCTGAGTAGCGGCAGGTATAGGCAGAAGGGTGAACTGAGGCTGGAATCTTGACTGGAATCTAGTTCTGGGTTTAGGGTGCCAATCATGACACAGCACTTATACAAACTTTGTTTATACATAAATGTATAAGAAAGGAGGGGCACATTGCAAGTGCAGGGTTAGTTACACAACATTATTACTGTATATTGACAATGGCCCAAACTCACCCCCTTCATTGTTTCTGTTTCAGTCAATGGAGAAACCAATCAAAATTTGTGCATTCCATTCCTTAACAGTGCTCCAACTGTAACAATCGCGTAAAACTAGAAAAAGTTTTCACTCCTTCACAAAAAAGTAGTCCTCTATTTACATTTGAAAACATTAGAGGTTTTGAGTATGAACCGTTAATCATAAGCTAATGGCTCAGGCCTATGATTAAGGGTTCATACCCAAAACTCATCAGGCTTTCAGATCCTACTACATTCTCTAATCTTTTTAACTGTTAAATAAAGGACTACTTTTATATGAAGGAGTGAAACCTTTTTCCAGTTTTTCACATTAGTTACACAACTTTACCAGTTATTAAGAACACTGCACCCATTTTATAATATATATAAAGTCTTATAGAGTCTTTTGTGAATAATAGCAAAGTGACACAAGGCTCTAAGCAACCTTATAATTTATTTAATCATAGAACTAGTGGCAAATTCAGGGCTTAAAGTATTAAAAACTCTTTTCCTGTGCACATTATGGAATCAATACACTGGTGCCAATGCACTATAAGGACCCCTATATAGAGCTTACTGTGAAATTAATGAAGTGGCTTGGAATTTATTCATTGGCTAATGATCATTTAAGTTGCAATCCCTTCAAGCACTGGACTATTTGGTTATTTTTTTTTTTTTTTTTTTAAATAATAAACATTTTCATCAAATGCAATACCTTTTTTCATTCATCACAATGTGTTTGCCTTCTTCATCATTTGGGTATGTAGGGAGACAGCTCAGCAAGTGTGTCATCTCTCCATCACAAAGTCTGAGCAAGAAATAAAAAAGATGAGAAATAAGCAGTTGAAAAAAAACATTTTGCAGATGGAGCAGTATAGTTGGCATATCTTTTAGTTCCAACCCCTTCTACACATGCCCAGGGCTGTATTAGCAGCCTGCACTTGCAAAAGTACCACTGGCCAACCACTTCCTTTCCGATTGCACATGTGCCAAATTTATATATTGTGTATTTTTGGAGACACTTTATGATAAGCATCTGTGGGCCACCCCTTTCCAGCTGCCACCTTAGGCATAGACCCTTGGTTGTCTATATTGTAAATACAGCCCTTCACATGCCAGAAGGTGTAGAACAAAGCCACTTTAATCTGTTTTGCCTAAGGGCACCCATACCATCTAGTTTACTTTGTTTGTGTTGGGCATGGTTATTCTATAGTATTTGAGTTGTATAACTTCTGATCTATATGCTTTTTGAACAAAGTATGCAAAAGACAGTTTATTGGTTTGTCGTTGGACATCCATTCCCAAAAGAGTAACGTATTATTGAGAGGTAAAGCATTCTGGGTGCTGTAGTTAAATATAAGGGTTGTATACTTAAAGCAATATTGCAACATCTGTAGAATGCAGAATTGTCCACCTGATCTGTGTCAGTTTGACTCCATGTTCTTTGTTTCTGTAAATAAAGCTTGAAGAGTTATACTTTTTTTTGTTTGTGAATGCTATTTTGATCTTTTATTAATGTATAAAATATTGTACTTTTACAATGATAAAGATCACAGGTGGCAAGTCTTAATTTGGCCATAACATTTTTTTCCTTTATTCAAAAGTATAAATGTGGATACAAGAAATAAAAAAAAATATTCTTTTCAATAAAAAGAGCACTCCTGTTAAATCATTTTATTGTTCCAAGTCATAAAACTCTTTTACACTCCAATAAATTTCACTTACTTTATAATGTGGCATACTTTGTAGCAGCAAGAAAAATGCAGAGCAGGCACTTTCACTGCCAGCTATAAAAATTAGAAAATTGACTGTAAGTCGAAATCAAGATCTGTTAAATCCTATTGCTGCATCAGTTTAATAGAAAAAGTTAATATTTAAGTTGTAGATGTCATTTTCATACAGAAATACAGGGTACATGTGTCAGTACATAAATTTCAATTTACATTTAAGCAGAGGCTGGGTGGGGTGCTGGGTTACTTTCTGATTTACTCGAAATTATTTAAATAAATGATTAATGTATAAGTCTTTTCAGCTTTATAGCATGTCTTATATACTTACTGTTCAATGCAACTCAAGCAGAGGCAGCAAAAATATTGGTTTAAATGTATAAAGCAGTACCCAAGGAAATGCAATGCTCCTGTCTCTATCATACAACACTGGAACTTTGCTCATAGTCATTCATTGAGGACAAATTTCCCTTTTGAGGGGTTTACTCATTACCTTTTTGAGAAATTTCATTTAGAACTATTTATAGAATTTGGCTTGATGCAGGGTTACTACTGGGGAGAGGAAAACCTGGGAGTCCATACAAAGGCCCTGTCACAATAGGGGTGCAAAAAGGCATGTCAATCCCTAATTACAGATCACAAAGAGGGATCTTTACTAAGAATAGAAGGCACATGGGTGGGTCAGGTTTTGTTTGGGAATTATGGGGTTATGGTTGGGTAGATAAAGTGTGTGCCCAGTGTCTTCTTTAGATGGGTTTTTTTGGATCCCTGTTCTACTTAGCTGACAGGCTAGCAACACATGGGCCCATGTAATGTAATGAGAGCCCTAGTTGTGCAAGTCCTTGGTCCATTCAAACTTTTAAAACGAAAAACCAGTTGTATAGTGATATAAAGTAAATTGCTTACTCTTAGGGGCCGATTTACTAATCCACGAACGGATCGAAAGCATCCAAATGTGTTTTTTCCGTAATAATCGGTATTTTGCATTTTTTTTGCGTGGCCGTCGCGACTTTTTCGTAGCCGTTATGTCTTGCGCAAATTGTCGCGACTTTTTCGTAGCCGTCGTGAAAAAATCAGAAAGGTTTGCCCGCCGTTTACTAGTGCTCAATACGAAAAAGTTTCGACAATTTCCGAAAAAGTCGCGATGACTATGAAAAAGGCACGGCGGTGACGAAACAATCGTAAAAAATGCGAAAAAGTCGCAAAATGTTCGTTTCCAATCCGATTTTTTCCCATTCAGGATTCGGATTCGTGGATTAGTAAATCAGCCCCTTAGTAACAGTAGATCCGGGTGCTCAAGCCCAAGACCTTCAGCTTAGGGAGCCAACAGGAATAAATACTAGAACAGCAGGCTGGCACTCCAGATCCCCAAAATGTAAACATCTCAAAGCAGCTCAGTTTACATTAAAAGTATTCTTAGTTTACTGAATACACAATACTCAAAAAATGTCTTACATGTTTGGTGCCACAGGGGGCACTTACAGTAATCATAGGCTAAGTCCTTGGTCCAGCCCACTGGGAGCTGAAACATTTTTTATAGTTGGGAAAGTATTTGATCTCAAATACCCCATATTTTGAATCTATGATAGTAGATGGCTTAATTAAAATACACAATAGAAAACAATGATAGCTCTGCTGTCACCCTTGAACACATTTTTTTAATTTTTAAAAAACCTACGTTTTTTTTCCCCCATAATTTCATTGAATATAATACAATTATACAGCGTCTGCATGGCGTTGTTTTTGGTGTTCGCTCACAGTTCTGGTGGTGGAATGACATCTGCACTAGGTCCAAGTGTGCTATATCAGGGCTGGTGTGGCAATTAGTTCTTTATACAATCCATTCTAAGTCTGCTGCATTTCATGGAACCCTGGAGCTACCACTTATTTACCACTTTATTTCATAAAGAATCTCTAAGAACACAATCCTTTATGCTAATTCATGCCACCCAAAACATCTGATTGATAATATTCCATAGAGTCAGTTTTTATGTAAACACCATATTTGTATTAAATAGGAAGACTTGGTAAAAAATCACTTAAAAAGAGTCCACATCACTAAAAAAGAGACTTCTAAATAGCGGGTATGCCCCAGCCAACCTAGAAAGAATGTTTAGAAGAGAATCTGAAACCAACAGATCTAATTTGTTCAAAATATACAGAATCAATGATGAAAACATTATTACTAATAGTAATCCTTAGTGATGAGCGAATCTGTCCCGTTTTGCTTCGCCATAAAATTTGCGAAACGGCAAGAAATTTCTCGACCCAATTTTGGCACGACAGCACCCTTTTTTGACGCGACCGTGCCCAATTTTAAGTGCGACAAAAAAACAATTCTGCGCAATGTATGTTTCCACGGCAAATTTTTGCTGAAGTTTCGCAAAACAATTCGCCAATGGCGAAGTGTGGAAATTTGCTGTAAATCCAAGCCTGGCAAAAAAATTCGCTTGTCACTTGTAATCCATCCTTAATAGATGGAAATGTAATCTTATGGCAAAAAAAGGATAAGTCTGAGGTTCTATCATGCATCTTTACCTTTAGTCTTCAATGTAACAAAAGTTATAAGATAATAACTTAGTCGTTCTACAGACAGACCCTATTCTTAGAGATATTCAGATTTCAGACCAGCAAAACAGACACTTTAGAAAACAAACTTTAAGCCTCATCAGAACAAAAGATACACAAAAATACCTGGCTCTCTACTAAAGGCATGTATAGATATAGTTCAAATGTATAACACGTGACTATGCAAAAACAACTGATTTCTTTGTCTCCACAACCACAAATAAAACATACACAATCCCACATTATATAAACTGTAATACAAGATGCATAATCTATCTTTTAACCTGTGGAAAATGTAAGAAACGAAAAGAAAGGATTAGAGAACAACATGTTCTAAATATTACTAACAACAAATGTTAAACTTTAGTCGCCAAACACTTTATGGAAAGGAACAATGCATCCCCATCATATTTGATAGAAACAGGTATTGATACTTTATTGATACAAGAAGTCTTTGCAATCACCTTTGAAATATTTTGATGTATTTGTATCTATATGCATCTAACTTATTATGCACGAGCATGTAATTGATAGCACCTCCCTTCAATATGAAGGTGGGCAGAAAACTTTAGTTAACAAGTAAACAACTGCTTCCACTGGTCTAGACTAGTGCCAGCCTGTCTCTTATATTGGTTGAGTATTTTTCCCCTTGCTACATGTCTGGGGCATGAACAACAGGATCCACTATTAACTGTGGGAAGCTTATTCCTACTCCATATTGTATTGGATCAAGAGGCGCAGCAGTGCTCAATTCAGAAAAAACTGAAGGCTGAAATAAATGATCACTGAGCACAACTATACCCAAGTGTACAGAGCACATGGTTGGATGAAAGTACCTCAGATGAAAGAGATTTAATATGCAACTCACTGCAGAGAAAAGCACAACAAAGCACAATGATGCCTATTGTACTGTATTCATTATGTTGAATCCAGTTGCAGAAAACATAAATCTGGGGAGAGAAATGCCACTATTAGGGCAATCTCGCTGTATTCTTAGAAAAGCAATATAAGCAGTACTTGTACATGTAATAGCAGTGAGCCGCTGACTAGGACAGCAGTTTCTATCAAGCAGTGTCTTTGGGGCAAATTTATTGACACTGAAATCAAATTGACATTTTCATGTCTGAAAATGGAACATACAAACGACTTTATTTTGAATCTTTTTAAACATCTTAATTCTTTAAATGGAATGTGTTTTGTGGATCAGGTTTTTTCAGTGAATTAACATGATGGAGTATTCCTATTCAAGTTTTTATGTAAAATTCCTAGCAATTTCGCTGCAATTTTTTCTTACTGCGTGTATAGATAAGGTGCTAGTTAGTGATGAGCGAATCTGCCCCGTTTCGCTTTGCTGAAAAATTTGTGATACTTTTTTTTAGTGACCGCGCCTATTTTGTCATGACTGTGACTATTTTGACACACCATCGACTTTTTTAAACGTGCCAGCAACTTTTTTTTGGACACATAAAGATTTTTTTGCGCTGAATTTTCGCTGAAGTTTTGCGAAACAATTTGGCAAAGCAAAATTCGCTGCAAATCCATGCCTGCCACAGCACAGTATTATACATTGCCCCTCACACCTCTACATTAGGGTACTGTATTACTGTGTAGCATTCACTTCATTTAAATCAGCAATTTTATGTATTATTTTTTTATCCACAAATTTTATAATTGCATCAATCTGTGCATAGATACACATATATACACATTTTATATGCCTAATGTAAAAGATTTAAAATGTGCATTTAATATTTTAGGCACACATTGTAAAACCAATGCAGAGAGACGAAGATACAGAAATAAATGTTTCTCATATTACCAATATGTACAACCTCAATAGATGCCTCACTAGATGCTATTATTTTCATTGCAACTAAAATGATGTGTGACTGTCTGAGTGAATCAATGTATTTTGGGAGAGTTAAACATATTCAGAAAAACAGAGTGTTCTTTATTGTTCTTAAAACACAGCCATTTATTTTTCCATTTAAACTGATGCTTTTATATTTGTACCTGTTCAAGGGTAGACTAAATTGAAAGCAAGGATGTTGAATAATGTACCATTTAATAGCTTATTTATAAAAAAAAAATTGTTTATTAATTTGAACAAACTTGAAATGTTGCCAAATTAGGTTATTTGTTGTTATTATTATTATTTAACATTTTGAATCTAAACAATTGTGGAAAAACAACTTGAATGCATCAAATTTGTATTCTACTCATCATTTTCAATGGGTGTACAAACTCTGGAAAAAAAAATTGAAACATTCGAAAAAACTTGTTTTGCCTGTAATTTATTTAAAGGGTATGAGCAAAGGTGCTTTTTTATCTGACAGCGTAAAGAGCTGTGTAAAATAAACGGAGAAGATTGCTGTCCGAAAGCCAGATTTTATGCTGTTATTTTACATAAGTTTCGGCGGAAGAAAAAACACGTAAAACAATTACGCAGATTTTACGCCCTTTTTACACGGCGAAGCCTGTCGACGTGTGGCAAATTTTCTTGCCGTTTTTTACACAGCATAATAAATATGCCCCCAAGTGTACATTCTCAGTTAGTTAGACTATGAGGAAGCTTCCTGCTGATTGGCTCAGATCCACATTCCTAAGGGGGTGGGGGAGGGAGTTCTTAGCATTCTTGAGGGAGGGGGGAGAGAGCTGCGTATCTGTGGCACATGAATTACAGACACAAGAAATCTTTTGACAGAAAAGTCAGTGCAGTGTTTCTGTAAGTGCTTATGGCTGTATTTACATAGACGTTTCTTATAAAGCTTAATTAGTTTTTACCTTTCTTTCTCCTTTAATCTACTCTCCCAGATGTTTAAAATGCAAATTACATACAATGCATTCACTCAATTTCGCTTATATAACTCCTATGGTAGATATAGGGTATATCCATATTACAGTCTCCCAGAGGTATTAAAATACTCCATAATATTAACCCAATTAGAATTTGCCCATTAAAATAGATGGAACTTCTGTATATTAAGTACTCATGTATCTCTTACTTGGCGGGTTTCCCATCAGAGTTCTAGCATATACGTTAAATATTAAAACCGTTCTATAATCACATAAAATACATTGGAGGTGCCCCAAACAATTTACTATTAGCCACTAGTATCGGGTTTAAATATTGCCCTGCCCGGGAACTTACTAGGACCAGAGTGGGTATCTTTTCTCACACCTCCTTTACCTTCGCAGCTGCTCCTTTGGTTTCTTTCCCAGCTGAGTTCCCTATAGTTTTGGGGACAGGTTTTAGTGTAGTGCTAGGGCTGTACTCTCACACTCTCTTTTCAAACATGGCATGTAATAGTAGAGTTGCTGTAAATCAGCATTTGAACACACAGTCACATAGTCCCTACTTGACTCCCAGCCTCTAAGGTGTATACTTGTCTCACATATAGGGGCCGATTCACTAAAGGTTGTTAACGCATAGTTTTTTGCTTTAAAAAGTGTTTGATAATTAAGTACCGATTCATCAAAGTCATTTCGCATGCGTTACTACTCATATAGCATGCGCAAAAAAAGCATTATCGCAAAGCGTTATTTACATTGCATTGCGGTAATTATCGAATAGAAATAATACTAATGCATAATTCACAAACACATATGAAGCGTTAAACGTGAAATATCGCAGTAATCTGTGCTAATATGAACACCTACTTAGAGTAGGCGGTAATTAAAAAAACATTGCGGTTCGTGAGCATTTGGCAACACAACATGGAGTTTGCAGTTGGATTTTTGTTGGCTTGTGAAGAAGAGGATCAAGTATATGATTGCTCTAGAGTGATGCATCCTAGAGTTTTCAGGTAAATGGTAATTTTCAGAACACTAGTTTTCAGAAAGTAATGGTTACTTGCGTAATAGTGTGAGCTAATATTGCGTGCTACGAAATAACGCAGAAATATATCGCATGGTTTAAAATATCGCTTAAAAATATGTCATCGCCAGATAAATATACCATCGCTTCTTAATTCAGACAAGTGTCCTTTTAGTGAATTGATCGTTAATTCGCAAAATATAAGAAGTGATAATATTTTTAACACATGCTATAATTATCACTTGTTTTTTCAGACTTTAGTGAATCAGTCCCATAATGTGTCCTTTTATCTCTCAGCTCTGGTCCACCAACTTTGTCCCCAGAGTTACAACTTAAACAAGGGAAATGGAGGTGACTGCAATAGTTTTCAAACCATAAAGCAGGGATTCCCAACCTTTTTTACTGGTGAGCCACACTTAGATAATAAGCTTTATGGTGTTGGCGAGCCACTCAAGCATGAATACAGTTCTTTGGGGATGCCAAATAGGGACTGTAATTGGCTAGTTGGTAATACCACGTGAATTACTAGCCTGCAGGAGGCTCTGCTTGGAGTAAAACTGTGTCTCTGTGCTTCCAAAACTTGCCTCCAAGCCAGGAATTAAAAAATGGACATGTGCTTTTAGGCTAATGGGAGCAAAATCAAAGGGGGTGGTGGGCAACATGTTGCTTACAAGCCACTGGTTGTACTGCCATAAAGGTTCTATGGGTATCCTCAGGAAAGAGTTTTCTCACCTTTACATTGTTTTGGGGAACACACACAACTGTATAAGCATTGTGGCCTCCTGCATGCAACTAGTCAGTTAAAGGGTACTCACTCCCCATGTCTTCCCCAAACATACAGGCTTACAATCTCAGGGCCTGCTTTTTGCCAGTACACAGATGAGGACCCATACAATGAAAGTTTCCTTTTTAAATATAATAATTCAAATATTAATGGAAGAAATTCAGAAGATACTAGAACTATGTGAAAGTAAAAAAAAACCCAATACTTAATCTTCCAGGATGTATGGCACAGTATCAAAAAGAGTGGCAAACAGTTAATGGGTACAGTATATAAGCTGGTAATTAGCTTTGCAGGAGAAGCTAAAATGTTTGCTGTGATTATTATCCTAGTTGGCCAATAAAGGTATCACTTTTACACCACTTTTGTTATGCTTTATACCAAAAATTCTACTCTGTAACTATATATACACTTTGTAATTATTCCCAGCAGTGTGCAAGAGCCAGGAGGCATCTAAATAATTCTAGAGCTTGCAAAGCTTTATAGTGTTATTAAGCCTGTTGCTGAAACTGAGCATAGTTTGACATTGGTGCTATATATATATGTCGAAGTGCCTGGGGGCATCTGATTAATTCTACAAGCTAGAAAAGCTACAGTATATTAGTCATCTAAGACTCTTTATAGTGCCAATAAGCCTGTTGGGTAAATAGGTTACTGCTGAAACTTCATCAGTTACATGGGTGTTAATGTTCTGCTGAAGGGAGATTACTATCACGTATAGCTGGATCATACAGCCTTAGTGACTATAGAATCGTACTGGTTCCTCTAGCTGTCACTGAGGCACGGTACATAAGAAGCATGTATAAAATAAAAACACACGTTAAACGTATTTTTCTTAAATACATTTCATTTGATATACAGTACACACTGATGTGGTGAAAAACAATCTCAGTGCATTGTGCCTGAGTCTGAGCTTTCAGAAGGAGTCAGTGCTACACATTAGAACTGCTTTCAGAAACCTATTGTTTTTCCTACCTGACACTCACCGTGCTGAGAACTAACCACTCCAGAGAGAAGGAGAAGCCTGAGCTGGGAACAAAAAATTCCCCCCAAAGACAGCAACTGGCGTCAGCACGAGCGCTATTCCCAGAATCAACTTTTGCATGTCCACTCACTGATGTGAAAAAACTTCCTCCCCTCCTAAGATGGCTGCCAACTAACTGCAACACCATCTTGGAGAGGGAAGCGCTCAACCCAGAAAACCAAAAAGCAGGATTCCCCTGTTACACAAGCAGCTTTAAGGGGTCACCCACAAGCCACACTTCCAGAGCGTAACCGTACTGTGCTGCTACATAGTTTGGTTATAAGCTCTAAACCCACACAGAACCTGCTCTTTGCAAGAGAGCAAGGAGGGTGGAAGCACTCTGCCCAAATTCATCTAAGGAGCATTTATGTTGCTCAGGGAATATAGTCCAAACTAGAAATTACCCAGACAAGATCTGCAGACAAAGACAGAAAAAAGATGAAGTAGGTGGGCATCTGAAGGTGGATTTAAAGGACATGTAAACCCCATACACAAAAATGTAATCAGTGAACAGCCTCTTTGAAATCTTTCAATACCTGCCACACTGGTTGTCCAGAGGTTAATCATAAGGCTGCAACATCCCCTTAATCACTTAGATTTCCTTCTCCTCCTGTAACCCACTCAGCCCCCCCCTCAGAAATTTGATTTGACTTCTGGCTTGTGGGCATGCTCAGTTGTTCTCAGCTCAGATTACTAAACACGCCCTCTAGTCTAGCAGCCAGTGAAGAGGTGGCATTGCTGGTTCCCATAGAAACTCAGCTCAAGCTGTCTGCTTCAATTTTTTTCTCCCAGCTCAAACAAAGCAGAACTTTTATCAAAGACAGTTGTGCCTGTGTGAGCATGTATTCTTGATGAAATGTATGCTGAATAAGGGTCTGTGTGTGTGTATGCTGTTTGCAGATTATAATGTATCTAATTATGTATCAGAGAAAAAATGGCCACCAGGTGAAAGCTGCTATTTGCTTTAGGAAAATGTGATGGTGCTGGCAAGTGGAGGGGATATATGCAGTACAAATGATGCCATTTCATCGGGGGAGACGTGCCCAACTGAGGGGGAGGGACAGTCCGGTCTGTGTAATGCTGATATGGAGTGGCCAGGAAAACATCATTTCAAGCAGCTTTGCAATATACATTAATGTAAATTTGTAATGGTGTTTAAGGTTTTATATATAATCACTATTAAAAGCAGTATTTGTCTGTCCTTTTCTATTCTCTGCCCTGGTGGCTGTGGCAGTTGAAACAATGTAACAAATGCCAGCAGATTTGAGGGACAGAGAGATTAAAAAGGGTGGAGGGGTTTGTCTTTACGTAAAGTCAGACTTAAAGCCATGTAATAAAGACATTACCAATGAAAACGTCGAATCTCTTTGGGTAGAAATTTCAGTAGGGCTGAAGGTCACAAAGAAAATGATCATTGGTGTATGTTATAAACCACCCCGTATAGATGAGGGGGATGAGGCCCAGCTATTGTTGCAAATGGAGGAGGCTTCAAAACTGGGTCAAGTTGTTGTTATGGGGGACTTTAATTATCCGGACATTGACTGGAGTAATGGGGTGGCTAAGTCAGAAAAAGCTAGTAGGTTTGTAAATATGCTAAATGACAACTTTTTATTTCAGGCAGTTCAAGAACCCACTAGGAATGACGCTATTTTGGACCTGGTGATTTCTAATAATAATGAACTTATCTCTAACATTTGTGTGGGTGAGCATTTGGGGAACAGTGATCACAACATGGTCTCCTTTGAGATAATGCTGCAGAGACAGCACTATAAGGGAGTAACTAAAACACTCAATTTTAGACGTGCAGACTTTGCCAGTATAAGGGCATCTCTGCAATGTGTCAACTGGGAAAGGCTTTTCATGGGGTTAGACACAGAAGGAAAATGGAACATCTTTAAAACATTGCTTTGTAGGTATACGCAACAGTATATCCCCCTAGTAAGCAAGGAGAGGCATCGCAAAGCAAAACCTTTATGGCTGAATAAAAGTGTTATTGTCGAGGTTGGTAAGAAAAAACGTGCTTTTAGGGCATTCAAGTTAGCTGGGACAGCAGAAACTTTCATCAGGTACAAGGAAGCAAATAAAGCATGCAAAAAAACTATCAGGCAAGCTAAAATAGAGATGGAAAGGGATATTGCTGCTAGGAGTAAAAAGAATCCAAAATTATTTTTTAATTATGTGAATAGTAAAAAAATGAAGCAAGAAGGGGTGGGAACTTTATTATCACGGGGGGGTACGTTGGTTGATGAAAACGGGGAAAAAGCTGAAATTTTGAACTCTTATTTTTCATCTGTCTATACATCTGAGGAGCCAGATAATGAAGGCTTCCCTTGTAATATGCCCAGTGCTAGTAATTTAGCTACTGACGCATGGGTCACTCGGGAGGAAATTCAAAAGAGACTTGAACATGTAAAGGTAAACAAAGGTCCAGGGCCGGATGGGATTCATCCCAGGGTATTAAATGAGCTGAGCGCTGTGATTGCCAAACCTCTTCACTTAATTTTTCAGGATTCATTGAGGTCTGGCATGGTGCCAAGAGACTGGCGGATTGCTAATGTGGTGCCGTTATTTAAAAAGGGATCCCGTTCTCAGCCTGAAAACTATAGGCCTGTTAGTCTGACATCAGTAGTAGGAAAACTTTTGGAAGGGGTAATAAGGGATAGGGTACTTGAATACATTGCAGTTCACAATACTATTAGTTTGTGCCAGCATGGTTTTATGCGTAACAGATCTTGCCAGACTAATTTAGTTGCCTTTTATGAGGAGGTGAGTAGGAACCTTGATGCTGGAATGGCAGTTGATGTCATCTACTTGGACTTTGCTAAAGCGTTTGATACAGTACCTCACAGAAGGTTAATGATCAAATTAAGGAATATTGGCCTAGAACATAATATTTGTAATTGGATAGAGAACTGGCTGAAGGATAGAGTACAAAGAGTGGTTGTAAATGGAACATTTTCTAATTGGACCAGTGTGGTTAGTGGAGTACCGCAGGGGTCAGTCCTTGGGCCTTTGCTGTTTAACTTGTTTATTAATGACCTGGAGGTGGGCATAGACAGTATTGTTTCTATTTTTGCTGATGACACTAAATTGTGCAAAACTATAAGTTCCATGCAGGATGCTGCCGCTTTGCAGAGCGATTTGACAAAATTAGATAACTGGGCAGCAAACTGGAAAATGAGGTTCAATGTTGATAAGTGCAAAGTTATGCACTTTGGTAGAAATAATATAAACGCAAACTATCTACTGAATGGTAGTGTGTTGGGGGTATCCTTAATGGAGAAGGATCTAGGGGTTTTTGTTGATAACAAGTTGTCTAATTCCAGGCAGTGTCATTCTGTGGCTACTAAAGCAAATAAAGTGCTGTCTTGTATAAAAAAGGGCATTGACTCAAGGGATGAGAACATAATTTTGCCCCTTTATAGGTCCCTGGTAAGGCCTCACCTTGAGTATGCAGTGCAGTTTTGGGCTCCTGTCCTTAAGAAGGATATTAATGAGCTGGAGAGAGTGCAGAGACGTGCAACTAAACTGGTTAAGGGGATGGAAGATTTAAACTATGAGGTTAGACTGTCGAGGTTGGGGTTGTTTTCTCTGGAAAAGAGGCGCTTGCGAGGGGACATGATTACTCTGTACAAGTACATTAGAGGGGATTATAGGCAGTTGGGGGATGTTCTTTTTTCCCATAAAAACAATCAACGCACCAGAGGTCACCCCTTTAGATTAGAGGAACGGAGCTTCCATTTGAAGCAGCGTAGGTGGTTTTTCACGGTGAGGGCAGTGAGGTTATGGAATGCCCTTCCTAGTGATGTGGTAATGGCAGATTCTGTTAATGCCTTTAAGAGGGGCCTGGATGAGTTCTTGATCAATCAGAATATCCAAGGCTATTGTGATACTAATATCTACAGTTAGTACTAGTGGTTGTATTTATAGTTTATGTATGTGAGTGTATAGATTGGTAGGTGTGGGTTAGGTGTGCTGGGTTTACTTGGATGGGTTGAACTTGATGGACACAGGTCTTTTTTCAACCCTATGTAACTATGTAACTATGTAACTATGTAGATTGGCACAACTGTCTTGGGAGGAGATTTACAAATAACTTTTAAAACACTAAACATTTTTAATAAATTCATATTGGAAAGTTGCTTAGAATTATGTATTCTTTTATTAGGCAACAAATTATTTTTTGGGTTGACAAGTCCCTCAAGGTAGGACATGGCAGAGGGTCATTTCCTCATTCTAACAGCCTGGTAACTATTAGTTAGGTGGTATCTAGGCAGTTAACACTGCTCTCCATGCTGCTGTTATAACTGTTCTTTTATATTGCACCATTCCATTGCATTTCAGCTAACAGATCTACAGAACTGTTGCTTTGAAAAAAAAGATAATAGTACTATGAACAGTAATAACAGCCTTGAAGCAAATTCAGAAAGAATCTTTCAAAAATAGCCTTGTGGCTATTTAAATAACATAAAAACAAAACAAATAATGCACCAAAGTGACTCATTAATTCTCAAACCAGATACAGAGCCTGATTCAATGGACTTTAATGTGTGTTATTACTGTTATTCGTATTTTTATCATTTTCAGGTTTCTTAAGCTTTCAAGAAATCACAGGTTGGTTTATATTGTTGAACCTTGACATTGCTGCAAATAACTTTTACCTGTCTATTTGGAATGGAATAAAATATATTTGTTAAAGCAGACGCTTGTGAAATCATAATGGGTTTTTTTTTTATAACCATGAAAGACTAAAATGAGTTTTTACCAAACTGTACAAAATCTAACCTTTCTTTGCCCTTTATATCTATTATATTAGCCAGTTTCCATAAGTACTTTGAAATATGCTACAGTACAATTAAAGCAATCAAATAAAATGTTGGAAATGGCAAGTGCAATACTACAGAGAAAGCAAAATTAATAGATGAAACACATTGGTTCTGGCCCCTACTGTGCTGAACTGACTTTTGGGAAGTGGAAGGCATGCACAGATCTGCAACTGTGTAGCTTTGTAAATCCTGAGAGGGCTGATGGATCCAACAATGGGGACACCTCTTTGGTCTGACAATCTTTTTTATTTCACTATTAAACCAACAGTTTTGGATGCATATTTGACCATAGGGACAATAAGGAGTAATTTGTTTGTCTCTGCCTATAATTGCCTTGCATTTCAGAAGTGTTTTTGGCTCCTTTTAGCCCTTCCTGTGCTAACCAAATAGTTATTTTGTTTATCTAAGATTTATTAATACTCCAGACAGGGATTTATTTTTGTGCCCCTTGTGTACTGTTTTGATGTTGGACATGTTCATTAACCTAGGTACTAATCAATATACAGGTATGGGACCTTTTATCCAGAATGCTCGGGACCTGGGGTTTTCTGGATAAGGGATCTTTCCGTAATTTGGATCTCCATATCTTAAGTCTACTAAAAGATTATTTAAACATTAAATAAACCCAATAGGCTTGTTTTGCTTCCAATAGGGATTAATTATATCTTAGTTGGCATCAAGTACAAGAAACTGTTTTATTATTACAGAGAAAAAGGACATAATTCAGAACTTTCTGGATAATGGGTTTCCAGATAATGGATCCCATACCTGTATTTTGGTCCAAAAAGTGCAGACTATGGAGATGAGTGAGAACACCCTATCCCCTTGAAATTTCAAAAATAAACCCCAGGGTAACCCAACAAATAAAAAGTCACAGATATAATAATTAGTGGGTGAAGGCTGGACAAGTAACACTGTCCTTTTCATTGTTTTTCCATTGTTTTTGACAGCAAAATACCTCAAAGCCTAAATAAATGCTACTCACTTCACAAGCAATGTAACAATATTATAAACTCACCCCTCAACATAGCCAACAAGGATGCAAAAAAGCTTCAGTGACAGTTCATGTTCCCTAACTCTGAACTGCAATCTTCACCCAAAAGCAGTCTTCACAACAGCATGGAGAAGGAGGAATCCATTGTTCAGCATTATGGCAGGGGGTAGTGCTAGAGCCTGAACAGCAGCTTGGTAGCTCAGGTGCTTGAACAGTGGGTTATGAGCAATTCCATAAATTGTCTAAAAATGGGTTTGCTGTATCTTGTGTCCATGCAAATAAGTAACCTATGAAGAATTTTACCCAGTTTGAATGTTTCTTCCTCAGTAGAGTTTACAATCCAAGTTTATTGTCAAAGCTGCAAGCCCATCCAGACCAAGTAATTATGTAGAATTCTGGAACAGGAAAAGATCAGGGCAGGCAGCAATCAGGCATAAGTTAGTCAATCAACTACTAGCAAAGTAGACTTGCAACTGGGTATTAAACACAGGTCAGCAAGTTTTTTAATTTGATTCCATAGCACCAGCATTGTGACACAGTAATGTGACGTGGTCTTCAAAAACCCTCTCCAATAATAGTATCAATTCATGTATTAGACTTTATTTTCAAAGTTGTAACTTGCACTAGATGCATTTTCATTATTTACTGTATTTTTATGAATGACACCGTTTTACAGGTCCCTAGATTCAAGGGCAAACTTTGTATCTTAGAAATAACGAGACACAAGCAATAAACATAACATTTATCTCTGTCTTGAATTATTTAAAATGATCAATCTGAACTTTTTCTTGAGCAGATGGTTGTATGAGAGGGGTAACATTTATGTGCTTTTCACTAAACCCTCAAGGTCTGGCATACTCAAGGAAAGAATGTGTTTCTTCAAGCATAAAATGCTAAAAAGTCATCATTTGAAGAGAATATTTAGTGGCAGAAGGTAAGACACCATGAGGCAGTTAAAGGAAGAAGTACCCAAACTAAAGCCATAAAATAAATGGACAAGGGAAATAATCTAATTTCATGGTAACTCTGTTCTTACCATCACTGGACTTAATAAAACTGCTAATGAAAATAAAAACTGGAGAACTGTAAAGGTCAATTTTGACAACCCACTAAGCTTAAGAAAAAATGTCATGACTGCAGTGTAAGTAAATATATCTGTGTTATGCATCAAGCATCTGTCTGACATTCTAATAAAAATGGTTTTCTTAACATTCTATTCAATCTAAAATTGATCTGGATTAAAAGTGAAATTTACGATTGTGTGTTCTCCAAGTTGATTACAAGATTAAAAAGGTTGTTAATTGCAGTTGTTTTTCTTACTTTTTCTTATCTTTCTTATTAACATTTCCAATGTATTGCTCTAAAAAAAAGTTATGTAAATACATAAAAATTTTAAATTAAGAGTTGTTCAGATTTTTCTTAATAAAGTGAGTTAATAAGGCATTTGAAGAGCTATATCGTATGTGTGTATATATATCTATATATATAGATATATATATTGTGACAAAAAGGGTTGTCTCGGTGGAAATCAGTTTGATGGCAGATACAGGAATATAGCACCCAGGCTGAGGTACTGGCTCCTTTAAATCTCCAGGGCAAAATAGGCTAGTGCCCTGGAGCATGGCTAGAGAAGGCTGACACCAATTAGGCAACACATGAAGTACTTAAGGGGAGCCTGGGTATGCAGCAGGAGTTTAGTAGCTGTAAGGGGATAAATGATCTGGAAACAAACTACCCCTGATTCTGGAACTCCAGAGAAAGACTGCCTGGGGCTGGCAATGTGGACTTTTGTTATTTTGTTTGGTGGGATTCTGTTTTTTTTTAACTTTTTCCTTTCAAGCACAAAGCTGTGTTGTATGATGTTTTGCTGTGAAAAAAAGAACAGGCAGGAGCCTGCTAGTTTTGTTGCAAACCGGAGTGGCCTGTCTCATCTGTGGAGCCAAGGTTACAGTATGCTACCTGCCGCTACCAGCTAAATCCCCACAATATATATAATACATATCCTTAACAATGGTGCTTAGTGATGTGAGCAAAGATATCGGCCCTCAGTGATGTAATTTATGTCACATGAAACTTGTGTATTATAATAAATAATGTAACTCTGGTTATAAAATATGAAGATGTTCAAAGTCACCTCTTCAGACTCATGCTTTTTATATGGTCAAGGAACTTCTTATGCTTATATTTTACAATATTTAACAACAAATACAGTATACAGGTATATATATATATATATATATATACACAAACACACCCATTTTTTATCTATGTTTTATGAAACATGTCATTAATTAGCTATAGCTATTTAAACATCAGGTAAAAGATAATGTTCTGGGCCTAAAGAGTCATTCTATGAAAGTGACTGTTTACCTATGATATAGTATTATGATATTGAATTGACTACAAATATGGGCTTATTCATTTGTGATTTTTAATTAACTTATTTCATCAACAAAATCAGGTTTTTGCATCAAAAAACCCAAACCGAAAAATCAAGCATTAGTAAATGTCCCCCTAAATGTTAGAATAACCAAGGCACTTAACTATTATCCTGCATTGTGAGAGAGTACTTGTTTTGACTTTAATGGCATGTGTAAACTTAGATTAGTAAAGACTAATAGGGGCTGATTTACTAAGAAACGATTTCGAATCCGAATTGGAAAAATTCCGATTGGAAACGAACATTTTGCGACTTTTTCGGCGTCTTTATGATTTTTGCGTAAAAACGCGAGTTTTTCGGCGTCTTTAAGATTTTTTGCGTAAAAACGCGAGTTTTTCGGCGTCTTTACGAAAGTTGCGCAAAGTCGCGTTTTTTTCGTAGCGTTAACACTTGCGCGCAAAGTCGCGCCTTTTTTCATAGCGTTAAAACTTAAAAGGCGCGACGTTTCGCGCAAGTTTTAATGCTACGAAAAAATCGCAACTTTGCGCAACTTTCGTAATGGCTACGAAAAACTCGCGTTTTTATGCAAAAATAGTAAACACGCCGAAAAACTCGCGTTTTTACGCAAAAATCGTAAAGACGCCGAAAAAAATCGCAAAATTACCGATCATTACGAAAAAAACGCAATCGGACGCATTCCGCCCGTTCGTGGGTTAGTAAATGTGCCCCATAGTGTTGTCTTCATAATGCTGTGATTTTTTTCTAAAACTTTCTCATTTCAGGTACAAACCTCTAGACTTCTACAAATGTTTTATTTATTCAAGTCATGACAAACAGTATTTACTGTGGTAGGTCTAAAAGCAACTTATCTTGCTGAGCAATTTTGAAAGAGTTCATTACTCATCCGAGTGATGAAACATGTGTTTCTAACATATGTATAATGTATAGCTATGTTACATTTCTTAGTTCCACACTATAAACTATGATTATTATGATGCTGGTAATGATTTTACTGATGCAGATGATCATTTTTAAACAAATGCGCTTGGAAACAGTTGCTTATGTAAGCAGCAAAACCTTTTCAGTGCATCATGAATTCTATATTTTGCTTCTCGTGCACTTTTACTGTGCTGTATTTGAAATAGATTAAAATGTTTTTATATGAAAGCTGCTTGTTTATTAAAGTTTTGAAATGATAAACTATCTTGTGGATTTATTTCTAAATTCCATAAAGTTTATTGCTGTATTGACCCAGCGCTTATCACAGTAGCAGTAAATATATTACCAATTATAGGGGAATACAATATATATTTCACTGTTAACAAATTTTAGATCTAGACAAAAAGGCACTGTTTTAAATTTTCCTTTACTATAAGAATATAGAAAATGTCAGAAAGATATCATAACCACAACACCTCAGTATTCTGATGAAAAAAACACGAGTCACAGTTGATATAATTTTGATATATGCACACTAGTTATGGACAAAAACCAAATTCTGAAAGCTCAGAATTTAATCAAATAATTCAGAATTTTCAAAACTGATTTCCTTTTTCTCTGTAATAATAAAACAGTACCTTGTAATTGATCCCAACTAAGATATAAATAATCCTTATTGGATACAAAACAATCCTGTTGGGTTTAATTAATGTTTTATTGATTTTTTTAGTAGACTTAAGGTATGGAGATCCTAATTACGGAAAGACCCCATATCCGGAATACCCTTGGTCCCCCCGCATTCTGGATAATGGGTCCTATACCTGTATTTGGTTTATAAATGTTTTTTAAATGTTTCTAGACTAACGTTATAGCCCAATTCAAAAGTAAATTAGATACAATAGCCAACATAAAGCTGTTTGCATGCTTTAGGAATCAGGTTAAAGAAGTCCAGATTGGGGGGATTTTAAAAATAATTTAAAATGCCTACATATGTTTTTATAATATTGAAACAGAATGTAGAGTTACTGATATAATTGGGAATAAAAATCCTGTCATCCTATCAAGTTCATCATCTCAATACTGTTTACAAGTAGTGATGAGTGAAATTGTCCTGTTTTGCAATAAAATTTGTGAAATGACAAGGAAAATTGCGAAACAGCAAAAAATCCCCAAAACGCATTTGTCACGCGACTTTTTTGTCGCCCGCGTCTTTTTTTTTTTTGTCGCATGTGGCTTTTTACGACGTGACTGTGCCTATTTTTTTTTTTTTTTTAAATTATATTTTTATTGAATTTTAATCCAGGTACAAATATAGATCCATCTAAACATATGGCTATATACAAACATGGTAAGGCGAGAGAAAGGCATATCAAGTATTATTCATCTTTACAGAGAAGTCAAAAGTACAATCGCTAGTCTCCTATACAGTCGATTAACGGGGTCCAGCTGGTGAAGCCGTGGGGAGTCCTTACGTTACATGGACTGATTATTAGCCATATGGTGGTGGATCATCCGGCAGAATAAATCAAACATTATAACAGGGGGGTATAAAGGAGGGAACCGAAGTTGGGAAGTGGGAGGGTTCAGAGAGGGGTATAAAACTGGGATAGGGGAGTAGGTGAGGTAGGGGGATAGAGGAGGTGGGGGGGGTTGGGTTAGTCCTGTCTGGAACACACAGGTAGGTGATGGGGGTGACTGCGCCTATTTTGATGCAACCGCACCCATTTTGACGCAAGGCTTTGCGAAACAATTCGCTCCTCACTATTAACAAGCTGATCCAAATTAACAGTTATATTAAAGTGTGCATGAAAGTATTTCTAGCATAAACAACATTTTTATCTATAGTTCATGGAGACTACCATGGGTGACTTGTATCCTATGATAACTTTTAAGAATTATTTCGAAGCTTTGTGTGCATAAAGTTACATACTTTGGCAGTTTAGTCCAGCTTTCTGGAAGAATTATTTCAATGATGTAGGTTAATAGAAAACACAGATTTACTTATCGTTTAACATACATGAACACAAACCTTCAATTCAAAAGGAATTGATTAATTAAAAGACTTCCATCTGCTTTGTTAGATGAACAAATTACTTGGAACAGGTCAAAATGCTATAAATAATGAAAAAATATGGTAATTGTGAATATGACTTGCTAACAAAACATGCGTCATGAAGAAAAAAGACAAAACTGCAACTAAAAAAAAATCTGCATATGCTTGAGAATGCTCCATGTAAACCATAAGAACAGAATAAGTGTAGAAATGTTTTGTACTAAAGAATATCTGCATCCTAAAAAGATTAAGCATAGTATAGAGCAGTGATCCCCAACCAGTGGTTCGCGAGCAACATGTTGTCCACCAACCCCTTGGATGTTGCTCCCCATGGCCTCAAAGTAGGGGCTCATTTTCAAATTTCTGGTAAGGAGGCAAGTTTTGGTTGTATAAAAACCAAGTATGATGGCAAACAAAGCCTTCTGTAGGCTGCCAGTCCACATAGGGGCTATAAAGTAGCCAATTATAGCTGTTATTTGCACCCCAGGCACCTTTCATCATGATTGTGTTGCTCTCCAACACTTTTTCCAATTGAAAGTTGCTCGTCGGTATAAAGGGTTGGGGATCCCTGGTTTAGAGAATACATGTATTATCAAATACCACCTTCATTATAACAAAAGAAACACCACCACAGCTTATAATAAAATGCCCTTTTCAATTATTGAGATTTCTTTCAATAAAAGTAGATGACCTTATATCTGCTGGAAGGACCTCATCATAACTATCGCTTATTACTCCCACTGGTGTGTAAGTCAGCAACAAAGAAATTTCCACTTCGGCCTGTCTTTGGGCCAGTTTTATGACTATGCACTATGTTTGTTGTAGGTACTTAAGTTCTGCCTCAACTGTACATCGCCATGTCACTCTAGGCCGGCCTCTCCTCTGCTTCCCATCTTATGTCCAGTGTAGGGCAATATTAGTGGAGACTGCATTACACCTTAGTACATATCCAATCCACTTCAATGTCCTCTAGTAAATAAGAAGGTCATAGTTTGAAACCTTCTGTGGCCTAAAAATGCAAAGAATCCTTCTGAGACTTAGGGCTCTGGCACACGGGGAGATTAGTCGCTTGCGACAAAACTCCCTGTTCGCGGGCGACTAATCTCCCCGAGTTGCCATCACCTGCCATCCCACCGGCGACAATGTAAGTCGCCGGTGGGATGGCACACGCGGATGCGCGATTTCGGCAAATCGCCCCGTGTGCCAGAGCCCTTAAGAGTTTATTATATGGTCCCCTTTTATATTTATACATAGTTATTATATCCCCCCTTAAGAGCCCCTTCTCTAGTGAAAACAACCGCAACTTTGCTAGTTTTTCTTTACCAGCTTAGTTGCCCTTTTTAGAACTCTCTCTAATTCAGTAATATCCTGTTTGGGCACTGGAGACCAAAACTGCATGGCATATTCTAGATGGGGCCTTACCAGCATTCTGTAAATGCCCCTTTTAGTTTGGCTAAAAAACTTATTTGCCCTTGCAACTGCTGACTGGCATTGCTTGCTTCACACAAATTTCAGTTCCCTTGGTGCATGTGTAAACATGCATTTTGTTGCATGTTTGCATGTTATACTGAGGTAGTAATTGCCTCTCTATATCAGTGCTTACTTACACTGGGGGTGTTACTTTATAATAAAGAAGCAGTTGCCTCTGTATATCAGCACTTTCACTGGGTGTGTATCTGCCTCTGTATATCAGCACTATATAAATGCATCAGTTGGCAACCATGGGTGCACACTGAGCATTTCTTATTACAGGTATAGGATCCCTTATCCAGAAACCCATTATCCAGAAAGCTCCGAATTACAGAAAGTCCATCTCCCATGTACTCCATTTTAATCAAATAATTCAGAATTTTAAAACTGATTTCCTTTTTCTCTGTAGTAATAATACAGTACCTTGTAATTGTGCCCAACTAAGATATAAATAATCCTTTTGGATGCAAAACAATCCTATTGGGTTTAATTAATGTTTTATTGATTTTTTTAGTAAACTTAAGGTATGGAGATCCAAATTACGGAAAGACCCCTTAACCGGAATACCATTGGTCCCGAGCGTTCTGGATAACGTGTCCTATACCTGTATATATTAAAAATGATAAACAATATCTATGCTAGTATATATGTACACATGCTGGGGGATCATACAGAAAAAGCCAAATAACCATGAAACTATATCATTCATTATTTCCAGAATTTTATGTTCTAAATTCAGTTTTAATGAGAAAATATTAATCATTATTATATAGTTCACAGTGGAATAAAAATGCCATATTGAAAGAATATATACACTATAATAAACACCTCACTGATGTATTAAGAACATCTTACTCTGGAGGCTAATCAGAGCCTCTTAGGTGCACTTAATGGAAAATAGTAAATGGCAGCCAGAAGGAAAACAATTTTATCATCAAAATCTGAATAAAAGTTCCACATAATTTTTAAGACAAATTACAAAAATAATTCAGTGAGGCGCAAAGCATTGAAGTATTAATTTACAGTCACGTCTGTGGCTGAATAGAAACATTTTGTCAAAGCCAGATTTAGCAAATGTTCAGTTTAATTCAAACACTATAAAGGACAGTAAAAGAAATTTGTTTTAATTAAACGGAAGAAAGAGACATTGAAGTGCTCCATGCTCTTACTGAACTCAAGCATAAGATGAAAAATTACCAGCTTTTTTCATACAACAAAAACTTTATTATTATTATTATTATATTTTGTTATATAACTATTTGAATAGTAAATTCCAAATGAAATCATAATAAACAATATCATCATCATAACTGAATATAAAACACTACATTTCTACAGTCTATTACAATTGTGGTTATTGGTCAATGTAGCATTAATATTGCGTGGTGCAAAATGTTTATTCAGACTTCATTTAAGCTGAAGGCAGTGATCCCCAGCCTGTGGCTCATGAGCAACATGCTGCTCACCTCCCCCTTTGATGTTGGTCCCAGCGTCCCTAAAGTAGGTGCTCATTTTCATTCTGGCTTGGAGGGGTGAGGAGCAAGGTGCCATGCTGTGAGGATGGGTTTCCCAGGAGCTCTCAAGCCGGCTGGGCTTTATCTGTTTATTTGAAGTATCAAAATACCAATTTTCTTACAATGCTTCACCCACAATATCAGATTTGTAGTAAGATGTCTAGCAAAAAACAGCATTCAACACAGAAAGAAGTTGGAACATACTTCAAGCGCTCGCAACAGGAGGGAGGTAAGACCTAAAATGGTGGCAACTCCCCTTCCCCTGACAATGCTAGCAAACAAACTGCACATTCAGCTTGCCTAACCAAGGAAGAGTCGGGTCTTAGTGCTTTATTCGACAAATTAACTGCCTCCTTCCAGTCTGATCTGAAGTCCACAATAACAGACATCACCAAAGAAAATATGGCACTAGGTACCCTCACTGATGTTCTTGAAACCAAACATGATACCTGCACATGAACAGTTGCAGCAACAGTCTGCTCTTTACAATGCATGGTACAGGCACTTGCAGCACATACAGAGGATCTAAAAAATAGATCCCACAGAAACAATATATGTATTTGCAATGTTCCCAGAACATACATAGATCTACCCAAATTATTAGAACTGCTATTCTCGCTATTCTCTCTCAAACTCAAATAGCCCTGAACTCTTAGTTCATTGTGCTTTACACTCTAAACCACGAGCTGTACAACCCCCATGTGATATCATAGCCAGACTTCGCACTACGAAACAAAAGAGGGTCTCCTATGTTTCTTCTGAAACCATGATGAGATCAAAGTTGAAAGTGAGGTAATTCAGCTCTTTCCAGATATTACTCCAACTACTTTACAAAAACATAGAGATTTGCACCCTTTAACAACCCAACTACAACAGGCTGTCCTTAGCTATAGATGGGGTTCCCTTTTAAGTTGCTTGTCCTTAAAAATGCCACATTGTATACTCTCACCCCGCTAAAGGGTCATCACTACTTCCTAAATTAGGACTCGATGACAACTCTGCAGATCTGCAACCAACCAAAGATAACACTATAACCACTTCAACCTCTATGGGATAAGAATTCAAACAAGCATAAGGTACAACAATCCGCTTCCAAATCACCACCATGTGGCACCTGAATGTAAACAGTGGAAGCGAGATATTAGCAAGTACCACATATTTATTTTAGTTTTACATTAAATACAGTACCCCAACTGGCATGGAGACACTCCAAGTAAGATTACTGGCCCTAACCCCCTTGGACCTTTGTATGGAGGTCAACATAGTCACCAAAGTCACCATGGTCTCACATAATGTGAAGACATTAAATTCACAGCTCCATGCTGATATTGTAGCAGAGAGGGCATATATCTTCTACTGTATGTATATATATATATATATATATATATATATATATATATATACTTTAATGTATACAGAAAAAAAGATGGAAGTGGTACCCTCTCTAAACCCAAGTAAATTTTTTTCAACATATTTTCTCTAGTGCATCGACATGCCCAACAAATATGATATTATTGGGAAATTTTAACATGATCATAACTCCTAGCATAGATTGGAAAGGGACAACTATCTCTAGAATGAACGTTGCCCCTAAATTGGTCAAACAACAAATCAAAGATACGCTCCTAATAGATGCTTGGCGATATTCGTACCTGCTGACATTGAATACAGCTTCTATTCTCCTCCCAACATAATTACTATTCAAGAATAGACTTTTTTTAGTTTCCCAACAAACTATTCATAACAAAAATGCAAATATTGTGGTCAGACCACTCACAAAGTTTAACGTTTATCCCTCCTTCTCTTACAACAAGCCAGCTGCCAAGCATTGCATTTAAATATATCCCTATAAGCTAACCCTGCATATAGCATTTCTAATTCACTGGAAGAACACTGTCCATGATTTGGGCAGCTCATAAAGCCACACTCAGGGGAGAAATAATCAAACTAGCATCTTACTAAAAAAAAGGTATTTCTAGATAAAGTTAAATCAATGGAATGCAAGGTTGGTAACTTGGAGAGGCTACACATCCGCTCACCCTTACCACAAAATTTCTCACGGTTGATGAAAGCTAGGCACAAATTACAAGAACTGTTCTCTATTAAGGCAGAAAAAGCCCATCGCTGGTCAGAGCAAAAACTTTTTAAAGGCAATTTTTTTTCGACAGGCATGGATTCACTGCGAAATTCTGCATTTTGCCATTGGCCAGTGCAAATAAAAGGGCGACATGGGGCACCCCTGTCTAGTACCTCTCTCAAACTCAAATAATGCAGGAGTATTGTTGACCTGTACTTGAGCTATAGGTTTCTTGTATAGCAGTGAAGAAATACCACCAATGAAACGGTGGTATTTCTAGAGAGAGGCTGCCCTAATAGAGTGGTGTTGATGTTCCTGTTGAATATGCGTGTATAACGGTCTTAGGTTAATGGAATTAGTTTTATGAGACATAAAAGCCTGTCTGATTTGGGTGGATTTGAGATGTTATCACCTTTATTAGCCTATTTGTCAGAACTTTTGCAAGTATCTTGGCATTAGTGCTGGTTAGAGATATAGGTCTATAGGATTTACATGAATATGGGTGTAAGATGAATATGTGCCTCATATTCAGCCAGATATCAGTTTGGCAGGCATCTGAAAGGCACAAAACATGAGCCAATAAGCTGCCAGTGAGGGTTTTTTTCACATGGTAGAAGTACTTAAACCTTTTTCAAAGCAAAAGACAGTAACAGTCAGTATAACTTCAAGCAGGTCTACTCCTGTGTTTGACTTCCAGAAGGGTTTTCTACTAGACAAGGCACTTTTTAATTTAATACAACATTTGTAACAAACACAGTTAATTCTTCTGACACTAGAACAGGCTGGTCCACTGTCAGTCTGAATATTTATGAAACCTGCTCTTTGGCAGTGTCGTAGCCACTATTATAGTGTCTGTAATCAGTGTAGAAAAGTATTTTTCTGAAAGTTTTTTGTTTTTTCCACAGCTCTCCCAACTGCACCAGTTCATTCCCTGCTTCCAGCTCACTCCCAGACCCACTACTTTATCACAGGTGAATTAATTAATTCTACCCGTACTGGCTTTTTCAACCTAAGTAAGCACAGCCCCTTACTGTTATGGTCTAAATCTGCTGTCTCATTGAGCATTCTGGGAGATATATACCTTCCCTTTTAGGATTTCCAGTTGCTGTGTGCACACCTATTAGTGAATCTGTCCCGTTTCGCCATAAAATTTGTGAAACGACAATAAAATTTGTGAAACAGCAAAAAATCAGCGAAACACATTTGACCCACAACTTTTATTTTTAGTTGCAACCGTGCGCCCAATTCTGATGAAACTGCGCCCATTTTTGACACATCCGTGATTTTTTTTTCGACGCGCAGCAAACTTTTTCCGCTGCAAATTTTCACAGAAGTTTTGCTAAACTATTTGTCAATGGCAAAATGTGGAAATTCACTGCGAATCCATGCCTGACGAAAAAATTTGCTCATTGCTAATATCTATATTACCAAGAATATTAGCACCATGGCAGTTACTCGAATCATCCAATTAAGTTATTGCTTTCATTGTTTTACAAAACTAATCATTGACTGGTGGCTATGGTTACTGCCAATAAACACTCACCAGCACACCCTGGCCTTTCCACTCTGTTCCACCTGGTGCACAGAACTTTTAGAGACGTCGGTACTCTCCACCACGATCCA
This sequence comes from Xenopus tropicalis, assembly GCF_000004195.4. Taxonomy (NCBI): domain Eukaryota; kingdom Metazoa; phylum Chordata; class Amphibia; order Anura; family Pipidae; genus Xenopus; species Xenopus tropicalis. Next base: position 47,072,328 of record NC_030681.2, on the reverse strand, counting down.
AAATTGCACAAAGAAAACCAAAAGTAGACGAGAGGGGAGATTAAAAGGCACACATCCATGCTTAAATTGTGGCCACTGTAATGGCATCATTCCAGGGGATTTCGTGTCCCATCCCTTGAAGGGCTCTAAGCTACCGATTCGGGGGTATTCTACATGTAACAGTTCGGATGTAATATATTGTATTAAATGCCCTTGTGGGCTTGCCTATGTGGGCCAAACAGGCAGACCTATTAAAACACGTTTGAATGAACATAAATCTACTATTCGTAATTATTCACCACCAAAACAGGAGGAGATCACTAAAAATAGTTCAGGAGCGGATAATATTGATCAAAAAAATAATAAAAAAAGAAAGGAAACTACATTGGCAAAACATTTCTTTGACATGGGCCACAGGGTATCACAAGTAAGATGGCAGATATTGGAAAAGATTGAAGTTAATCCTGGACAGGATAGGAAAAGGGTTCTTTTGCAACGTGAATCATATTGGATTTGGGCTCTTCAAACTAGGGTCCCCCGGGGCCTAAATGAAGAGTTTAATTTGACTTGTTTCTTGTAAAATTTTGTGTTATTTATAATTAACGTTATTTTATTTATTTGCAGAGATGAATTTTGAATATACCAGGGACAGATTCTACAACTTCTGTTATGTAGGGTAAAGTAGTTACTTTCTTCCCTATTAAGCTCCTTGGTTACATGTAAATGTTACTTGTCACAGTTTTCAAAGTTGCCTTTTGCAACATTGTTGGGTTTCAGTATCCATTCACTTAGGTGGTAACTTTCACACATAGCACAAGTGACAATGGGTTTTGGACTAGGGATTAATTAACCCATGAGTTTCTATGCATTGTATCAGGAACAAATGAATTAATTAAATGTGTGAAATCATTACTGCTATAGTTCAAATACTGCATTGTTTTTTTACAGATGATATTTTTCAAATTAGCACAAGGGGTAAAGGACTTTGGACTATGGACTAATTAACCCCTGAGCTTTTATGTATTTTATTGGGAACAAATGAGTTAATTAAATGTGTGATGTCATTGCTGCTACACTTTAAATATTGCACTGCTGCACTGGTCGTTATGTCTGACGAAGGGGCGTGCCCCCGAAACGTTACATGGTTTGCTACTATTAAAATCAGCAGGGTTTATCCCGCTAAAACAAATCCGGCTATGGTTACTGCCCAGGTACAAATTTGCCAAGTCTTGGTAAATGAGCCCAAGTGACATTTCTCTTGTACATTTCTCTATGAAGGATCTTATCCAGATCTATACTGTGAGGCTGTAGTCAATTTACTGTATATAAATCCATTCTAATGCAAATACTATGATTGATTTTCTGAGCAGGAGCTTCATCATTGTATTGATTTATATGGATTTGTTTGCCTGTTTAGAAAACTAACTCATTAGTTTTATAGAGCTGCTTTTAAAATGAGTTTTTAACCAGTGGCGGATAAAGTAAAGGTTTTCAGTTGTGATAGATTTAAACATCAGGCACATTTACAGTATGTCTAGTACATGCTTAGAAGTTAGTGTGTGTTAAAAAAGCACCTTTAAAATAGAAAATATGACTGATCCCTGTTTCCTCAGAGATCACTAAAGACAATAGCAGTCTGTACCTGTATGGGGAGAAATCCAATACCTAACACATGATGAAATTAGAATATTACCTATATAGAAAATGGTTTCAAATATGAAAAGGGTTGACATAAATAAAACCTCTGACATTTTGTAAATAATCAAATATTAAAACTTTTATCTAAATAATTGGTATTCTAGAATACAAGGAAACACAGTAGTAACACAAGCAGTAACAAAGTCACCCCCTGCAATCAGAACAGCATTCAAAACAGAAGACCAGAGTAATGGTCCTGGAGCACTGACTTATGTGCCACTATATTATGGGGCAGATTTACTAATCCACGAATCTGAATCGCGAAAGGGAAAAAATCTTATTGGATATGAAAATTTTGCGACTTTTTCGTATTTGTCACAATTTTTCGTATTTTTTTCCGTCGCCATCGCGATTTTTTCAGATTGAGCGATATTTAACGGCGGAAAAATCAGATTTTTCGTGACGGTGACGAAAAAGTAGCGTAAAATATCCGCAAAAGTCGCAACGCCGACGAAAAAATCACCGGACATACGAAAAAGTCGCGACGACGATGAAAAAGTCACAAAAATACCGATCATTGTGAAAAAACACATTCGGACCCCTTCAGACTGTTTGTGGATTAGTAAATCTCCCCCTATGTGTATATTATATGTAGTTTGAAGCCCTGTGTGTGATCTGAGAGCATCTAAATAGAGATGTAGCGAACCTCACAAAAACTTCTGCCAAAAAGTGCGAACTTTTGCGAACTTTGCGAACCCCATAGACTTCAATGAGAAGGCGAACTTTAAAACCTAGAAAAGCCATTTCTGGCCAGAAAACTGATTTTAAAGTTGTTTAAAGGGTGCCACGACCTGGACAGTGGCATGCAGGAATGGAATCAAGGGCAAAAATTTCTCTGAAAAATACGTTGTTGACACAGAGTTGCGTTTTGTGCTGTAAAGGGCAGAAATCACACAACATTTCTAAACTTGTGTAATAAACTGCTTTTACAAGGACTATTGGGTTACAGCAGATGATCAGCAGTACAGCTGTCCCCAGCAGCTACATACAGAGCAGTAGAAAGTAGATTACTAGTCAGCAAAGCTACCTAAACTCTCCCTCAAACCCCTGCACAGCTCTCTCCCTATGCTAACTCATCAAGCACACACAGGCAGAATGTAAAATGGCTGCTGGGCTTCGGTTTATATATGGAAGTGGTCCGGGGGTGGTCCAGGAGGGAGAGCTGCCTGATTGGCTGCCATGTATCTGCTGGCTCTGGGGTGAGAGGTCAAAATTTGGCTCCAGCTAAGGTGAACCCAAAATTGCGAACATCGCTAAAAGTTCGCGAACTTGCGAACACCCGATTTTCGTGCGAATTAGTTCGCCGGCGAACAGTTCGCTACATCTCTACATCTAAACATTATGCTAGTGATGGGCAAAATGATTCGCCAGGCATGGATTTGCAGCGAATTTCCAAATTTCTCGAAACTGGCGACAAAATTCACAGAGTAAAAATTTGCAGCACGTCAAAAAAATTGGCCCGCGTAATAAAAAATTGTCGCGCGCGTCAAAGTAATAATGTGCAACGAAAAAAGTCTTGCGCGTCATGTTTTGATACTCGCTGCAAAAAAAATTGCGCACGGCAAAAAGGTGACGCGCACAACTATTTTTTGACATATACAACAGTTTTTTTTAACGCACAATATTTTCGCAGTTTCGTAAATTTTTCGTTGTTTCTCAAATCTTTTGAAAGATTTGCGAACTTTTTGGCAAAGCTAAACGGGACAGAATCACTCATCACTACACTATGCAGTTGTCAAACTCATAACATAATGAATGTGACTGGCTGGAGGGCATAATGAAATGTTCAATCCCAAAAACGTTAATATTTAAAAAGTGACCTCAGAACTAAAATTTCACCGTAGTGTTTAATGGTATTGGGCAAAGTCGGTCATCTCATTAAAGCCTGACAAACTATAAACTCCATACACATTTTCCTAGCTACCGTTTTTAGCTTAATTAATCCTGCCTCGCCCTAGGGAGCAGAGCGCTTCCTAGGTTTAATTAGCTGCAAAGCAACTCTCTTAGAATAGTCTCACTCCAGCACTCACCCAAAAATCTGTTCCTTCCTAACCGAAATGTGCTCTGGGTTTTATCACTCTCTCTCTCTCTCCTAGACATTTCATGAACTCTTCTAAACGCCATCTTAAAGTCTTTCCACGGCTTCCACAATTTCCTAACCACAATATTGCAACACGCTTTACACCTCTCCAGCAGTATGTCATGCACTCAACAAGTATCATGAGAAATAATATAGCATGAAATACTTTGATTTTAGAAATTAAATGTAAGATCTGTGACCTATATATTTATGAAAAAGTATATTCTAATAACCTTCCATTTCACAGTAAAGAGATATGGAAGGACAACATGGTTTGTTTGTAAATACAGTAGGGTGCCACAAAATGCAGATATTAAACATACACAAAATACAAATAACTATGTGTTTTTTAATCCCATTTGAATTACTAATCTTCTCCCCATTACAACAGACAGATATGTGTCAGTTATATTGATGAGGATATATTAGTTTTCTTTAATACCACCCAATGTTTTCTGTCAGGAGCCTAATATAGAAGAGTTTAGTGCCAAATATTTAATGAAAGTAAATAAGCCAGACATGAAAAAGCAAGTATTGTAATGAATAAATCTGAATAATGAAACTCCCTGTAGAGAATAAAGGCAGACAGGTTAATTTGTTCACTTGAATTTTAATCTTCCCCATAGAAATGTAAAAGCACTAGTATATGAGTATTTAACACCTGGGATTTCCTATTTCCCAGAGCTGTTAGGGTTCTGGCATTATAAATTATTGAATAAAGTAAGCACTTTTAAATATAAAACCATTAAATTCCTATTAACTACAAACACAAGACACCCATGGTATAAAAATAAAATTAAACATGACAAACCAATAAAAAAAAATCTGCAGGAAATATTTAGTAATTAATATCAGTAGAGACAGCAATGTAAATAGAGTTCAATAGAATATTAATTATAATCAGTCTTTGTAGTGGCAACGACATTTCTTTATTCATTCTTTTTTAAAGCAATATCATTCGTTTTTATAGAAAGAATTCATTTATGTTATATTTAAAACATGCTCATGTAATGCTGCAGATTATTTTCTATTTTAATATTCTTTTTTTAATTTGCAGAAAATCTTATTTTTTTGAAAACGTGCATGGAAGGAACTTATCCTGCTTATATGTAACTTTCAGTTCATAGCTCCGTGTAGCTGATTCTGCTCGACCAAAGCTACAGATAATGTTCAAGGCCAGGCCAAAAACTTAATTTCCGCACATCTGTGTTCCATACATATAACTTGGTCAAGAGCTACAACAAGCATAGTAAAATATTATAAGAATTATAATAAGAAGAATCTATAGAAAAAGTCGTCGAACAGTATGTTGGGTTTTTCTAACCATCATAATAATATATTAATAGAATAGAAAAGAATAATAGAAATATAAGAATATAAGAAAATAGCATAGCTAGTTTGTGGTATGTAATTTTATCTTTTCCTTATTTGTGTGTTATGAATCCTTTCGGCTCTTGTGAGCAGGGCCCTCTGATCCTATTTTTACTCTGTAGCTCATGTTTGTTAAATTATTGTAAGACTCCTGTTCGTTATAAATGAAAACTCTAAGTAACTGGTTGGCGCTATATATAATAATGATGGTAAGTATGCGTTTTTTTCGTTATGATCGGTATTTTTGCAATTTTTTCGTCGCCGTCGTGACTTTTTCGTCACCATCACGACTTTTTTGCGAATTGTCCCGACTTTTTCATTGCCATCGCGAAATAATCGTACTGTCGCGCCGAGTACGAAAGTTTCGGATTCATTCATGTTTCAATTCGCGAATAAGTCGTAACGGCAATGAAAAAGTCGCGACAATTCGCAGAAAAGTCGCGGCGACGAAAAAATTGCAAAATGTTCGTTTCCAATCCGTTTTTTTCCCATTCGGGATTCGGATTTGTGACTTAGTAAATGTGCCCCTTGGAGTCAAATGTTTACTGGTTAGGAATAGCGCTGAGCAAATTTTTTCGGCAGGCATGGATTTGCAGCGAATCTCTGTATTTCGCCATTGGCAAATTGTTTTCCGTGAACCTTCCGTGAAAATTCGACGCAGAAAAAATTGTTGCACATCTAAAAATTCTGTCAGGCTTCACGCTTTGGCACAGTCGTGTCAAAAAAGTGCGGGCGACAATAAAAAAAAAGACGTGGGTGACCAAAAAAGAAGCAGGTGACAAAAAAAAACGAGAAATTTTTGCTCATCACTAGTTAAGAATAGGATTATTAAAATGTGGAAAACAGAACTGAAGTTCAATGTTAAATACAATAAAAAACAGTTTCCTCTTTTTACTGAAAGTAGTCAAAATATACCAAAAGTCTGATGCATTGAAAAAAACTTGTAAAACTTTTTAAATTCGATAATTTCCGAAAAAATCGCAAAATACTGATCATTACGAAAAAAACGCAATCGGACGCATTCGGCCCGTTCGTGGGTTAGTAAATGTGCCCCTTAGTGAACAGACATTAAATCAATACTGAACAGACATGACTCCAAGTTGCTGAGTTGGTTTATCACTGTTACTATACGTTTTTTCTAATGAAGCAATACATTCACTTGGCATATAAAAAGAGCAATAACCTCTTTCCCTATAAATACGAAACTGAAATTGGATATGCATTACAAGTTAAAAACATTATTATGTGGCAATTGGCAATATTAGAATAAAAATTAAATTGAGCATGGGCACACAAAGGGTAAGTGCTCCGGCTCAAATCAAGCCACACAACAGGGGCAATGTACAGCAACATGAGAAAGGTGGTTGGTGAGAGCACAGGGTGTATTCTAGGGCAATGTAGAGTCAGGCGAGTCCATGCCACACCTCTGTCTTTGCCTTGGTAACAGGATGCCAGTAAAACTCTACTCAGCCCTGGTGTCAATCCAGGGGCGCTTCTGCCATGAGGCGAGTTGAGAAACTCGCCTCAGGCGGCAGAAGCGCCCCAGTTACAAGGGGCGGCAAAAAGCCGCTCCTGGTAACTTTGAGAGCCGAATTTCCGGTTTTTAAACCGGAAATGCGGCTCTTCTAGTGCAGAGAGCGCAATTGCGCTCTCTGCGCTAGCGATCAGACCGCCCCCGGACCCGCTCCTGCGCTGGAGAGGTAAGCGCTGGGGAGCGGGAGGGGGGCGGCATCCAGGAGCCGCCTCAGGCGGCAAGAGGGGCCCAAACGCCCCTGTGTCCATCACTCAAATGTAATATATTATGTGCTGACATTGTTATTTTACCATATTAGCCATCATATTAATCTGACAACTAACAGCAAAAATTATAAGGAAAGAGAAGCAACTTTTGTCAAGCGTCTGCAAAGTATTTGAAGTGTCCACGGCTTTTTTTTGTTTCTGCGCCCTCTGTATTAAGCACATAGTTCCAACTCTGTCTCTGACTCTGGCAAGAGGAGAAAAGTTTACCAATTGGTGTATTGATATGGGTGCATTATGCATGCATAACCAGTTAGTAATGTATACATATATTACTTGGAAGCACAGGTTTGTGTATTTGGCACAAGTTGAAAAGCACAGAGTAGGTAAGAATGCCGTTCCAATTAGGTCGCAGGGTAGGAGATGTATGTGTGCCACCTCTAGCTGCCCCTCATGCATGCAGCACTTGAACCATGGGCAGGTGAGAAACACAAGACTCCAGCATCTGAATGACGTGCAAGTTTTGGGAAGAGTGGGGGATTCTATGTACCTTTCCCTGCCTATGACCCATGAATACTGTGCTGCCGAACACTAGCATTGCTTTGCAAGGGAGACCAGTCCCGTTGATCCATTTTAGAGCTCAGAGGTGTGTGGTAATTTCTCAAAGGGCAAAGTTTATGTACATTTTTACATGTTTGAATGAGTCTTCTTTATAGTGCACTATATTAGAATGCTTATCGTGCATTTAACACATTTGCTTAAAACAGTAACACCAAAAAATGAAAGTGTATAAAAGGAATTACAATATAATGTACTGTAGCCCTGCATTGCTACACCTGGGGGCACATTTACTATGGGTCGAATCCGAGTCCGAATGGAAAAAATTCGGATTGGAAACGAATGTTTTGCGACTTTTTCGTATTTTTTGCGATTTTTTTCGGCGCCTTTACGATTTTTCGGAAATGATCGCGACTTTTTCATTACCAATACGATTTGCGCGAAAAAACGCGAGTTTTTCGTAGCCATTCCGAAAGTTGCGCTTTTTTCGTAGCGTTAAAACTTAAAAGGCGCAACGTTTCGCGCAAGTTTTAACACTACGAAAAAATTGCGACTTTTTGCGCAAGTTTTAACGCTACGAAAAAATCGCAACTTTCGGAATGGCTACGAAAAACTCGCGTTTTTTCGCAAAAATCGTATTGGTAACGAAAAAGTCGCGTAAATTTTTCGAAAAAATCGCAAAAACACAATTTTTTTTCCAGAGCAACAGCACATTATATTTTAATTACTTTAAAACACTTTAATTTTTTGATGTTACTGTTCCTAAGGATTTTTAGGCCCTCACCATGGAATCCCTATCCCAACATGTCTGGCCAAACACATAAGGCACACTTCTCTAGATCCTGAAGGATCACTGGGCCAGTGATAACCCTGCAGCTAAGGAGGATCAATTATTATTATTGTCTGCAAACGATTTACTAATTTATTTGTGTTATACTTTCATACCATTCTGTGACTTTTTGTTACCTGTTTTTTGTCCAAACATTCGTTGAAATTGTTTAATAACTTTCAAAAAGGTCTGTTTTACTGTTTTGATTAAAGGTGGATGGCCCCTTGATACGTGTCATGTTTGGTGTTTGGTTTCTTACAGTTGCTTTATTTATTCCTAGGCAACTGCAAATGCTTTTTGTGTTTTAGGGTCAAAGACTACAACTTTCCCCCAAAACAAGGTTTCATTAATATTCTTATGATTTTGAATCCTTTATGTTTCCTAATTCGTATTGTAGAATAAAAGGAGAACTAAACCCTAAAAGTGAATATGGCTAGAAATGCCACTGAATGTTTACTGAACTTACTGCACCAGCCTAAAGGTTCAGCATTTCTATAATAGTAATGATCCAGGCCTTCAAAGTTACCACAGGCAGTCCCTACCTTGGATTTTGTTAGGCATGTCAGTGACATATTACCAGTGCTGGATGCTGATAGGATAACTTCACCAGGGCCAGATAACGAATTTCAATTCCTGCTCCGGCCAGGAGCACCGGCCAGGGAAAAACATACAGGATTTAATTTATTGGGGGGTGCCTAACATTTTGGCATTTCTCTTTAGCCTTTCCTTGCTATTTAAAGGGGTGGTTCACTTTCAGATAAATTATTAGTAATTTACAGAATGGCCTATTCTTAATAACTTTTTAATTGGCCTTAATTTTTTATAGTTTTTTAAATATTTGTCCTCTTCTTCTGACTCTTTCCAGCTTTCAGCCACATATTCAAACGATCTGCATTGACCTGTGCTGACTACATCTCAGGGCTGGAATTCTCGCACAGTCGTGCATGTTCATGTGGCTCTGCAGAGTGAGAACTGTATCTCAGGGGTGAACAAAGCTGTAGCAATAGCTATCTTAAAATGACATAAGAACTGGCCTAGCAGATACATATACCAATACTAATGTGCTTTGAGTGATATTTTAGTCCAATTAGTAATTTAGGAAGAACTGAGATATAAATAGCTGGAAAATCAGTTTTTTACTTGTTTCTTTACTTATTTTGTCTGATTGATTGGAACATTGACAAGCAATTTAGCAGATGCTTATAGGGAATGCTAGCTGGATAGATAGTGATTTAGTGGAAGGTATTAGTGTTTAGAATACAAACCCACTTTTGTAGACCCCTTTGCCATACCTTAAACAAGCTGTTATGGGGTGACTTTATAATCTAGACTGGGATTCAGGAAATGTAGGTGCTCTCTTTGTCCTACAACTAATCTAGAGCAACAGACGCTCGCACTGGTGCAAATTCGCTACTAAACAATGTGTCCAGAGGGGGGGTGGGGGCAACAGAAACAAGGGCACAAAGCATACAGCAAGCAAGTATTGTATTAATGGTGTTTTAATAGCTAAAATTTTGTGCACCTAGTGTTTGTGCCTAACAGCCCTGTATCTAGTGCTCAGTGACTTTATTGCCTGTATCACTCATTTTGTCTCCTCATTTTATTCATGTAATTTTCACACATATATCTTAATGAACCAATTCCCTCCCAAATCATATGTAATTGTAGAAGTGATCTGATGTTGCTGCAATTATTGATTATTATATTTATAGACACAAACTGTGGTTTGTTACCGGTATTTAATAAGCAAAAATTCATCCACCTGCCAATCTTTATTGTCCTAATGAAATATTTCTGGGCATCATCTTTGCATTTGCAAGAGTGGAAGGGGAGTTTGTTTGTTTTACTAAAATTGGGTCTTGGGTATAAATCATGGGCAGTACCTAGCAGGTCTGGACTGAGATTCAAAATAGGCCCAAGGTCGACACCTTTTCTTGTAAAAAAATATACCTGCCTTTCTATATTACTATGTTTCTTCCTTATTAATATCATTGATACCAAGTGTTATTTTTACCAGCCAGGCCAATAAAATATCAGTCAAATGGCAAGTCTAGGTCCAAACAGCCTCCACCAGCCCAATAAATAGTGACTGTCTATGGCATCTTACAGCAGCCTCTCTGGCATTTGCCTGAATCCACAGAATGCCAGTCGGGGCCTTGTTCTCAGCTATATGAACCATGCTTGTCCTACCTACCTCTCTTCTCCAGGTTCCCCTTAACTGTTAGAGGTTGATCATAGTTAATTTCTTTGTATTCATTTCTTCATGTTACTTTTATATACCTATGTTTGAGCTTTTCCTTTTATGGTGTTTACTTATCATAATCAATACTGGAAATAAGTTAAAATCATTTCCAGTCATTATATTCTATGCTATTTTCCTAAGGAAAAGGGGCAAAACTGATTTGTGTTTATTTTTTAAAGAGCACTTTGGGAAATATAACAAAAGTACAAATAGAAATTTCACATGTTCTCTCAGCCCAACTTTCTCCAAATTAGCACTGGGCGGTAACCAGGTCTTGGCTGATATTTACAATAGGCCCTGGCATTTCAGGCACACAGAAGCCCAAACATCCCCCCACCAGCACAATAGGGAATAGTGAATGGCTAGCTTTCATTACTTTTCCTTTAGATGGCTTGAAAAAGTAATTGTAAATTAATATAATAATAGTACTAATGGTATAGAACAGGGGTCCCCAACCTTTCCTACTCGTGAGCCACAGTCACTTGGAGAGCAACACAAGCATCATAAAAGTTCATGGAGGTGCCAAATAAGGGCTAAAATTGGCTATTTGGTAGCCTCTGTGCACACTTACAGGAGGCTTTATTTGGTAGTAAATCTTGTTTTTATTTAACCAAAACTTGCCACCTGGTTTGGAGTCACTGAGAGCAACATGCAAGGGGTTAGTTAGCAACATGTTGCATATGAGCCGCTGTCTAGAGATCAGTGGTTTAGAAGTTTATTGCTTTGGGACTATGGTAAATGAGTAATTGGATGTCTACATTAACACTACAGTTAAATGGATTGTCTTATGCAGAGCTGTCAACCTAAAGACTTCGTTCCCATGGGAAAATCCTATGCAAATTTTTTTTGCAATACCTGGATGTGACACCATGAACACTTCCAGAAGTGACATCACACGCATTTGCAAAATCCCTGCTGAAAAGTTATATCAACACGGGAGCACTTACCGCCACTCATCCACGTGTGCTACTCACGGACCAACTCCCAATGGCCCCAAACAAGTAGATAACATCCAGAAAAAGCGGAGCACCACGTGGTGAAAAATAAAATCAGTCTTTATTTAGTCACATTAAAACGGCACATGTACAGCATCAGGACTTACGCTTAACGCGTTTCGTGACCTCACGTCACTTCACGTCACGTCAAAATCCCTGCTGAGGCTGAAAAATTCTACCCACGCATGTGCAAATGCATCAAATAATAGCACCAAATGCTTACTACAAATGCACACCCATAATTCACAGAAGGACTTCAGGTGATTTCTGATAAATAGGGATAATGCTGCTAGGGGACAGGTGATTGGGGAGAGCCACCAAAATCAGGTAACTCCCGAAGAATAAACAGCTCTCCTTGTGTAAATTAGAGACAAGAGGTCGTCTGCACTCACCCATTATAAATAGAATATTGGGACATTCTGTGCATTAAGCTACTAAGAAATGCCCTCTCCTTTAAGGGCTGTGGCACACGTGGAGATTAGTCGCCCGCGACAAATCTCTCTTTTCGCGGGCGACTAATCTCCCCGAAATGCCATCCCACTGGCGAGAATGTAAATTGCCGGTGAGATGGCATACGCGGCACTGCGATTTCCCCAAAATCACGGAAGTTGCCTTGAGAGGTACAATTTCCATTACTAACAACTAATAGTAACACAATAATTTTTAGTGATTTGCGTCTGATTTGCGTATGTAAATATGTTATCATTTAAGAAGTAAAACGTGATTGTGAAAAACTCAAATAAGTTTAATCACTATTTTTTTTCCATGATGGAATTTGGAAAAAGCACAAATATGAGCTTGAATGTATCATACTTGTAGTGTCTGCTATGGCCCCAACATTGGTGTCACCGATCAGCCCCAAAGCGGCCACCCCTAATTACACTCAGATTCTGGAGAATAAACCATTTTTTAAAAAACAAAAAACCATAGCTCCATAACAGAATTAGGTGCTGCTACGTTCTGTTACATTTACTTATACTTATTATAGATTAAACTGAGGAATACAGATGTATCTTCAGCAGTTTGACTAATTTTTTGATTTACAAAAAAATGTTGTTAACGTAAAGCAGTATTTTCCTGCCAGGAAGTATGTCCACTTTGAGCTGCTGAATGGTGTTATGCCCTATGCAGAGCAGAGATGCCAACACAGATACTTTCAGATCAGGTTTTGTATTGGTCACACCTCTCTGCCCCAAGGTACACTGCTGTTCCACCTAAATCATACCCCCATTCTACCCACTCCAACCCTCCACCAATAGCACTCCATGCTCTGACTGCTTCTAAGGATTTACTTGACACTTTTATGCATTTCAATGGCAGGGATAACCCCAAGATTCTTATTAAAATTAAATACACAAATGCACACCCATAATTCACAGAAGGACTTCTTTTTTTTATAAAAGTTTCACACATTTATTTTGTTCTGCCTCCCATTATAACAGGTTAGTAGCTGAGATGCCTGGTGCTACTTGCCAGGAATGACAGTAGGTTGTTTCTTGATGTGAGCTTTCATACTTTGTATGACTGATATGACTTCTTAGATGGACATGGACTGGCCCTCCACCCTCCCCGTCCATTTTGTCCACTTATATGATGTTCAGTCCGCTGTCTATCAAATTTCCTGAAGACCCTAATGCCAGCATATTGGTGTGCTTCTTCCCTCTACAGAGGTACATGGAAAGAAACTCTCATACAACTATATATATATTATATGATAAAGTTTCTAGAAAGTCTTCAGTATAAGGAGAAATTCCAGCATTGGCCTTCTCCATCAGAACTTGTTGAGATGGGACATCTCATATTCACGTTGTATGACTGCAACTTCATATGTGGACATGGACTGGCCCTCCACCCTCCCCGTCCATTTTGTCCACATATAGGATGTTCAGTCCGCTGTATAATCAAATTCCCTGAATTCCTCTTGCAGCTCAGATGGGATCTTTCTAGCTGGTGGTGTCAGTGTTGAAGCTCGGCATTCAGGGTCTTTTAGGCTCTCGAGATGGCCTTGGTTATCTAGCAGAAATGGGGGTCTCATGCTTCTATTGAGAACTGCATCCCATTCTATAAACTGAAAGACAGATATTACAAGAATATTAGAATTACTGGAACAAGTGAATATAATACATTAATATAAGGAAAATGTGACCAATGTGACTAATTTCTCTATATAATGTTAGCCTACAAAATGATTCTAATAGAAACCTACGCTGAAGAATGCATGTTCTTTAACCCTTTCAGCCCCAAAGTGGCCAAATCCGAGGCGAGATTCAGGATCTTTTTTCAAAAGCTAAAGAGATAGAAAACAATGATGTTAGAGACACAGAATTGCTGGGCCTGAAAGCACAATCATATAGAAAAAAACTTGTCAATATTTATAAAAGCCTCTCTGTTTAATGCTCATGTCTGTGTGATATTGTGAAACAAAGACAAAGACAACTGATACCTATTTCCTACTGAAAAAACTTAATATTCATCAACATTTTATAAAATACAAATGTCCCTCTGCTATCTGAATGCAAGTAGGTGAGGAACGCTCAAAAATAGGAAATTAGTAGTTTTTCAAATATTTAAAGACCAATTAATCAGGCTAGTAATGTGATCCATGTGCTGGGGCCAACTTACTTCTCCTATTAGGTTGCGCACAAACATTGATAGTTCTGCTGGTAAGGGCGGCTCATAATAAAGGATGCTCCTAATTAATTCATTCATGTCTTCATTTTCAAATGGTAACTAAAAAAGTAAACAAATATTTCATTGTTAAACCACGTTTCTGAGGAGAGATCTGCCACAAAATCCACTGACTTGGTTGGCTATCTGAGCTATACAGCTTTTCTGTGCAGTTGGCTGTTACATACTATCAAATACAGCCAGGGACACCATCAGGGGGGAAGATGGGCTTAGGGGGGGCAAAGTTTCTGATGGCGGCCCTGCATACAGCTATTATGTTTTTATATATACATTTATGATTACCTCATCTGTCAGTAAAATATAGATGATGATCCCAAGGGCCCACCAGTCTACAGCCATGCCGTATCCATTACCCAAAAAGATTTCTGGAGCCATGTAAGGTATTGTGCCGCACTGGGTCTGTGTGCGTTGTCCAAATCCAAATCCTTAAACACAAGAAACACGGTGAAGAGCCTTTCCTCAAGTACTTCTATATTACTCCATGATAATTTAATACATAGTTGCCAAAAACAACCAATCAGCCAATTATTTCATTAGGCCTAAATTATATAAAATGCTCTCTACAAATAATCTCTGTCATAATACTGGACATAATACTGCTTATAGACTGTCAAATGGCAAATCATAGCCAAAACTCACCCCCAACATACTTCATAATTATAAAAAAAAAAGACTTACGGTCTTTGCTTAGGCCAAAATCAACAATTTTGACATATCCATCCTTGTCTAGCATCAGATTTTCAAGCTTTAGATCTCTGAATTAAAACAACATAAATATTTTAATATAGGATTCAGTAGCGAAAAAATTACATAAACAACTGGCAATTTAATTTTGAGCTGGGCTTATGGCACAGGGAAAAATGACAGTATGGTGAAACCCTAACGGAATAAAACTTCTACTTCCCCTTATCTTTCTTTTATAGCACATTGTAAATTATCCACCCATTTATGGATGTCATCTACCTTATTTACCCTCACAATACCAATAGTTTTATATCCAAAGATGATGTGACAGTGATTAATGCTTACCTATGGACAATGCCAATCCTGTGTAATGCCTCCAGGCCAAGCACTACACATGCTGCATAAAATCTGAATAAATAGAGAAAATATAAAAGATGAGTTATTCCTTGGATACCAGTGGCCTAGCCAGAATACTTTTCATGTTACCATGTCTATAAACTAAGACCCGTAAAGTAAAGTTGTGAACCACTTTTAAAGTGCTTTTCTACTTACCTAACTTGTGGCTCTTCTAGTTGTCCAATTGCCTCAGATAAGTCAAAGAGATCCCCACCTGGTAGGTACTCCATCACAAAAAACAGGTGGTTTTCTGTTTGGAAGGATTCATGTAAAGATACCAAAAATGGATCTTTGACGCTGGTAATCTTCTCAAGGATTTTCTTTTCCTTTAACACACTGTGGGATAAGGCATCAAATGATTACATTTATTGAGTCAACATGTCATTATCTGCACATTATAATAGATATTAACTAAAATCATATCATACAAAATAATACTGAGACAGACATGAAAATTGTAGAAAATATAAGTCTAAATGCAGGACTGGAAGGCATGATACCCCCTGGAATAGTCAAATATATTATTTCCTTGTTCACTCACCTTTCAAAATTTCCCTTGTCTACAATGTCTTCCTTCTTCAAGGCCTTTATAGCACACAGTCTTCTGGTCTCTTTGTGCTCGGCCAGGAACACCTGGGGGAAGACAGCAAGTTTAATCATTCTGAGTAAATCAGTAGCACCTGAAACATAATTACAGAATGAGTCCCTCACCTTTCCAAAGCCGCCTGTTCCCAAGACTTTACCCAGGTTGAAATTCTCCAGTAGCACTGGGGCTGCGGCCTGAACAAGGCTGAAAGATGACAAAATAAAAATGAAAAATGGCACAATAGACACAAAATGCATTGTATTTTATTTTCAAGTTCATATTAGGATAAGTTTAAAACCTTTCTGGAGTGCACCATCTCCACAGTAAGGTGGATCACTTGAAAATTCAAGGACACATCTATAAAATCCAGCTAGCAGGGCTAAAAAACTGATTGCACTTTATTTTAAATGCAAACAGTGCTGTTTCGAAACATGTATTTATTAGCAGTGTCCACGAATTTTCATTTGATCTGGTCACCCTACTCCACAGGACTTTGGGAGCTTCATTGAGTCTCTCAGTCATAGGAGAATGGTGCATTAGTGTGAAAAGTGTACAGGAACGTGAACGGTTGATGTATGGGGTATTTTATATTAACCACTGAAAACAAGTACATTCTATATCCACATATATGGAACATCCATAGCACTACATAGATTAAAAATAATAAAAAGTTGATAATCTATAGTAGAAAAGTGAGCTAAGAATGATGCAGTGGGAGAACACTGGTACAGAGTGCATATCCCCTAATCAATACCTGGCACTTGGTGCTTCTGCACCCTCTATTTCCTCTATTTCCTCCATTGAATCTGATTCACTCTCAAGATCACGAGGCTGGAAACAAACAAGATTTGTGTATTATTTGCAGAATGACAGGAATATGACAAGAGCATAATTTAAAAAGCACACTCTGAAAATGCAATCTTGAATCAAAGAGTAACTCTGATCAGATGTGCATTTAGAATCCAAATGATAAAACACAGAATAAGAGGAAAGATCACTAATACAGGACTGAGGATGAATGTTATTCTAGTTCTACATTCATAAAAAGCAGCATTTATTTGTCATCTACTTACAACTGATGGAAAACTGTGATAGGTGGAACTGCTGTTGGTCTCATTCTCTTTGTCCACCTCTGATCCAAATAAAGCTGGTTTCTCTGATGGCTCATCAGTATGGCAAATGTCCATCAGCCGTTCAGCAATATCTGTTAACACAGGGATCCCCACTTTGGCATCCTGCAGGAAGGAAAAGTATACATAAAGGAACCTTAAGCGCAAGGCCAGGACTCACTATCTCAGTATATATACATTAAAAAGTATGAGACCTAAAGGCATGAATGGGGTGTTAATATTGACCATGTTAAGCTACTTACAACTGATGGAAAACTGTGATAGGTGGAACTGCTGCTGGTCTCATTCTCTTTGTCCACCTCTGACCCAAATAAAGCTGGTTTCTCTGATGGCTCATCAGTATGGCAAATGTCCATCAGCCGTTCAGCAATATCTGTTAACACAGGGATCCCCACTTTGGCATCCTGCAGGAAGGAAAAGTATACATAAAGGAACCTTAAGTGCAAGGCCAGGACTCACTATCTCAGTATATATACATTAAAAAGTATGAGCCCTAAATGCATGAATGGGGTGTTAATATTGACCATGTTAAGCTACTTGCTTTGCTTATCTATACAAAGTACTTACAAATGAAAACCAGTTAAAAGTGATGGGGCTGGCACAATCCCTGTTCTCAGTCACTGCTGATTCAAAGCTCTCAGGCTCATGAAGAGAAATGGCTCCTCCGGTGTTATGGGAAGAGCCAGGCTTCTCTTCAGTCTCAGCAGGAAATGGAGATTCTAGAACAATGAAAACACAAAAGATGTCATTATTATTTAGCAGTGAGTTTCTTAGCAAAACTAAAATTGGTTGCCCAGATATGCAACTCTTACTATGGAAATTAAAAAGTGCATATTAGTAATGACCGCACTTACTCAGTAAAGATGGCTGCACCGAATGTGCGGCCATGTCAACCGCGGCAATATATTCCACCGGGGACTCACACAGATCTGTGATGTCAATGATCTCCACATATGTCGGTTGTAGATCTTCTTTAGATGTTGGTTGAATTGAGTTCTGAAGACAAGGCACATGTCAATATATATCATTAAATGGCTATCTATCTATCTATCTATTGTGTATATATATACATTATATAGAACTTTAGTTAGAACACACATGTAACAGGAAAATCTATCAATTATTGATAACTTGGCCCATGCAATAGACCATACACTGCCGATTATACACTACTACTGATTATTGCATTTGGTTTCTTGTTTAGTCTGGGACAGCCATTTTGCAATTTAATAAACTAAAATTATAAACAGAAAGCCAGCCACAGCTGAGAAAATAACTTCTTTCCCCATTTATAAAAAGTCCCCAAAAAAGAAATGTTGGTGCATCTTTACCTCGACTTTCGTCGATTTGCAGTGAATGCAACCCATGACCTTTTCTCCTGTAATATAAAAAAGAAAGATTGATATATTTCAGCACAGGAAACAACAACTAAAATAGACAACATGAATTGCGACCTCCTAAAATGACCTTAAAGCCAAAATGTGTGACATGTTACTGTATGTTGTAGGTAGGGAAATAGCCCACAAGTCGTGAGTGTTTGTTAAGGTGCTAATTAATTCATGTAATTATATGATATTATAAACGTATTGAACATAGTTGTATATACAGCAGGTAAGTCCAATCTGTGGCTCTATTGCTGTTATTAGACAACAAATCCCAGCATCCTCCAACAGACTCTTCAGTTTGTACATCTAAAAAAAACTATATAGTCTGGCCCAGTGAATTTACAAGTTGCTCAGAAAGTAACAGTCCAACTGTCATTACCTGCCAGTCTGACTCTAAAAGCTCAGTAGGATAGAAAATGGCTGGTAAAACCTTAGACTTTTATTTTAATTGTAGTGTCAGTATGACTGGAATTACAATAGGCTTTCACAGCAAACTGAAAATTAAATAGATGCAATAAAATGTTTGTTTGTTGTCTTGTTTGGGAGAAGAAAGGTGTGTAATAATCAATAATAAATAATTATTCCTTTCATATTTAGTGAAAAGCACTTACAGAGAGAGCAGGTTATGGGATGTGATGTCTAGCTAAGTTGCTAAATATCTGACAGTAAGTGGTCACTAAAAGTTAACTTGAACATTGGGTGCATTATGACATCACAGTGATACAGGGGCATTATGACATCACAGTGATCCATCCCTGACATTTCAAAGTCTCATATATACAGGCATAAATTTGATTTAAAACCCAGTGAAAAAACTAAAGTGCAAATTTTTATTTGGGTAGTGGTTAATTAACCGAACCCAAAGACTTGCATTTCCTCTCTATTAATAAATACAACATTTATGAAGTTATTAATCTGGAAAATGCACTTACAGAGAGAGCAGGTAATAGGATGTGACTTCTAGCTATTCAGTTAAATGTCTGACAATAGGTGGCCAATAACTGTTAACCAGAATAGCGAGCACATCATGACAATAGCATAAGGGTACTAAAGACAGAACAGGTATAAACTATTCACAAAAATGCATTACAGTTACATTTGGATGAGAATTGGAGACACTAGGGAGGACCCTGCTCGCAAGAGCTTACATTCTAAAAGGGAGGGCTTGCAGAAAGTCAAAGGTAGGAGACCATACAAGGGTTATTTAAAAAGTAAGATTAGTGCGAGGAAGTTTATTGCAGGGATTCTGACATTAAAAGCCATTTATATATCAATATCATTTTAGTTCCCCAACTATATCATCTATTGTATTTGTAGGTAGGGAAACCCAAAAAATAACTTACAAAGTTAGAATAAGTGAATACAATATATTGTTACACTGTAAAATCATTATTTGTTTATATCTGGGATGTTCCACTTTGGTTCTGCAGTAGCTCAAGAAATCATAAAAATGAATTGGCCTTCTGGTTGGTTATCACTGACTGACTGCAGATGCTGGCGCTGCCATTTTAAAACCACAGATACCCAACCACACAATCAGTAAGCATTTACGACCCAATGAATATAGCTAAAAGCCAGTTTGTGTGTGGGCCTTTATAAAAAACATATTAAAAAAATAAAGACACTGAAAAAAGGTTTTTAGAATGACTCAATCTATAACACACTACAAGATTAACTTCTCTTTAACAAGTAGGAGAAGATTGAGGAGAAGATTAAAAGACATGAAGTTCAATGAGTCAAATTACTTTTAGTGATGAGCAAACTGTTTCACCAGGCATGGATTTGCAGTGAACTTCCGCATTTCGGCATTGGTGAATTGTTTCGCGAAACTTCCGTGAAAATTTGGTGCAGAAAAATATGACGCGTGTAAGAAAAATGTTACCGCGCGTCAAATTGAGCGCAATCACGTCAAAAAAACATTTGGCGAATTTTCTTACCGTTACGCAAATTTTATGGCAAAGCGAAACGGAACAGATTGGCTCATCACTAATTACTTTGCAGCACAGATTTTAAGTTTTTAATTATTTAACTCATGGCATCACAGGCATGATAAGTTTTATGTTTTTATGTAAACTGTATTGGTATGGAGGAATGGATGGTCAGGGTTTATTTTATATATATGTTTTAATTATGACCAAGAATACTATCAGGTCAGTCTCAGGGTTTACTTTATATTTGGGGCCTTGACGTGGCACGTGAGCTTACATATTTTGGCCAAAGTGTGGTACTAACACCTCATTTTTTGTAAAAATTATTTTTAAAGGCAAACTAAGCACTGACAATCTTTCTTTCTTTTTGTGTATAAATAATGGCTTTTTATCATTTCTAGCAGCTGGTCAACTCCAGAATGTGAGTTAGACTGAGTGCTGGCAATTTCTTTCTGTGTTTTGTGTACAAATTGTAGCCAAATATTGTTTCTAGCTGCTATGTAGCCTTTAAACTAATAAACAACTTTCATGTGTATGTTAATAAGCTGGGGCTTAAAAGCTCCCTGCTTTCTCACTAGAGCCTTTGAGCTAAAGGTAGGTACAACATGGTCTTACTACTCAGTCACATTGTTTGTTGGGGGACTTGATTTTAATTGCATCACAGACTAAGGGCTCTGGCACACGGGGGAGATTAGTCGCCCGCGATTAACTCCCTGTTCGCGGGCGACTAATCTCCCCGAGTTGCCTACCCCTGCCATCCCACCGGCGAACATGTAAGTCGCCGGCGGGATGGCAGACGCGGCGGCGCGATTTCGCGCAAATCGCCGAAAAAGACTCGTGAGTCTTTTTCGGCGATTTCCGGAAATCGCCCCGCCGCGTCTGCCATCCCGCCGGCGACTTACATGTTCGCCGGTGGGATGACAGGGGTAGGCAACTCGGGGAGATTAGTCGCCCGCGAACAGGGAGTTTTATCGCGGGCGACTAATCTCCCCCGTGTGCCAGAGCCCTAATAGGCAGTGTAGGACTCACGTACAATGAGGGGCCTTGACGCGGCACGTGAGCTTACATATTTTGGCCAAAGTGTGGTACTAACACCTCATTTTTTGTAAAAAAAATAATTTTTAAAAGCAAACTAACCGCTGGCAATCTTTCTTTCTTTTTGTGTATAAATAATGGCTTTTTTATCGTTTCTAGCAGCTGGTCAACTCCAGATTGTGTGTTAGACCGAGCACTGGCAAAAGAGTGTTTCTAGCAGCTGGTCAACGCTACAGTGTGGGTTAGACCGAGCGCTGGCGATTTCTTTCTGTGTTTTGTTTACTTTATATTTGCCTTACACTTTATATTAGTGTTGTTCAACTTGTGGCCACATGCGGCCTCTAAGGCTGTTTTCTGTGGCCTGCTGCCCTGCTTGGAAATTCTTCTTTTCAGGCCTTAGAGCACCAGGGACTCACTGAATATGCACACTACTTAACAATCACCTGACTGAATACCAATACATGGCACAGAAAACACAAAACGAACAGGTACAGAAGATAAAAGGGGGGGGGGGGTGGAATATGAGTGCAGAGAAAATTGTAGTTAAAAGATAAATGTAGTTGGGTGAGAGAAGTGGAAATAAGGAGAAGATTGGGTGGGGCAATGTGGGGTGGAGTATTAATAGAGTATAAATAAAAATTGAAAGCAGAAAAAAGGGTGCGGGTAGAAGAAAAGGTAGCTGAAAGGGAAGGTCTGAACAGAATAAAATTAGAGAGGGAAGTTTGAGAACAAACTTCATGTTGGCTTGAAAAACGTGAAGTCACTGAATGAAATCTGATTGGCTGTTGTTGGCCCCACCCAGTTTTTCAAACTTGGATCACAATTATATAGTAAAAACCACTGTGCAAAGTTTTGGGACCCTGGTTTTAATAGTATCTTAATGACCGCAATTTAAATTTCCCCACTAAAAAACAATGTGATCATCTGATTGGCAGTTGGTGGCTCTGCCCACTTTTTCTAACATGGAACTGCAGTTACCCAGTGACTAACTCTGCAAAGTTTAGGGACCCTAGGATTAATAGTTAAAGAACGGCAGCAGTTTAAATTTAAACCAATAAAAGTCAATAGGTGAATTGTGATTGGTGGTTGGTGGGCGCTATAGGGTGAAGAAGTGTGGAGAGTTTGGTTGTTGTATCCCTAAAACTGTAGGAGGAGGAGTGTTTCGAAACTGGGGGGTGCTAAGAATAATAATAAGAAAAAGCAGAAGAATAAACTGAAGTCAAAGAACAGTATGTTGGGTTTTTCGACCCAACATAATTACAAAGGCAAACCTATAAGCAAAAAAATGATCAGCATGAGCTATTGGTAACTTTTTATGTAGATTCATCTTTTAAAAAGTATTTTTTTTGTCAGTATCACTTTAAGGGAAATGGTCTTCCTGTAATTTAAAGCTTCTGGAGAAATATGACTATGAAGGTTTTCATTCATCCCAGTTCATGGTATACTGTATCTAGTAAAAGCAACTGGACTTGCTGAGTAATCAAGATGTTTGAATCAGCACAGAGACATGTCTCTATGAGTTGTATGATAATTATGGTGAGTTTCAGCTGTCACCTCTCAGAAGAGTTACACTATTGTCCATTTATTGATGTTACTGATAGGCTGTTGCAGGTTTATCATTAGTTTATCCCCAGCTGAGCATGTTTGTTGTTTGTTCATATTCATTATTTCACAATTGCATAGTAACAGTCCAATGATCCATATTAGGATAGGAAGAAAAAAGGTTTTTGACTCTTTCCACATATCAACCATGAGGGAACTCTAGTTCTGTACAACTGGAAGTTCAAGATCATTGTAGAAGTGCCAGTAAGTAGTACTGATTGAGCTATACTGTATATGTGTAATGTTTGAAATGTATTAAGTGCAAAAAAAATCTGAAATCTCATATGAAGCTTGTGACTTCATTTAGAAATCAATGGAACTTGTCCTAGGCAAAATTTATGTTTTTATCAATTTGTGTTTTTTGAGTTTTTCAAATTTTTTGAGAATTTGTAGACCCATTAAAAATAATAAAATACAAATTTAAGGGTTTATAAGTCTTAAAAAAGTCAGGACAGGATGGAAACCATGAAAGTCTTAAACATATTCTATGAGTAGTCAGACAAATGGGGTTATGTAATAAAAGGCACTAAGTTTGTCCAATAGAAGTAACCCATGGCAAACAATCAGCAGGTAGAATTAACTGGTCACCTGTTTAAAAGCAACTGTCTTATTGGTTGCTATGGGTTACTGCTAGCGGGCAAACATAGAGCCTTTTATTACATATGGGGGTAAGTGTCAGCTAAAGTATAAGCCATAAAAAGACACAGAAGACCTTTTCAAAGCCATACAAAGCTATACTTTTTATTATATATTACACTATAAAAATACTATTTTTGATAACAGTATCCCCACAATATCTTATGTTGTTAAAGGTTCCGGCAGCTATAGTATATAATGCACTTTTAATGGGACAAAAAAGCCATAATAAAATTATTTTTTTCACTATGCAGAGTAAAACTCTCCACTAGAAAAAAAAACAGTGGCAGAGAATCCTTATTAAAATATTTTATTTAGCTATATTTTGATATTAATCATATTATAAACTTGTATTTGAGTGTTAAAGATGGCTACAATGCTTTATGTTCATTGCTTGTCATAATGATTTTAATATTGATTTTTATATTGTATTTTACTTTGTTTTTAAAGCAACTTGGGCACTATTTCAAATTAAGTACACAAATAATATATTCAATTATATTTACTCGTAGCATTTTTTGTTCCAGCAATTGATTTAAGTCTGCATGCTAAAATATAGCCAATAAGTAACAAATTATAAAGAAAATACAGAGCAAAAGCAATATTATTAAAGAAGATGAATAACTTTTGACTTTGATAAAAGCAGAAAATCAGCAAGAGGATTAATTGCATACTATATAAAAATGTATTCTTCTACAAGCATCATTTTTAAATTAAGGGTATGGTTCACAAGAAAACAGAAAAGCATTTCTCAGAACACCAAAAAGATGGTTTCAGGCATATAATTACTATGATGTGCTTTTCAACAATAGACAGAAAACCATTCATGCATACTGAACTAATTAGTAAAGAAATAATATAATTATTATATAGATTGTAGACATATTCCACAGTACCCTGAGGCTGCTGAACAAAAACTCAGATACATAAGGAAGAATTTGGAGGAATCATATAACAAACAATATTTGTTTCAAATAGGGAGTTTGCGGCCAGCTCCATGTTGGAGCTCGAATCCTTCCCAGCTACAGTCAGGTGATCCCAAAAAAGGTTGCAGGTGAAACTCAGTCCCTTTGTAAAATGTAAAATCAAGCAAAGTAATTTTTAATGAATTAGATGAAAGTGGGTGTAGGAGTAAAGGACTGGCCAGACCAGGCATTACTTGGCCAGCTTAAATATATTGCGATATATGGATGAACAATCACTGTTTTGTTTAAAGGGGAGGGCATCTTTTAATAGTTTAATGCACATAATGTCTTAGGGGCTGATTTACTAACCCACGAATCCGACTCGAATTGGAAAAGTTCCGACTTGAAAACGAACATTTTGCGACTTTTTCATATTTTTTGCGATTTTTTCGGCGTCTTTACGAATTTTTCGTTACCAATATGATTTTTGCGTAAAAACGCGAGTTTTTCGTAGCCATTACGAAAGTTGCGTAAAATCTGGCAATTTTTCGTAGCGTTAAAACTTGCGCAAAAAGTTGCGCTTTTTTCGTAGCGTTAAAACTTATGCGAAACTTCGCACCTTTTAAGTTTTAACGCTACGAAAAAGGCGCAACTTTTTGCGTAAGTTTTAACGCTACGAAAAAATCGGGCGATTTTACGCAACTTTCGTAATGGCTACGAAAAACTCGCGTTTTTACGCAAAAATCGTATTGGTAACGAAAAATTCGTAAAGACGCCGAAAAAATCGCAAAAATACGAAAAAATCGCAAAATACCGATCATTACGAAAAAAACGCAATCGGACTCATTTCGACCCGTTCTTGGGTTAGTAAATGTGCCCCTTAGTGTCCCATATACTGTATATCAGTGATCTCCAACCAGTGGCTCAGGGGCAACATGTTGCTCACCAACCCCTTGGATGTTCCTAACTTGGTGGCAAGTTTTGATTGCATAAAAACATGATTTACTACCAAATAAACCCTCCTGTAAACTGATAGTGTGCATAGAGGCTGCCTAATAGCCAATCTTAGCCTTATTTGGCTCCTCCGTGAACTTTTATGATACTTGTGTTGCTCTCCAAGTCTTTTTACATTTGACTACATTTGGCTCACAAGTAAGAAAGGTTGGGGACCCCTACTGTATATGGATAATTGGTGATTGTAAAAGTCCTCTTGTTTCTGCCTATATGAATTTTGTGGTCACAGCCTCACTGTACCCCCAACCAAATGGTTTAAAATTTAGTGCTGAGTACATCTTTCCTTTTTTTTTGCTATACACTGTAAAGTTGTTTATAGAAAGCAATATCAATGCTAAAAGCAAATACTACCTTGTAAATAATTACATCGGTATCAAAGAACTAAAACTATTTGGTCACAGTGTAAAAGTAAAAAAAAAGAAGCTGCAGTCAGGTGATCCCAGTGGAGTCAATAAAAGGGCAACCATATGGGAGTTTTAACCTTGAAAGCAAGAAAGTTGCAGGTAAAACTTAGTCCCTTTGCTAAATGTATATTGAAGCAGTAGAATTCTTAATGAATCGCTTAAGTCAGTGTAGGACTGGCCAGAAGGGATGACTTTGACGCAGTTGGCCAGCTTGAAGTACAGTATATTGCAATATATGGACAAACAATCCCTGTTTTGCTAAAAGTATACAAATGACAAAAATATATTCTATGTTAAATTAATTTCATTTTTGCCTTTTTAACTACAGTGTATGACAAAACAAATTGATTCCCACCCAACACTGCAAGTAGATGGGAATGCATAGATTGTGTTGACTAGCACAGGCACAAATATCCTATGTAAAAGTCTCAGAAATCACATAAATGTATAGAACCACTTTGGAGAAATATTTTCCATTGAAATAACAATGAATGTTTGTAAGGCCTAGCTTTTTAAATACAACAAAAGCAAAGTCACTTTAATCCAAAGGTTCTGTGCATCCATGAAACAAAGCCAGAAGGACTGGGAAAAGGAAAGATTCATTATAAATGAATAAGCAAAAATATGGTCCAAGACAGGCAATTTTTTCTTTTATCTGCTTCTACAAATTTCACTAAGCACTTCCTGTCTTTTTGGCCTGCTGTGATCATAACTGATGGAAAAAATGATAGATGAATGGGGATAATCTATCTAAAGGGAAGGAGTTCATGATATTTACTGCTAAAGAAATGATTTGGTATGCGCTGGCCATCCAGTAGGTTCAGCTCAAGGTCTTTGTCAGGCATTAAACTGAAAATAAATCTAAATGAAAACAACATATATTAGTTTTAAGAAGTTTTATATTGTTTTCTACAATTTTCTACTTTTACATTTGATTTTGGGCCTCAGAGTATCACCTTTAACAATGTAATATAAGTTACAGTGCACAATTTATGCATCAGAGAAGAATATCCCCAACTTATATTGGAAAGTATACATTCCTATTTTATAAAATATTAGTTTAACAGAATATGCCTTGTATTAGTCTAATTATTTTAGCCTCTGAACAAATAAACATTACAAATAGTAGTCAGGTTTGTAAGTAATAACTGAAGCTACACTTCCTATTGATTACCACACTTTTGATTAGGGCACTTAAATGGCATAATTCTGTTGGTCTCCTTACTGATACTGTTTCAATCTTAACCCTTTTTATTTACCCTTATTTTTTCATTGGATAAATAAAAAGTATAGATATGTAGGTTTCATGTAATTTTTCTAAAGGCAGGTGTCTTATGCTGTTATTTTGCTACTGTGGGGTTGTATGGCTTAAGTAATTGAGAGCTCTGTAAACTCACTTTAGAGACACCCACGATTAGTGCACATACTCTCCTAGAGAGAAAAGATATGGTTAAAGCTTCACTTTCCTCGAAACCTTGTCAATTAATTATTAACTCCCTCTAAAATGATAAAGTTTATTACTACTCCCAAACAAATGTTAAGACAGGGCAGAACTGGGGTGCTCTCCTTGGTACTTGACCTGCAATTGGTGATTATAGTTTTCCCAGTTTATAATCTAATTTAGTGATCAAGGCATCCTATACCTTTTTATGGGCAATTTTGCCTAGTGTTAATAAATGATCCCAAATGTGACTGTCTATGGGATGGCAGTTATGGAAGCTGCTATTTCTATAAAAATACCAAGCATTGTTTGATAAAACTAAGGGAAAATAGGTTTCTCTTTCAGATCTGTACAGCTTAACTGACTCAAGTTTTTAATCTACAGGCCTGCAACAGGTTTTTGCTTTAAAAAAAACTTCATCATATATAGCTCATGAAACAAATGCATCTGGCTTTGTAATAGTACATCCATAATGGCATGTAATGGATGGTGTGCATAATGTAATTGCACATAAAATGAACAGTTGTATTCATTGTAATTAAAAGAATTTAAATTTACTGTGAAATCTTTTTGCAAACTGACATTAAAAGATGATCGTCAAACAACTTATCCAGGCGCTGTAAAAATGTTTATGAAGAGAAGTGTGTTTCATTTAGAGATAAAGAAGCTAAGGGACCAGGGCACATTTTGACCTGTTGTTTTATAAGAGCTGTTTGGAAAGGTTTGCCTCTGTCTGGTATAATCTAGCCATTCTAGCATTCCATGTTAGGTCAGAAATGAGGTCTGCTATCAAAAACAATGTCATAGTAACATAATAACATAGTTAGTTAGGTTAAAAAAAGACACACATCCATTATGTTCAACCTTTCGTGTCTATATGAAACCTGCCAAACTGCTAGTTGATCCAGAGTAATGTAAAACCCCTCCAGAAGCCTCTCTAATTAGCCTCAGAGGAGGAAATAATTCCAAGATGGCAATTAGACCAGTCCCTGGATTAACTTGGTACTAAGAGCTATTTTCAATAACCCTGTATTTCCTTACTTGCTAAATGCTAGAATTTGTATCTCACTGCACCTAAATATGTGAAGATAAAAAAGAAGAGTGAAAGCAAAAATTGTCCATTTTTTGGTGGTTTCAGGCATCCCCTGCGCAGCAGAGTATAGCCATGAAATGTATTCTACTGTGCATGTGCAGAAGCCAAGTGCTAAGTGTCCATGTAAGGAAGGAGCACTCAAAGGCTGGTGCAGTTCTCTCCTAACAGTCTATGGAAAAAAGACCAACCTAGGGAAAAAAGGCTTTTCATGTCCTATAAGAGCTCATTTATTACATGCAAGTGCAGTTGCGGCCATGCAAGTATTGCTGTAGACATTGGGGAAATTGGTGCCACTTGCATCTAAGCTGCTTATATCAAGAATGACAATGCTCCTTGCTAGCCTGTTTGGAAGAATTGCCTGCACTGCTCCCATTAACAAAGGGTAACAATGGAGCAACCACCACCTCAAAGGTAGCAGTAGCTCCAGGGTTTCCACTGCAGCGTGCATCAGTGAATGAAGTTTAGTTGCTCCTATAGAATCTGGCACAGATATCATTGTGATTTTTGGAGAAATAGCGTCAAAAGTTATTGTTATATTTCATTATTTGTAACTGCATATGTGCTGTATTCCTGAAATTTGTACAAAGTAATTGCACAATTCTGTAAAAGCTCTTTTGTACAATGCAGTTTTATCCTGTTTAATTAGAGATGCATGAAATATTTAAATATACTGTAAAATCGTATTCAAATGCAATATAGTACCTATATTCCAACTCTTTAACTAGACCCTTTCAAATGTTAAAAAAGAAGTGTTTTGTGTTACATACAGTATAAAATTAAGTAATCATTTTTAAAATTGTAGCATGTAGAAAACTATAGTGTTTAGATGGGAACATCAACACAAATCAACTTTAATAATAAGGTAAATATGACAAACATTAAAGAAAATGTTCAATGTAATTACTTGTTTACTTGTGTACTTACTGTTTAGTTATAAATAATTATTATGATATATTTAAATTATAGTACAGGCATAAGATCTGTTATCCAGAAATCTCTGAATTACAGGAAGGCTTTCTCCTATAGACTGCATGATAAGCAAATAATTTGCATTTGTGAAAATGATTTTCTTTTCTCTGTAATAATATAACCGTAGCTAAGGTTGTTTTGCCTCCAATAAGGATTAACTATATCTTAGTTGGGACCAAGTACAAAACACAGTTTTATTGTTATAAATAAAATGTACAATTTGAATTATTTGTTTAAAGTGGAGTCTTTGGGAGATGGCCTTCCTGTAATTCAGAGCTTTCTAAATATCGGGTTTTCAGATAATCCACTGTAACTTGACATAAGGGCGATACTGTATCTAACACCACTGTGTGATACAATACTGGAACCACTGCATCTCAAAATACTAGAGCCAGCGTGTCATAAAAATGAGGGGATAGTGTGTCAGATATTGCTGGTACCACTGTGTCACGTATTGCTCAAGCTGTTGTGCCATAGTGAGTCACAAGTTGCTCTGTGCTGGGGGTTACCAAGATTCTGGAGTCACTTAGTTCTGGAAGTGACAATATGACCTGGTAGCCATTTTATAAATACACTTCTAAGAGAGACAAAAGCATGTATGAAATGTTATCTATCTGTGAATTCAGCGTGGCCTGTGCTAGAATATGAGTGACTTTTAAAATCTAGTGAAGTCTTCAACATTTCTGCAGTACCAGGATTTTCATCCCTAGCTTGCACATTTAAACATAGGTGGGTTTACAAGTCAGTGTGGGTAAAACTGTTCAGCATGTCTACAAAATTTACTTTGGTACTATATTCCACCCCTCCAGCTATATGAGCCAGTTCAATTGCTGATAAAATGTACAAAAAGCTACAGTGTGTAGCATTAAAACCAGGTGCCGTTAACATTTGTTTTAGTGTGCCCTGTGGGGACCCAGGTCTTGAGACACAGCTCGGGCAATAGGTTCACTTAATCACTTGTACAGTATATATGTTACATAAAATCCCACTTTTTTAAGTGTGTTTCAGTTACATATGGTGTAATACTGATGATCTTGGGTAGTGATGAGCATGGCATGGATTTGTGGCAAGTTAGGTGTTTCACCATTGGCGAATTGTTTCGCGAAATGGGCTAAAAAATTCCCTGTGGAGAAATTCGCTGCATGACAAACAAAATGGTTTCCCGAATCTTTTCAGATAATTTTTCGGCAAAGCAAAATGGTACAGATTCGCTTATCACTAATCTTGACTTCTTTTCTCAAAAGGATGGTCTTCATCCTTTCTATGAAATGATGAGATTTAAGTATGTCAGAGCTGGTCCTTAACAAATATATATATATATATATAAATACAGCAAAGAGATAAAAAATAGTTTTAATAATCAGCAAATTAACAACATTACTATTTTAAAAAGGTGGCGTAACATAACATAATGTTTGTACATAATAAACCTATATTTATCAAAAGCCCATACAATTTAGGCAGGATACTTACTCGACTGTTTCTACCAACCCTTGCATGGTACTATATGAACAAAATGTTTGTGTTAATTATGAAGGGAACATCTGTTCTGTCATTGATTAACTGTGTTGCTTGCAGTCTTACAGAGGACAAGACTTGTTCAATTCGATGGCTCAAAATTATTATTAATAGGATGCAAACTAATCTAGACAGATGGAGAAAAGCATGTCTATCAATAATTTAATTAAACACATTTGTTTTAAACAGCATTTGCAGATCTCTACTTGGATTTTATGTAATGCTATTAAAGGCTTGATTTATAAAATACATTTACGAAGAAAAAACTGCTAATTTAGACTAGTTGTTCCCATAGGAAGTCTAGCAGTCGACACAAACTAGTTCATTTAAGTTCAGAATCCTTTCTACATGCCCACTGAACTGTGCTTTTCCTTGCCTACTATTCTGACAAAACCTGAATGCAGAGACAGATCAGGTATGGTACCTATGGATTGCAGGAAGGCTAATGACATTCCTATATTTAAAAAGGATCTCAGCCTGGCAATTATAGGCCTGTAAGTTTGACATCCATGGTGGGTAAGTTGTTTGAAGGTTTGTTAAGGGATCACATACAAAATTATGTACTGGAGAATGGCATTATGAGCAGTAATCAGCATGGCTTTATGAAGGACTGGTCATGTCAGACCAATTTAATTGCTTTTTATGATAAGGTGAGTAAGAAGCTAGATAGTGGGGATGCAGTAGATATAATTTATTTGGATTTTGCCAAAGCATTTGATACCATTCCCTACAAACGACTGCTTTCTTAACTAAGGTCTATTGGTCTTAGTGAAGTTGTTTGCACATGGATAGAAAACTGGCTACAGGATCGGGTACAGAGGGTAGTTGTTAATGGTACATTCTATACTTGGAGTAAGATTCTCAGTGGGGTCCCTCAGGGTTCTGTACTGGGTCCACTTTTGTGGAACTTGTTCATAAATAAATAATAAATAAATAAATAAAATAAACTTAAGGGAGGGTATTATAAGTAATGTATCAGTGTTTGCAGATGACACAAAACTCTGCAGACCAGTCAATTCTATCCAGGATGTGGCATCCTTGCAGCAGGATCTTGACCAACTGGCAATCTGGGCGGCTAAGTGGCAGATGAGATTTAATGTGGATAAATGTAAGGTCATGCACCTGGGATGTAAAAATATGCAAGCCACTTATACCCTTAATGGGACTGCACTAAGCAAATCCTTGTAGATAATAAACTTGGCTGTAGCAAGCAATGCCAGGCAGCAGCTGTATTAAAAGGGGTATAGATTCATGGGAGGCGGGGGGGTCATTCTTTCCCTTTACAGAGCGCTGGTAAGACCCCATCTAGAATATGCTGTTCAGTTTTGGTCTCCAGTGCTCAAACAGGACATTATTGAATTAGAGAGGGTCCAGAGAAGGGCAACTAAGCTGGTAAAGGGTATGGAAAGTCTCAGTTATGAAGAAAGACTGGCCAAGTTAGGTTTGTTTACACTGGAGAAGAGGCGCTTAAGAGGTGACATGATAACTATGTATAAATATATAAGGGGATCATATAATAACCTTTCTCATGCTTTATTTACCAGTAGGTCCTTCTAACAGATACGAGGGCACCCACTCCGTTTAGAAGAAAGGAGGTTCCATTTAAATATTCGGAAAGGATTTTTTACTGTGAGAGCTGTGAAGTTGTGGAATTCTCTCCCTCCATCAGTCGTACTGGCTGATTCATTAGATAGCTTTAAGAAGGGGTTGGATGGCTTTATAGCAAGTGAGGGAATACAGGGTTATGGGAGATAGCTCTTAGTACAAGTTGATCCAGGGACTGGTCCGATTGCCATCTTGGAGTCAGAAAGGAATTTTGTCCCCCTCTGCTGCAAATTAGAGAGGTCTCAGATGGGGTTTTTTGCCTTCCTCTTGATCAACTAGAAGTTAGGCAGGTTAGATATAGGCATTAAGGTTGAACGTGATGGACCTACATCTGTTTTAAACCTAATTTACTATGTTACTATGTTACAGATTGCTTGGAAGGGACATTACTAAATAGTACAGGTATGGGATCTGTCATTCAGAATGCTTGCAACTTGCAAGACACATAAGGTGTCTTTCCATAATTTGGAATACTTTGTCTATTAAAATAAAATAAAATTAAAAATGTTTAAATAATGAAATCATTTGATTAAAATAGAGTCTATAGGTGGCCACACACGTGGCGATTTGCGATCTTTCGTGCGACCATCGGATCTTTAAATCCGCCACTAACCTTCAGGGCTGAAACTGCCGTTTCACCTATAGACACCTACACCTATAGACTCTATTTTAATCTGAATTCTGCCAATTCAGACCTGACGGCAGATTTTGCTCAGACGCCTTCTATGGCGCCCGATCAAAATCTTTTAACCTGGCCGATTGGCGAGTCGACCGATATCAGCAGCCTCCTGCGATATCGGTCGACTTGCCATACACTCACCGAATGTCGTACGAAACGAGGTTTTGTACAATATTATCGGTGCGTGTATGGCCAGCTTATGGGAGATGACTTCCTGCATTCATAGCTATCTGGATAACAGATTTCCAAAATACAGATCCCATATCTGTAACTTGGTTATTTCAGAAAAAGCACTTTATGAGATCCATTGATTTTTTCTAAAAGATAAGTTTTTATTGATTTTAACAAAATCATTGAATTAAAATAAACAAAGAGAAGAAAGTCTGATGTAGTTTTGTTACATTGGAGTTTTCGGCATAGAATATTAGAGAACATAATCTAATTCTAGCTGCAGTAGTTGGTAAAATGTCATCTATCACCCCCAGTAAGCATACCACCGGGTCAAAAAAGATCAATGATTCATTGATTTTATGTAGGAACTTTTCATATTTCCATAAGAAGAAGCTATGATAGTTTCACTTTAAAACAGACTCATTAATTTTTAAAACCCCAAATTTCACTTTGAATCTGTATCTAAAATTCTCTCATTCCAAATACACTGCCCTTTTATGGCTTGTTTGCTTATGCCCACATGTTGGCTTCTAGGGTATAAGGGATGCTCAAATTGACTGCCAGTGATCCTCCTGAAGATAAAATGTATAAAAGAATTTGAGCACAATAGCCAGTCGGTGCAGTGGGATGGACATCAAAAAGCAGTAAATGCCTGACCCTGTGAAAATGTATTTTAGTTTCTTTCTTTAAGTAGCATTTTTGAAGGTGTGTTTCATCTATGTAGTTTATTAAATTACTCAAATTATAAAATGGTTGAGAAATAGTTAGTGGCTGATTTGTCTCCACTAAGTAACTACATTTGACTTTTTATTCAAATTATAGGTCAACAGCACAGTAGCATAACTATAGGGGTTCCGACCCCCAGGGAAGAGTGGGAAAGGTGAAAGTTACACTCCTGCTAGAGTTATTTTCTCTCTTCTAGCATTTGAATTACAATTTGGGTACAAGCCAAAAGTAGTTTTCTATCCTAACAAGAATTTCTAAAACATATATTTGTAAAATATCAATGTAGATGTTAGTGCAGAACTTGCATGAAATCAGTTACATGGGGACTTATGTACAGAAGGTGTAAAGACATCAATATGCTACACAGAGTAAAACCTTTGCTCATTTACATCAACATGTGCAGCAGTGGTCCCTACATTTTCCTTGCAGTCAGTTGTGTATAAAACCACTTTCATTAAAGATACATGCATCAAAATGTACTCATTGCACTTCTGTATAGTTGCACTCTGTGCAGATCAGTACTTGACTTCCATTCCAAATTGAGTGCTGCTGCACCTATTGATGAAGGTGAGCCCTGGAGCTACCACCACCTCCTGACTAAGCATGTGCACTGAAAGCTGCTTCAGGCCAACATGCTCTGGGTTAATGCTGGAGAGCCTGGACACTGAAAATAACATGGTCAAACATGACCACTACACTGAGTTTTAATACAAAATGGTTCAATTGGAATCTCTGCATCCATACAGCCTTCTGTTTCAAATCATTTGAAAGTGAACCTATTGATGATGGTGAAGCCTGGAGCTACCGTCACCAGTGGGGCTCATTTATAAACACTGGGCAAATTTGCACTGGGCAGTAACCTATAGTAACCAATCAGGGATTAGCTTTATTCTGCCAGCTGTAGGTTCAACACTGAAATCAATTATCGATTGGTTGCCTTGGGTTACTGCCCAAGAGCAAATTTGTCCATTGTTTATAAATGACTCCCATTGGTGATGGCAGTAGCTCCAGGTTTTTCATAGACACAGCACACTTGTGCCTAAAGAATCACATTCATATGTCATTTTGACATCAAGTTACGGAAATAACACTATTTTTATAGGGTTTCAATAATGATTGGAAATGGCAGTGTAAAACATTTATTGTCAATGACAAATTACCTACATTTGCATTTAATTAATTTATAGCCTGTGTATTATACTGCCTATTTTAACCTATCTTAAAGGGTATTCTTCTCACTGGAATTGTGTATTCTACAAATATATTCAAATATAATGTCCATATTTTTAAATGCATTTCTGTGATACAATACTTGTACAGTTATGGGACCTGTTATTCAGAATGCTCGGGACATGGAATATGCCAGACAAGGGGTCTTTCCATAATTTGGATCACCGTATTTTAAGTCTATTTAAAAATCATATAAACATAAATAATAATAAATAAACCCAACTAGATTGTTTTGTTACCAATGAGAATTAATTATTTCTTAGTCAGGGTTAAGTACAAGGTACTGTTTTATTAGTACAGAGAAAAAGAAAATCATTTCTAAAAATACAAATTATTTGATTTAAATGGAGCCTATGGGATAATGGCCTTCATGTAATTTGGAGCTTTCTGGATAATGGGTTTCTGGATAATAGATCTCATACCTGTAAATGGCAGGTTGTAGGAGCTTCAGTGACCAAGCCCAGCAGTTTGCATAGATAACCCCAATAGATTTTAATTCAGAGCCATTGCTTAAATACACATTTATATGTTTTAGTTAATACATATATTCACTTATTTGCTTTTTGTATAAAAAAAAATGAAAAAAATACTTAAATAGAATGTTTCACTGTGCTGTATAAAATACTCACTGAGAGTACAACCATTTTGGGTGGATTTGTTAGTCATTTTAGTTACTTTTGCCTGCACGTTTGTGTAATTGTATAAATACTGTTTATTTTTGTTGAACTAAAGTTACTTAATAAAAAATATATATTCATTCAACAGCTCACAGCTGAGAAAGTAGTAGAACTGGTTTAATTGCATCTTCTTTGATCAAATGACTATTTTTGCGTATTTGCTCACTTGTATGATATTGAGTATTATTGCATTTAAATAGTTAATAAACATGCAGTTCTTTTCATTCAACTCTCATTTATGGATCAGCATGCTGTAATCATTAGCAATAAATGGAACTGCTATTTTCAGATATAGATATTTGCAACAAGGCTCCGTTCCCAATTTCATGTTTATATTTAATTTCCTGCCTCAGCTGGTGGCTTTGTCTGAACTGTTCTACTATACATTAATGTTCTTGTTTTTCACTTTTTTGCTTGCTCTTCTAAAGTAATGATACTGTATAATGTGTGACTGTGATTGCTCTCATGTTTTATTTAGTTTTACCCATTGATCATTCTTTCTATTTTATTTTCTTAGTTCTTTTTCAACAATAATAATTTGAACAAGAAGCTGTAATTCCTATTTCTTAGCATTATTGCACATCATACTTTATGTATTTTTACAGACAATTTCACCTACGTATTATAAAATTTTAACAATGGTGCTAGCAGACAATCGTAATACGTATATTTTAGCAAAAATCAAATAGTCTTTCGTGGGAGGAGTACATAGCCAGTTGGGGGTTAAACATGACCTATGCATCTCATTAATGCAACAGGTGAGTCTAACTTCATACACCATTTCTATCAGCACTTGGGTCTTGGTGTATGGCCACGTCTTGTGGTCTGCCATGGAGTAAGTTGGTCACAGGTTCAAGGTTAAAATGCCTTGTTAAGGGAATGTACACCCCAACTGGTTAAACCTCTCATGTTTGTTAAAGTGATTATGTTCCTTGTTTTGTTGAAAAACTGTGAGCCTATGAACTGTGAAAGACATGACTTCATGATTGTCCTGTGGAAGAATAAAAAAGTCTTCTGAGTGTTTTATTGTTGCATCTGGCACAATTCTGTTAAATGCTTCATCACTGTTTTATCGGATAACCTGGACTGGGAGTGTTTGTGTCTTTGACCCAGTCTTAATTAATCAACTGGCTGCTTTGCTGTATATTGGGGAATTCACTAAAGGGGAAGCATGGCAATGGTTAGCATGGCAGGGAAGCTATGGCAGATTTAGCATTTTAAAGTCCAGCTTTTCAAAAAATACAGAAAGTACAACACATTGGGAGAATTAACAAAAATGTTGGTAAAGAAAAATGTTATATAAAAATGTGAATTTGTTGTGCTTACATTTTTACAATTTGGAGATCGACACTTTGAGAACTGTGTACTTGCCAACACTTTTGTGAATTCCCTCCATGGAGTTAGACAGATACATTTAAAAAAAGAGTTACACTATTTGTGGTATTTATGTGGTTTTATACATGAAGATATCCATCAGTGTTTATAACCAAAAGTGGATACTGAAAAGTCCTAACAACTACTTAATTTGTACATTTTTACAAATTCATAAATATTGAATCCTAAAGGGAATGGTAATAACCTCAACCCATAACTTATTTAGTTGCTGTTGCACGGTTACTTGCACAGGCACAAGCATTGCACACTAATGTAAGAAAGAAGGTGTTCTATTGAGAATACTCTGTATTGTCATGCAATATTCTTGGGGAACAGACATAAAATACAGGCAATGTTTAGGGTCCATTTATTCTACTGCCATCCCGTTAATTTGCGAGAACTCTTTGTATGGTTTTTGCTAGTGGTTCTATCACCAAGTTGAAAATCTGTGAAGACAAAGGGCATCCTTGCCTTGTGTCATTCTGTGAAATGTTTCAAAATGTATGCCTATCTAAACCACTTTTGCTAAAGGGTGTAATCTCAGGGATATGATGCTAATGCATGTTTCAAAAAAAAGCCAGTGAGCAGTTTAGGTAGTTCGGCCTTGCACAGGAAGGATTCAGTATCTATATTTTCCTACATGAAAAAACAAGGCTTATATAATAAAAAGGCACACATTTATTGGTTACAGAAAGCCCTTAAACAGACATAATGTCAATAAAAAAACACTGAAAATGCCAAAACCCAGCACTACCGCATCTACCACTTCCCCGTACTCCTTTGCTTATATTTTGTAACAGTTACAAAAGCAGCTTATTTACATGTTATAAATTATAAATATTATTGCATACATCTTTCATGTGATCCAAATGGATAAAGCAATGTCAGATAATTAAAATCATTAAAGTAGTTGAATGAACATTAATATGAACATTATAGTATTTACTATTATTTAAAGTATTGCTGTATGTCCTACAGAACATACAGTATTATATCAACTTGTAAGTCCAATGATTGTATTGATGCAAGCAATTACACTCTAGGGGGCAGATTCATAAAAGAACGAGTTTGAATCCTGAAATGGGTAAAATTCAGATTAGATGCGATAATTTCTGATGACCAGAAATGTCACGAATATGCTTATGAAAAAATCACAATAGTTAGAATTCTATCATATTGGCGATCCGAAAGTCACAAAATGTTCCTATCTGAACGATTGTAAACGCTGGGAAAACCTTTCTGACTTTGATTCTTCTGTGCATGTTTTTGGAAGCCCATAGGACTCAATGGCACTCTGCAGCTCCAACCTGGCCAAAGGAAAGTCACGATAACAAAGCTTTAATGCATCCAAAACTTTCATACTCTGCGCAAATTTGATTTTGTATTCCATATACTCTGGGGACTAAGGATGCACTGCAATCAATAGCCGAATTGACTTCACTACATGCTCTTATTTTAATCAAATCTGGTGAGCATTTACTGACACATTGCATTGAGCTGATATATAAGCACTATTGATTGTTCGATTCACTTAATATATTTGCGCATTTTGCACCAAATTAGAACGCTAAAGAAATTTTTTAGCGTTTTAGTCATAAAGAAAGTTTTGTACATATTGCACTAGTTTTGCTTTTGTTTTTCTCTAATTCCATGCGCTTCCATCAACACGATTACACACATCTGAGACCCATCTAAAAAGGGAGGGTTGTTCTTATGAGGAGGCAGTACACGATC
Organism: Xenopus tropicalis; assembly: GCF_000004195.4. Taxonomy (NCBI): domain Eukaryota; kingdom Metazoa; phylum Chordata; class Amphibia; order Anura; family Pipidae; genus Xenopus; species Xenopus tropicalis. Next base: position 47,033,229 of record NC_030681.2, on the reverse strand, counting down.
ACACAGTTTCTACTATACTGAAGATTTGGTTTCAAAGAACTCCACCAAGAAGCGCTGAGTATTTGGGGCACCACCCTATTAACTGTTACATTCTTGGAGAGTCCTGTCTGGTTTTCCTAATTTGGAAAATGAAGGAATACTGGGCTATCTGGGTGAAAACTGTACTGTGGAAACCCTAGTTTTACCTCTTAATGTTGGCAGATGTGGTCTTTTTAGGGTTGCCACCTGTTCGGTTTTGACCCAGACAGCCCGTTTTTTCGGAGAGCTGTCAAAACTGCCTGCCGGGGTCCCCTATTTGGAAAACTGGGCAGGACTTTGAGACTGAAGTGGTGTCCCAGTGCCCCAGTGGTGTCCCAGTCACACCCCGCCCCTTATCCCAAAGACAGCGACTGCTAAAGTTGGCAACCCTAGGTCTTTATTATGGTCACACAGGGAACATTCAGCATAATGTTTTTCTGAATTATGCACTCAGCACCTTTCATAGTGTGGAAAAACAAAATCTATATGGTGGGAGGAAGAGAAAAGAGAGAGAAAAAAACAACAGAATTCAGTAATAAAACATCATATATCTAGAAACATAAACAACATAAACTACAAATTTCACATTTTTATAGCACACAACGTTTAAGCATGAATGCGGCTGCTGTATCACTTAATACAGTAGTAATACTAGCTCGTAGGCTGGGGCCACGTTTTTATTTACCCAAGGTGGCCCAATGTAATTAATACAAATAGAGTTAGAAGCAGGTCCATTTCCAAATGTCTGTGGCTGTAGGTGTGTCATCCCTGAAAACAGGTGAGGTCTCTAGTGCAGGGCTGTCCAACTGGCGGCCCCCCACCTGTCTGGCTGCTTTGATGGCTTACATTTGTGTATTACCTTTAAATGGTATCAATACTGAGATTAACTGGCCCCCTGCATTGCTCACACCTCAGATTCAGGCTGTAATTCCCCTGTATTGTTTAATCATGTAATCCCCTGTACTGTTCACACCTTTTAATACCTTCATTGTTTACCCCCTGCAGTGTTCACACCTCAGGCTGTAATCACCCCCATTGTTCCCCTGTTCACACCTCAGACATTCCCTCTGACAAATCCAGCATTGTGTCACTGTATGCTGCCTGTGTGTGCAATAGGGCATGCATAGTATGGCACACTTAGGCAGGGGGGGGCAGGCACAGTATGGCACACATAGGCAGGGGAGGGCAAGCATAGTATGGGACACATAGGCAGGGGAGGGCAAGCATAGTATGGCACACATAGGCAGGGGAGGGCAAGCATAGTATGGCAGACATAGGCAGGGGAGGACAAGCATAGTATGGCACACATAGGCAGGGGAGGGCAAGCATAGTATGGCACACATAGGCAGGGGAGGGTAAGCATAGTATGGCACACATAGGCAGGGGAGAGCAAGCATAGTATGGCACACATAGGCAGGGGAGGGCAAGCATAGTATGGCAATCATAGGCAGGGGAGGGCAAGCATAGTATGGCACACATAGGCAGGGGTGGGCAGGAATAGTATGGCACACATAGGCGGGGGGGCAGGCATAGTATGGCACACATTGGCAGGGGTGGGCAGGAATAGTATGGCACACATAGGCAGGGGAGGGCAAGCATAGTATGGCACACATAGGCAGGGGAGGGCAAGCATAGTATGGCACACATAGGCAGGGGAGGGCAGGCAGAGTATGGCACACACAGGAGGGGTAGTGCAAGCAGTACTCTACCTGCTCTATGCCTCCCCTATGCTGCCTGTGTGTGCCATACTCTGCCTTCCCTCTCCTGCCTGTGTGTGCTATACTCTGCCTACCCTATGCTGCCCGTGTGTGTCATACTCTGGCTGCCCTATGCTGCCTGCGTGTGCCATACTCTGCCTTTCCTATGCTGCCTGTGTGCGGAGTTTGTTTCTCTCACAGTGACAATATCAGTGTATTAGGTGACCTCAAAATAAGACCTGGTGGCATCAGAGTAGTAGAGGGATCCACCTGAGGTAAAAGGTGGGTGTTATAGGCAGAAGAGTGAGCTTAAACCGGAATCTTGGAAGAAGAGGGAACATTCTGCCAACATATTTTTTCAAATCCAATCTTATATTAATGCATAGATTAGGAACATTTCACCGCATGTGCCATCATCACTTTAAACTCACATCAAATACATTAGAATAATAAGTTTATATTTTGAATAAATGTGATTTAATCTCAATATAAATCTTATTATAAAGTACCATGGTTCTGTGTAATTGTAAAAAAAATTATAAAAACTAGAAATAGAGCAGAAGAGAGACACATTTTAATTTTATAGTGCAAATAAAATATGATTAAAAAAAATTCTCAAATAATTCATAATGCTGAAAACAAGATAATTATGGTAGCAGCATGGGTTTGATAAAGCTTTCAGAAAATCAAAAGGGGAAATGAGAGACTTCTCAGTCATAAAAGAACAGCGAGTTAGTTCAGCTAAACTTTAACACCTTTTCAGCTGATAATTAGCTGAGCTGCATCCTCTGCTGAACAAGTCATTCAATCATTTGTGCTGCCCCACTGGCACCTAAATTTGCTGATTTTATCATTACTTCAGATGGAGACACTTGGACAGAATTTCAATATTAACATTTTTTTGGGGGAATGAATTGAAATAATATTTCTATGAATAAATATCAAATTTAAGGAAGAATATGATCTACATAATTATATTTTTAGAGGGCAATATTAAGTTCTTTTTTCCTATGATCTTTATGAAAAAAAATACTTATCAAGTGAAAACTTACTCCAGAACTGGAAGAAATAAAAAGTAATTACCTGTTCGGCATATGCGTGGAATACATTTGTAGGCACAAGTTGTACTTGCGCATTAAACTTGAACTTCAACTTTTTTTATATACAAGTTGTAAAACTCTTTCTGGAATTTTAAATGTTTCAATATAAATGTATGCACCCCGAATCAATTTGGAGACATTAAAACGCACATTACATATGTTTTGTAAATGATTGTTTTTATGAAAATGAAACCTACTAGTTCCAGATAGTTTGACTTGACTTGATTACTACTTGACTACTACTTATTCCAACCGGGAATTACATACCTTCTTTTGTAAGTTATACTATGCAAACAATGTGTGGCATGTGTGATATTTTGGGGAGCTCCTGCTTTCCTTCCTCAAGTGTGGAACAGAGACAGAACCTCCTGAAATGTTGTGTATGCCCCATACTGTCTTTAGCCAAGCGGATTGGGCTGTGAGAGGCCCATAGCACCATAGCACCCTACAACAACTGCAGCACAGTTGCAAATGTGGATAAGTTTGTTTCGAAAATATTCCTTCTGGAGGCATGCCTAAAAAGGATGACTGATTTATCTTAAACTAATTCTGATTTCTGAAATTAGATATTGGCTTATTAATCATATAACTGGACCATTTTCTACTGTAGCTAAATAAAAGTATTGACATTAATAGACAAGGAAAAGTAAAATCACTGGGGTTTGACAATAAGTTAGGCACCAACCTCCAGTGATCATAATCGCTTACTGACAACCCAGGCCTGTGCTCCTGAAAACTGTACTAGCCCAGGGCACATCTGTAGAAGCACTGTACCGCGTCACTCTCCCAATTCTATCTTCTTCTCTTCAACCCTGGGTCAGCACACATGCAGAAGAATGAAAAGCTGGCTTTTACTTACTTTTAAGTTTGCCTGTACTTTCAAGTTGCACTGTTCTGTGCATGTATGTGCAGAGGTTCCCATTTCTATTCTATTCAGGCTCATCCTGTCTGCCTATATGGTATGAGATTGTACCATTACTTTCTACTGTGATGTGGGGAAGCTGCCATTTGTTACTTTCTGCAGTTGATCTTTTAGCTATAATTCTCAGGATCTCTTGGGGCTGCTGAGAGTTGTAGTTCAATGTACCCATATGTATATCATGTCTGGGGTTAATGCAACATTCTGAATCTATTTCTGTAGTGACATACTTTCCTGCTGGACTGGACACAGAGGGTAGGTAATTATCAGTCATCCCAGTTACAGTAGAGGGCATGGGTAGTGATTATACGCTTCAAAAAGGCATGTTTTCCCATATATATTTTTATTTTATGGAATTATTTTACATTGTGCATATTTGAGCTAATTTCAAAGTGGCTTTTGGCTAGTTTTGGGCTGGTTTGGAAAAATAAATCTGGCAACCCTGCTTATGATACACATTTTTTTCCATTTTTGAGGTATTTTACAATGGACTTTGGTGGGCCCCCCCATTAGGAATCTCGTTTATAAATTGGATTGTGGCTCTGAATAAAGCAAAATGTTTTTACAGTTTGTTACATGTTGCACTAACTACTTTATATTTATAGTGTGGTCGGGGACTAAATAATACAGCCTTGCTTTTTAGGTTTATTATTTACGGTTCTAAAGTTGGCTATTAATTCCCCTTATGGATGTATGATGAGGTATTTAAGATAGCAAATGTGATAAGTATTTTTGTTGTTTATATGTCTTTGCTGTGCAGCATGGAAGGATTTACACCCTACAACCACTCCATCTTAACTATTTCTCTAATAACGTTTATATTTGTAGGTAAAAATGCATTCATAATAGCAATGATATAAACAAAAATAACATTACGAGATCAGACTTCGTAAGTTACCCATTCAGACAGGAAAATGTGCTAAATAATAGAAAACACTGGTCCGGTATTAACAATGGTTAAAGCAGAAGGTGAAAAACATTGAGTTGTTTCTGATAGATATGGATAATCAGGATTATTTTGTCAGATACTGGCAGTAGTATCCCTCATGTGCACAGAAGGGATCATTTACTGATATCCTGGACTCAGGGCATAAGGGAAGCAAAAGAACCCTATAATGCTCTTTTAAAAAGCATTGGTGTCAAGGGTGCAGTGTTCAGCAGGTGCAAGCCAACCCTATACTTGACTCAACTTTAACAATAACCGTGCAATATTTTGGAAAGCTCCTGCTTTCCATCCTCAGGTGTGGAACCTGCCATCAGGTATCCTACGTGCCTCCTCCTGCCTGCGTATCATGAATGCAATGCTACTGAACATGGGCAGAGCTGTATTTATGTGGCAAACACAGGTCTTAGTGCTCCATCACATACTAAATGACCTCTTAAAGTACATATTTGCATGCCTTACAATATTGCCATTATAATGGTCAGAGCAAAGGAATTTACACCAAATAGTCATATATTGTCTAAACTTGCCCAAGAGAATAAAGGCATATTGAAAATTCACTTTCTAACACAGCCTAAACACAGCAAAATGTGGCTGTGTTTAATCTAAAAATTTGTATTAACAGTAATGCAATTTAGTTGCTTAATATTTGTTTTCCAGAAACCTCCTATTTAATAACACATGGAGTATAGTCTTAGATTGCTCTGTGAGAGTGAGTCTAATGTTTCTACAACAACAAGGTTTATGGCTTGTTATTATCCTACAGTTTTGCAGAAGAGAATGCGGTAAAATGTCCCACTGTACAGTGAATTACTTCTTTAATTCATTTTATATTCCATGCTTGCTCCCTGAATAGTTCACAAATAAATTATTTTGAAGAAGTCATTTTTCAACATAGTAATATTATTGCTTGCTCTTAATGCTTTTGCTCTTTAGTTTTTATGTCCAACTATAAAAATTTTATTGGAACGTAAATTAAGATTCCAAGTGCCAATATTGTTTTCAAAACATCTTAGCCACAGGCCTCCTTTAATTGTAGACGTAGATCCCTGTAATATGATATTGTATATTAGAGAAACTGTTTTAAGCCACTGCCATTTGCTTTAAGTGAGGTTTTGCAGCTTTGTGGTTTTATGGCTACCATTTGATATTCATACTTAAAGAAAGTACGCAATGTATATTCATTATAATGGAACATTGCAAAAATAGCCAATATAATTTATTTTTCAAGCTTAATATTTTCATGGGATTTATCTTACTTCAATAACATATGCGTGGACCATTTTTTTCCTGTACAACATGAGAAAAATATTTATCCATTTAGTGAATAAGAGTACATTTCTGACATACATGTATGGCTTTCTTCTAGTGGTGCTTTTCTACCATAAAAGCTTTCCCAATGATTGTGAAGAAGGACAATAATAACATTAGCCACTAGTAATAAAAGCAATGCTTTTGTACACTGTATACCAACCTTGCCACAGACAGTTGCACACATAATACCTACATATACCTGCTCATGGTCAACAACTCTCTATAAGTGGTAATAAATACCTTTTAAAAAGAGCACTTGCCAAAGCTTGTATTAGCCTTGTAGAGATTAAAGCAGAACTAAAGCCTAACTAAAGAAATAAGGCAGAAATATTGTACATTATTTTTTGGGCCTCTCTACCAGCTCAAGGCAACCACAGCCCTTTAGCTGATACTGTGTATACTCTGTGCTGCTGTCGGATACCTGAGCTTAGGGGCCGACGCACAATATACTGTATATATAGAATATAAATGTCACAATATAAGGCTAATTAGTAAATAATACAGATTATTGGTAAATGGCAGTACAATTAGCATCTGAGTTGACTTCTATTATCCTTATATTTTACATTGGGGGGCATAATTTTCATTATGCACATGTTATAGTGAGTTTTATGACACATTAGATCACAAAGCACTGAATATTAATGATGACATCACTGATGACCATTTATAAGGATATATTTTCAAGGACATTACATATTATACATTAATAACCCAACACTTATATTGATAAAGTTACTGACATTAATCAGCTCCCAATGTCTTTATACAATCATTTTTGCAAAAGACATTTCAGTGAGACAGACTGGTTATTTAGTGAAAATACAGTAAAATGCTATTGCTACCAGTGAAGTAGTAGGACGGGTAAAGGTTGGCATAAGTTAAATATAAAGTATGGAGTTTCTCTTCTTCCACTTAAACATAGAGATTTGATAGTTACCTATGGGTTTGGAAAAGATGATAATGTTAAAACATTTGTGCTAAGTAAATGCTGTGGCTTGCTTTTATCTTATATTAGTTTCTTAGTGTGTGGTCACAGTATGGAGTTACATCAAACACTAGACTAGGTTTCTCCCATGCCAAGTCTGCTTGGGTATAAAAAATTGTGATCTGGCAGAAAGAAAAAAGAGTTTATCTATCCCTGCCAGGAAGGATATTAGTCATACTCATTAAATATCTTCATTAAAACAAGATGGATGCACTTAAATCTAGCATGCAGATAATTTTATTATTCCATTTACATTGACTCAGGTACAATAGTTTTTAAGTAAACACTGAATAATAAATAAATAAGACTGCAAGATGTCTTTGGTAGGTTATGATTGCTATCTTCATAAAAGGAGACAGGTTAGCTGTATATCAGTACCATGGTGTAGTATAGCTCTCGATGTCCCTTCTAGAATATTACTACTTTCCTCTGCATTCTTCTGCTGCTGCTCCTACTGCTACAGAAAATCTCATTGACCTCTTCAGAACTGCCTAAACATCTGAAGAACTTTGTGTATATGGTAAAGAGATCATTAATACAGTGTTTTAAACCTTACATATATTTTACACAGTAAAAGACTGGGCATTTTATAAACATCTGTGAGCACACCAGTGGTGCATTGTGCATATTACTCCAAGATAACCTCCCAAAACACAAAACAAATGAAGTGTGCTAAGAATTTTACGTACAGGCTAGTCATGTTGTACTTATCACCCCCAATATATTGATAGAGGAAAATCTGTGGGATTTGTAAATATCAATCACAGATATACAATATAATACAAAATATAGGTTTTATGTATATTTGATCTAGAGACATTGACAAACCAGTGTACAGAAGTTTTGTTTAAATGTAATCTAAGACGTACCATATTATTGGAGACATATAGGAATAAAACTTTTATCTTGTAGGCAATTGAATGAATAATATATGGTGCTGGTTTTACTTTAGTCTAAAAATTAAAACAATCTGTAAAACTGGCCCCTTTCTGTGTTTCAAATGAGTAGTGGGTGCTGCCAGAAGCACAGTAGAAGGCCAATCACAGGCCTGCAGTTACACAAGCAAAGCCAGGCTTCAGTTCCCTATCAGGTCAGTCTTGCTGCTGATTGGTTCTCATCCTATAGTGCAGTGTACTGAGTGCTGCCGGCACCCCTGCACAGCTGGAAGTGGAAAAGATGGGCAGGACTAGTGGGAGTTTTTGAGAAATTTTCAATAATTCAGCCTGAAACTGAAACTATTTTTAAAGCAAATTCTTTCTATATTTAGATGAGTGCAATTTATTGGCGCAATATTGTTTTTCAGACAATATGTCCCCTTTAAGAAAGACAATAATAAAATGCAATACAATGAGTTTTGCTGATATTAGCCCCAGTCAAACTAACAATACTTTTCAATGCATTTTATTTCCAATATAGAGTACATAGTGAAGGAAATGATCTTTTTATGGTGCATTTTATCACCAGAAATAGTGCATTAACTTAGCTTTGTGCATTTTAGCCAACAGACCAAGGACGCAGTGCCATAGGCTTCATGCATTACCCACAGACAGACTAGCAACATGGTGAATTTTGTGTTATTCCAGGACAAACTGACCTTTAGGGCACATTTACTAATCCACGAACGTCCGAAAAGCGTCCGAATGCGTTTTTTTTTCGTAATGATCGGTATTTTGCGATTTTTTCGTAAATTGTCGCGACTTTTTCGTAGCGTTACGACTTGCGCGAATTGTTGCGACTTTTTCGTAGCCGTCGCGCTGAGTACGAAAGTTTCGGATTCATTCAAGCTTCAGTATCGTGACTTTCCTTGGGCCAGGTTGGAGCTGCAGAGTGCCATTAAGCCCTATGGGAGACTTTCCTTGGGCAAGGTTGGAGCTGCAGAGTGCCATTGAGCCCTATGGGAGACTTTCCTTGGGCCAGGTTGGAGCTGCAGAGTGCCATTGAGCCCTATGGGAGACTTTCCTTGGGCCAGGTTGGAGCTGCAGAGTGCCATTGATCCCTATGGGAGACTTTCCTTGGGCCAGGTTGGAGCTGCAGAGTGCCATTGAGCCCTATGGGAGACTTTCCTTGGGCCAGGTTGGAGCTGCAGAGTGCCATTGAGCCCTATGGGAGACTTTCCTTGGGCCAGGTTGGAGCTGCAGAGTGCCATTGAGCCCTATGGGAGACTTTCCTTGGGCCAGGTTGGAGCTGCAGAGTTCCATTGAGTCCTATGGGAGGCTTCCAAAATCATGCAAAGTCTGAAAGTTTTGGCCGCCGTTTACGAGCGCTCGATACAAAAAAGTCGCGACAATATACAAGCAAATCGTAACGGCTACGAAAAAGTCGCGATTCGTGGATTAGTAAATGTGCCCCTTAGTTTAGTTTATTTCTTTTGGCGCATATTTCTCTTCATTATCTTCGTAGTATTCTTCTAGTTTTTGGTTGTTTGGGATAATTTTTCCAAAGGAGCAATAAAGAAAATAAAAAGGATTTGTCATTGCCACGAGGGACATAACAGGGTAAATTTATAGAGGAAAGAATAGAGGATAGCAGCCATCTTGACAGACAGAAATGCAGCACCTAAGAAATTATATCTTCAAGTACCTTTAAAGTAATCATCATGTACCTAATCCTAAATTGCTCCCAGGCTTGATTGACAGAAACTCTATTTGATGAGGGTGAAAAAGAGAACTGGAGTTTCACTTCTAAGGATTTAAAAAGTGACCTGCAGAGCTTAGAAGCCTCTTTTGGGGAATGTCTCAAGGGGCCAAATATGTAAATGAAAATTTGTAGAATAAAAAGTTCATTCAAGTAGCGTAAACCTGAGGAAAGGTTTAGCAAAATTTGAAAACTCATTTCCATTTTTCTTGTGAAATCTAGAAAAATCTGACAGAATGTTTCTAGACTCTTTATGTACTTTGAAATTATTTGATCTGTGGGAGAAAGAGATTTAATTAACTACTACTACTTACTTATGATACTACTTCTTAAAGGTTGTATTTAATTTTAAGGACCATATATTTGTAGTACATTAACAGACTTTAGGGTTGGTTCACTAAAGGTTGATAAACGTTATCGCATCCTTTTTTGCGTTAAAATTGACATGAAAAAAAAACGTTCGATTCACTAAAGTATTATTGCATGCGTTAAGTTCCATATCGTGTGCGTTAAATAGCGCGCAACCGAATGCGTTAATTTTACCGCATTGCATTAATTCTCATGCAGAAATAATACTAACGCATGATTCACAAACACTTTGGGGCACATTTACTAATCCACGAACGCCCGAAAAGCGTCCGAATGCGTTTTTTTCGTAATGATCGGTACTTTGCGACTTTTTCGCAAATTGTCGCGACTTTTTCGAGCTCTCAATACGAAAGTTGCGACAATTCGCAAAAGTCGTAATGGCAATGAAAAAGTCGCGACAATTCTCTTAAGTCATAATGGCAATGAAAAACTCGCGACAATTCACAAAAGTTATAATGGCAATTAAAAAGTCGCGGCAATTCTCAAAAGTCATAATGGCAATGAAAAAGTCGCGACAATTCACGAAATTTGTAATGGCTATGAAAAAGTCGCGACAATTCACAAAAGTTATAATGGCAATGAAAAAGTCGCGGCAATTCTCAAAAGTCATAATGGCAATGAAAAAGTCGCGACAATTCACGAAATTTGTAATGGCTATGAAAAAGTCGCGACAATTCGCGCAAGTCGTACCGGTTACGAAAAAATTGCGACAATTTACAGGAAAGTCATAACGGCGACGAAAAAATCGCAAAAAATACGAAAAAGTCGCAAAATGTTTGTTTTCCAATCCGAATTTTTCTCATTCGGATTCAGATTCGTGGATTAGTAAATCAGCCCTTTAGACGCGCTAAATATCGCATTAGTCTATGCGAAAATTAACACCTACTTGGGGCAGGCGATAATTATAGAAAAGTACAGTTCATGAGCTTTTGGCAACACAATATGGACTTTGCAGTGTGATTTATTCAAGTCTGTGTTGGCCCTAGAGTGATGTAGCCTCCAGTTTGCAGGGAAATGGTCATTTTCAGAACAGTAGTTTTCCGAAAGTAATGGCGTGTATGGCTAATATGGCGTGCAATTTTTTCGCACGCGGTGACAGTTTGTGTGCGCTGCGTTAATTAGCACGTGTTGTATCTAATACTGTACGAAAATAGTCTTCACGACTTAAATAACGCAAACAGCATCGCGTCTAAATTAACGCAAGTATCCTTTTACGGAATCGTGCGTTAAGACGCGAAAAATAAGACGCGATAAAATTTTTTAAGCATGCAATAAATAGCACTCGTTTTATCGCACTTTAGTGAATCAACCCTTTTGTCTGCAATGGAATATTGAGGGGGAAGGGGGCTCTGAGTTTTCGGTTATTGGGGATAAATTTTCCAAAGGAGCAATCAAGAAAATAGAAAGGTGAGTAAGATTGTCATTGCCATGAGGGACATCACAGGGGTAAATTGTCAGAGGAAAGAATAGAGTATAGCAGCCATCCTGACAGACAGAAATGCAGCACCTAAAAAATTATATCTTCAAAATAATCTTTATGTACCTAATCCTAAATTACTCCTAGGGATGATTGACGGCAACTTTATTGGATGAGAGTGAAGAGAACTGGAGTTTCATTTCCAAGGATTTAAAAGGTGATCTGCAGAGCACAGAAATCCTCTCTTGGAGAACATCTTGAGGGGCAAAATACATAAATGAAAAATATATCAAATTAAAATTTTATTCAAGTAGGGAAGAGCTGAGGAAATGGTTTAGCAAAATTTCTATTTCAAAAGTCAATGTCAGATGTCCCATCCCTTCCCTGGAAGATCCTTCTTTGCTTTAAAAACACAAGTTTTTTTTGTGCAACAATTCAAAAAAGTAGAGGTTTTGGTGCAACAAGTAAAAAAATTGCAGGTTTTTATGGCTTTTCTGCAACTTTTTCCCGCGCTGACTTTTTCAGTTCAGACTTTTTTAGTAAATGTCAGACATTCGTGGTAATGAGTTTATTTGAATTGATAAAAAGAAAAAAAAGAGAAATGTTAGAGTAAATCTGCCTTTTTATGTTCTTTAATGTCACTTGAATTTTTGTATTTGTGAAAATGTCAGTAAGATGATGCACCATAAATTAACAAAAAGGAAGAAATAATTTAATCTGTGGGAGAAAAATATTTTTTTTCTAACTAAAAATTTAGTCTCAGTGTTTGATAAACTGGTGCCAATAGACATGTACTGTAGGGCCTAGTTTATCAAACACTACTACTACTTATACCACTACTTATAAGAGGTTGTATTTATTTTACACTGATGTTGAACTTTTCCAGCAGATGAAAGTTGCATTTTAAGTCTGCTGAAGTTTAACCCCTACTGTGTCGAAAATATATTAAATAACTGGCATGAAAAAACAGGAACATTTTGAATTTGATTTGATTTTGAAACCATTAGATTTCAGATCTCTTAAAGAGTAGGGTCCATCTATCTTTATTCTGTGGATATACTTATGGAAATGCTGGTTGTGTTCCTAATGCTATTCCCCTTTATAGTGTTATTTGCACTTTACAATAATTTGTCCCATAATAGTGAAATATTTCTAAAAAATAATACTTGCAAAATATCCAAACTTGCAAAATATGTCAATAATGCAATGTCAAGCCAGCTGGGAAGTAAAATAGGACTGCTCTTATTAAAATGCGTCATTTAATACGTTGGACTTCTACAAATGATCTAACTGATAGAAATTGCCAAGTAAAAGATTAAGAGAACCTAAAAATAAATACAAATGCTGCACTTATTTTCCAGTGTAACATTTTAGCAGATGAAATTTCCCTCTGAAGTGAAATTGGCTTGAATGATTATTCATACATAAATTTGAAAGCGTTCTTCAGATTGCCATTAATAAAGCCATTGCGTTTTGTGGTTTGGCTTTTAAAGCTCTAAAAGAAAATCACAGAAAATGTTGCTGCGAGGCAAGTAATGTACATAGCAGGGAGGTTACGGTGTTCTGAGTACATTTTGTTTAACTTGTCATCTTACGTCAACTTGTAACGCTCCCTGTGGCACATTTCTTTATTGGTCTGACATTTCAAATATGCAAGTATTGCCCAAGTATTGTGAGAATATTACAAACCAACATTACCATGATAATGAAATCCAATGCTTTTTCTTATAGAGCTACTTTTCTTCCTAAAAATGCTGCAAGGCAGTCGACATTTATATTTATATATATTCATTTTTTTTCTCCCTAATATAATTGGGGAATGTTCACTTAATGAAACTCTGTGGAGACATTTACAACCATCACATGCACATCTTCAAAGAAGGAACTATAAAGTGTTGAACTAATTTCCTAAGGCCTTGTTGCAATAACTAATACCCATATGCAGAATATGACCCATTACATCTGTCACGTTAGTAGTTGTTAAACAAACTGAATAAGAATTTGTGCCCAGGCTATTTATGAATATAAATGAATATACTACAAATCCAACTGATTCTAACCAGTTTATAATTTAAGTAAATAAAACATATTATCTAAAATATATGAGTGTCTCTTTCCAGGTTCAGACTCACAGTTATTTCTGTTTTTCTTTAATACTAGTCCACCTGTTTTTTGTACAAGATGTTCCCCATATGCCTAGATACATTTTCTCTGGAGTTTAGCAACTAATAGGTTCAGCAGCTAGTAGGTTTTTTTTCTTAGACTAAGGGGCACATTTACTAATCCACGAATGTCCGAATAGCGTCCCAATGCGTTTTTTTCGTAATGATCGGTATTTCGCGATTTTTTCGTAAACTGTCGCGACTTTTTCGTAGCCATTACGACTTGCTCGTAAATTGTTGCGACTTTTTCGTAGCCATTACAACTTGCACGTAAATTGTCGCGACTTTCTCGTAGCCTTTAGCTGCCGCTTTGCAGAGCGATTTGACAAAATTAGATAACTGGGCAGCAAACTGGAAAATGAGGTTCAATGTTGATAAGTGCAAAGTTATGCACTTTGGTAGAAATAATATAAACGCAAACTATCTACTGAATGGGAGTGTGTTGGGGGTTTCCTTAATGGAGAAGGATCTAGGGGTTTTTGTTGATAACAAGTTGTCTAATGCCAGGCAGTGTCATTCTGTGGCTACTAAAGCAAATAAAGTGCTGTCTTGTATAAAAAAGGGCATTGACTCAAGGGATGAGAACATAATTTTGCCCCTTTATAGGTCCCTGGTAAGGCCTCACCTTGAGTATGCAGTGCAGTTTTGGGCTCCAGTCCTTAAGAAGGATATTAATGAGCTGGAGAAAGTGCAGAGACGTGCAACTAAACTGGTTAAGGGGATGGAAGATTTAAACTATGAGGTGAGACTGTCGAGGTTGGGGTTGTTCTCTCTGGAAAAGAGGCGCTTGCGAGGGGACATGATTACTCTGTACAAGTACATTAGAGGGGATTATAGGCAGTTGGGGGATGTTCTTTTTTCCCATAAAAACAATCAGCGCACCAGAGGTCACCCCTTTAGATTAGAGGAAAGGAGCTTCCATTTGAAGCAGCGTAGGTGGTTTTTCACGGTGAGGGCAGTGAGGTTATGGAATGCCCTTCCTAGTGATGTGGTAATGGCAGATTCTGTTAATGCCTTTAAGAGGGGCCTGGATGAGTTCTTGATCAATCAGAATATCCAAGGCTATTGTGATACTAATGTCTACAGTTGGTACTAGTGGTTGTGTGTGTGGTGTATGTATGTGGGTGTATGGATTGGTGGGTGTGGGTTAAGTGTGCTGGGTTTGCTTGGATGGGTTGAACTTGATGGACACTGGTCTTTTTTCAACCCTATGTAACTATGTAACTATGTAACTTGCTCGTAAATTGTCGCAACTTTTTCATAGCCATTACGACTTGCTCGTAAATTGTCGCAACTTTTTCGTAGCCGTCGCGCCGAGTACGAAAGTTTCGGATTCATTCAAGCTTCAGTATCGTGACTTTCCTTGGGCCAGGTTGGAGCTGCAGAGTGCCATTGAGCCCTATGGGAGACTTTCCTTGGGCCAGGTTGGAGCTGCAGAGTGCCATTGAGTCCTATGGGAGACTTTCCTTGGGCCGGGTTGGAGCTGCAGAGTGCCATTGAGCCCTATGGGAGACTTCCAAAATCATGCAAAGTCGCAAAGGTTTGGCCGCCGTTTACAAGTGCTCAATACGAAAAAGTCGCGACAATATAGGAGCAAGTCGTAATGGCTACGAAAAAGTCGCGACAATTTACGAGCATGTCGTAATGGCTACGGAAAAGTCGCAACAATTTACGAGCATGTCGTAATGGCTACGGAAAAGTCAAGACAATTTACGAGCAAGTCGTAATGGCTACGAAAAAGTCGCGAAATGTTCGTTTCCAATCCGATTTTTTCCCATTCGGGATTCGGATTCGTGGATTAGTATATCAGCCCCCAGGTATGTGGGCAGGACCAAATCTAAGTGAAAATATGATTGAAAGAAGGTGCAACTAGCCAATAAATGGAGCTAAGTCCTCTTTGAGCAGTTACACCAAAGAACACATATAGTCCATCAGTCTGATTAGATAAATAACAAGAGATTTGTAATTCATGGGCTTAGTTGACTGCTCGGCATCATGGTAACTGGGACAGACAAGTAGGAGACAGATACAATGATGAGAGAGATCATCAGTATACTGTGCAAGACAAAATAACACAATAGCAATTATATAATTAAAGATTAGCATAATTGTATTAGCTGTATCTGTAATCTGTATCACAGATCTGTATTTGCATATAGTAGCGCAGAGCAACATTCTTTCCAACTCACAATACACCGATAATATTAGTACAGAGTGAGCACAAGAATATACTAATGCATCCAATAAATGTCATCAGGTGGAAACCATATCTTTTTTCAGACACACATCAGAAGATGCACTTTATAAAGGATGGCAGCTGGTGGAATGGAAGGCATCCCATGGTACATAGTTACATAGTTACATAGTTACATAGGGTTGAAAAAAGACCATTGTCCATCAAGTTCAACCCATCCGAGTAAACCCAGCACACAACCTATACTAACCAATCTATACACTCACATACATAAACTATATATATACACAACCAGTAATACTAACTGTAGATATTAGTATCACAATAGCCCTGGATATTCTGCTTGTTCAAAAACTCATCCAGGCCCCTCTTAAAGGCATTAACAGAGTCTGCCATTACCACATCACTAGGAAGGGCATTCCACAGCCTTACTGCCCTCACCGTGAAAAACCACCTACGCTGCTTCAAATGGAAGCTCTGTTCCTCTAATCTATAGGGGTGACCTCTGGTGCGCTGATTGTTTTTATGGGAAAAAAGAACATCCCCCAACTGCCTATAATCCCTCATGTCCCCTCGCAAGCGCCTCTTTTCCAGAGAAAACAACCCCAACCTCGACAGTCTAACCTCATAGCTTAAATCTTCCATCCCCTTTACCAGTTTAGTTGCACGTCTCTGCACTCTCTCCAGCTCATTAATATCTTTCTTAAGGACTGGAGCCAAAAACTGCACTGCATACTCAAGGTGAGGCCTTACCAGGGACCTATAAAGCGGCAAAAATATGTTCTCATCCCTTGAGTCAATGCCCTTTTTTATACAAGACAGCACTTTATTTGCTGTAGTAGCCACAGAATGACACTGCCTGGAATTGGACAACTTGTGATCTACAAAAACCCCTAGATCCTTCTCCATTAAGGAAACCCCCAACACACTACCATTCAGTAGATAGTTTGCGTTTATATTATTCCTACCAAAGTGCATAACTTTGCACTTGTCCACATTGAACCTCATTTTCCAGTTAGCTGCCCAGTTTTCCAATTTTGTCAAATCGCTCTGCAAAGCGGCAGCATCCTGCATGGAACTTATAGTTTTGCACAATTTAGTGTCATCAGCAAAAATAGAAACAGTACTCTCTATGCCCACCTCCAGGTCATTAATAAACAAGTTAAAAAGCAAAGGACCAAGGACTGACCCCTGCGGTACTCCACTAACCACACTGGCCCAATTAGAAAATGTTCCATTTACCACCACTCTTTGTACTCTATCCTTCAGCCAGTTCTCTATCCAATTACAAATATTATGTTCTAGGCCAATATTCCTCAATTTGATCATTAACCTTCTGTGAGGTACTGTGTCAAACGCTTTAGCAAAATCTAAGTAGATGACATCAACTGCCATTTCAGCATCAAGGTTCCTGCTCACCTCCTCATAAAAGGCAACTAAATTAGTCTGGCAAGATCTGTTACGCATAAAACCATGCTGGCACAAACTAATAGTATTGTGAACTGCAATGTATTCAACTATCCTATCCCTTATTACCCCTTCCAGAAGCTTTCCTACTACTGATGTCAGACTAACAGGCCTATAGTTTTCAGGCTGAGAACGAGATCCCTTTTTAAATAATGGCACCACATTAGCAATCCGCCAGTCTCTTGGCACCATGCCAAACCTCAACGAATCCTGAAAAATTATGTGAAGAGGCTTGGCAATCACAGCACTCAGCTCATTTAATACCCTGGGATGAATCCCATCCGGTCCTGGACCTTTGTTTACCTTTACATGTTCAAGTCTCTTTTGAATTTCCTCCTGAGTGACCCACGCGTCAGTAGCTAAATTACTAGCACTTGGTAAATTAAAAGGGAAGCCTTCATTATCTGGCTCCTCAGATGTATAGACAGATGAAAAATAAGAGTTCAAAATTTCTGCTTTTTCCCCGTTCTCATCAACCAACGTACCCCCCCCCCCCCCCGTGATAATAAAGTTCCCACCCCTTCTTGCTTCATTTTTTTACTATTCACATAATTCAAAAATAATTTTGGATTCTTTTTACTCCTTGCTGCAATATCCCTTTCCATCTCTATTTTAGCTTGCCTGATAGCTTTTTTGCATGCTTTATTTGCTTCCTTGTACCTGATGAAAGTTTCCGCTGTCCCGGCTAACTTGAATGCTTTAAAAGCACGTTTTTTATTACCAACCTCGACCTTAACTCTTTTATTCAGCCATAAAGGTTTTGCTTTGCGATGCCTCTCCTTGCTTACAAGGGGAATATACTGTTGTGTATACTTGCAAAGCAATGTTTTAAATATGTTCCATTTTCCTTCTGTGTCTAACCCCATGAAAAGCCTTTCCCAGTTGACACATTGCAGAGATGCCCTTATACTGGCAAAGTCTGCACGTCTAAAATTGAGTGTTTTAGTTACTCCCTTATAGAGCTGTCTCTGTAGCATTATCTCAAAGGAGACCATGTTGTGATCACTGTTCCCAAAATGCTCACCCACACAAATGTTAGAGATAAGTTCAGTATTATTAGATATTACCAGGTCCAAAATAGACTCATTCCTAGTAGGTTCTTGAACCACCTGAAATAAAAAGTTGTCATTTAGCATATTTACAAACCTACTAGCTTTTTCTGACTTAGCCACCCCATTACTCCAGTCAATGTCCGGATAATTAAAGTCCCCCATAATAACAACTTGACCCAATTTTGAAGCCTCCTCCATTTGCAAAAGTAGCTGGGCCTCATCCCCCTCATCTATACGGGGTGGTTTATAGCATACACCAATGATCATTTTCTTTGTGACCTTCAGCCCTACTGAAATTTCTACCCAAAGAGATTCAACGTTTTCATTTGTAATGTCTTTATTACATGGCTTTAAATCTGACTTTACATAAAGACAAACCCCTCCACCCTATACATCCTAATGCATCACAAATACAGTTAAGATATATTCAGTGTTGAGCAAAAAAAGATCATCCTAATGGGTTTACATGTGGAACCTTTGTATACAGAATTGAACAAGAAAGGGGGCCTAAGCAGAATATTTATGGAAGAAAATCATTGTAGGATTTGTCAGTTGTAAAGATTTGCATTAGTTTGTGTTTACTTAGTCTGGGGTTTACCAATGCCATCTGCAAAAATAATCAGAAATTACTATTTTTTTTCCCTACATGTGATAACCTATAATTCATACAATAGTAAGATAGGTAGTAAATAATGATAGACGTCCTCATGTACCTGAAGTACCCCATAATGGCACAGACATCAACAATGGGCCCCATAAATTAAAGGATTAGTGTACTGCAAAATACTATAGTGCTCTATAGACAGTGTCCATGTGTCTAGCCCTCGCCCATTGAATGCTACGCTTGTAAATACCAGGACCCCCTGTAGGTGTATGTGCATGTCTACTTGGTGCCTTGTGTCCCTCATGCTCCTGGCTTGCATATTTAATGACGTGCAAAGTTGGGGGCTTTCCATCCGATACCCATGTGCTGCCTACTACCCTTATATAATGCTGCTAAGTGCTAGCAGTGCATCATTAAAAGAGGAGCACAAGTTCTTTTTTACTTTGCCCATTTTTTTGCACTATACACTTTGCCTCTTCTTTGCTAATGGGCCCGTGTATCCATTCTTTTCAGAAGAAAAGCTATATTTGTACTAAATGTTAATTGCTTACTTTGCATTTCTCAGCAGTGGTGTAACTATGGAGGAAGCAGACAACACAGCCACAGCTCCTTCTGTATAGGGGGCTACAAATAATTTCTTAAAGCTGCAGATCATTTGCAAACCCAGGCGCTTGTGCCCAAAATTTCAAAATACATTAGTGCTCAAAACATGAGAGACAGTTTACAGTACAAAGTGATTTTTAGTAAACTGTACCATCAAAGTGAAACAGTATTAATCATAAATACAAATGTGAATGTTGTTTTCTTTTAAGGGTCAGTCTAAACAAATCATTATTAGAAAGAAATGGGAATAGTGAAACTGGCCTCATAATAGTACAGATCATTAAATTATCAGCACCAGTCCCCTACTGAAGGGACAACATTTGAGAGCTTTAGTAACCAATTTTACTAACATTTTAAATAGTAAAGATCAATCCTGGCAACTGATTCAAACATGGGCAATATGCATAACATAAATAAAAACATTTTCCCTTATGATGGCAAAGAATTAAGGCTAAAATGTTCAATTAATGTATAGGTCAACCCACATTATGAATGTCAGGACTGGTCTCTGGCAATTTTCCACTGTGTGGGGCATTGTGCAAATAGTTGAAAGCCTCTGAATCAAGCAAGTTCTGCATTATGCCATGTTCAATTCAAAAAGGGCAGGTGGGGGCAGGCATATAGGTGTTCTCTCTTCCTGTCCCCTACCTGCCCCATACCTTGCAAAACATTCTGAAACAGGAACAGGTAGGAACAGTATGTACAGTCCACATCAGGATCCTGCCCTTACCTAGGACAGGGATGTGCTGCATGTCCTAAAAACTGCCCCCTGTACTGTATGATGGATTTGTCATCCAGCATTCCATGCAGAGTGCAGCACGAAGGTGAGGGGGCACAAGTGCTCCAGCAATGAGCACTAAGGATGCACACTCTTGCCCCAGGAGTCAAGAATGATCCTTTATATATATTATGAACCATTCTATAAGTATATATGTAAATGTTGTATTAAATAACATACTTCTTAAGGTATTAAGGTTTAATAATACCATGTAGGCTTTACATTCCCTTTATTCAGTTAAAATTCAACATAAAAAAAAAATTGCAAATTTGCCAGATACAAAAACAAGAAGATTTGTAAAAGTATGACCAAGGCTGCCTCAGGGCGGCACTAGGGGCCAAAACACCCTAGCTATCCCCAAAATATAGGGTTTATCAAAATGAAAATACAGTCCCACATTCATATCTGTTGATAATTTGATGTGCCAGTACATTTTTGAAGGCCCTATAACCCAATTTCAGTAGCAATTTTTTTTTTTCAAGTAGTTGAGGATTAGGTATTGGTTAAAGGTCTGATACTTCATGTACATAAACAAGTCAGTTCTTCACAATGGAACAAAGAGTCATTTTTAACTTTTCAAGCAAGCCAGCAGGAAACATAAGATAAGATATGTGAGTGTATTGAATATTTGAGAGCCTAGGTTAATGATTAAGTAATATTCAAATATGTAATGCGTTGAAAGTAACATTGCACATACTGTAATGCCTTTAACACCCCAAAGAGCATTATGCTGGGATTGTCACTGACAATTTATTAGCAAGCATAAATTAATAACAGTATTCTCATACAGCATTGTCTGATATTCTCCATTTGTCTGTTTTATATCCAGTATCGTTTGACAAGAGAACATCAGCTTGCCTTATTGATTAAATACTGTATGCCAGTGGGGTATTCATAGTCCTAAGACTACTCTCCCTACATATATCATTAGTTGCCCTGTGAATTCTAACAATTTTGTTTTTTGTTTATAATTATAGTTAAGCTCAAGAAAAAACTCCCATTGACTCCAGTGCATTTCACACATGAAATAACATGAAGAAAAATTGCCCCTAGACTGCAATGCATTTGGACCAAGCAACAAAATGGAAATTGACCATTTAGTGAATCAAATTTTTCCGACAAAGTGAATCAGGGCAGTTTCACTTATTGCTGCTAGTGAAGGGTGAATTTGTCCCATTTAGCTTTGTCAAAAAATTTGTGAAACACAAATGCTTTGAAGTCTATTGGCATTTTTTTCACAGCGAAAACCTGGTGGAAAATTTTGCTCACCAGTAATCACTACTAAGTCAAGGGCGGGTAATGATTTAAATAGAATATTTGAAACACTGCAAAACTGTAAAACTCTGGAAGCCATTGTAATCAGTGCATCAGAGCAACGAGCACCATACATTAAAGAAAAGAACTAAGAAAATATTGTGTAAGTCTTCCATAAGATTCTGTATACATGCTATTATCATATTTTACAGGTAAATGTTTGCCTGGAGATTTAATGGCTTAGTCAAATTGTTTTCCTTTTCTCTAGCCCATTATGATATTTTATCTAAAAAGCACCACATGGCATTATACTTTCTGTCCTGGTGGCTTACCCTAATTCTTGCTCAGTTCTGAGATTGCCCTTTAAAACTGCATCAGCTGGCATTTTAATAAGCATATTAGCATTTGTAATTTCCCAGTCATGATGGAAAATATTTTTGTCCAGAACAGATTACTTCTTTTGGATGACTACCATAATTTAGAATTACTGAAACTGACAATGTTTCAAACATGTGTTCCTGTATTTTCTGCACTGACACGTTCAATTATGACTGCTATAAAGCCTTGCTGGGTGGAGAACTCATTATAAATAATTGGTCATGTAAAAATCTGTCTGCTGTTATAGTACAAATATAAATACAGAATAAAAACAGATATTACTAACGTTTCATTTTAAAAGTTTTTGAAGACTATACTTAGCATTGGTCATTGAAATGTTTAAAGAACAACACAGAAAAAATATTTATTCACATTTTTTCAACTTAGTAACATCATTGCAGAATCCTACAGATCATGCAATACATTAAGAGGCATTTTTTTTTTAAGTTTATGGGAGGAAAAGCTTGCATAACCGTGATAAAATTCTCAAATAAGTTCTTCTTATATGAGAAAAAAAAAAAATTTCTGCAGTCTCTGACTTTAGTTAATCAAACTTCACTATTCTTTTAAAGGCCACCAAAAGAAATAAGAACATTCTAATGCCAAAACGTGGTAAATTGAAAAAAATGCCCCGAAACTTGAGTGAGCATTCCAATGAAATCAAAACATTGCAACATAGCCTGATATAAATACTACAATTAGTTTCACCAAGTTTTTGCAAAACATAGCATTTTTATATTTGGGTTCCTTACCATTTCCATATAGCAGAGCACACTTTGGTCATCCACTATTGTACTATCCATACAGTACATAAACAGGAAATGTCACCTCAAAAAGAATTCCAACTGAGCATTAATAAAACATTTTACTATTGCATTGTCTTTCTAAAATAGAATGCACTTATTCATAATATCAGCAGATATAGGGGCCGATTCACTAAACAGAGAAAAAACTAGTGATATTTATAGCATGCATTTAAAATATTATCACTTCTAATATTTTGAGAATTAACGATCAATTGACTAAATGGACGCTTGTCTGAATTAAGAAGCAATGATATATTTTTAAGCGTTATTTTAAACCATGCAATATGTTTCTGCGTTATTTTGTAGCACGAGATATTAGCGCACGCTATTACGCACATAACCGTTACTTTCTGAAAACTACTTTTCTGAAAATTACCATTTCCCTGAAAACTGGAGGATGCATCACTCTAAGCTAGGGCAATCACATACTTGAAAAAATCCGACTGCAAACTCCATCTTGTCACCACAGACAATCACCAGCTGCAATTTTGTTTGGTAACGCCTACTCCTGGGAGGCGTTAAGTTTCACAGTAATTATCGCCACATTTTATGCTTTTAACGCTTCAAATTATAGTATTATTCCTATTCGATAATTACCTCAATGGAATGGAAATCTTCCCATACTGTACTGTATGTCTCTCTGTAGTGATGTTTTGCAGAGAAAACATAGATTTGCATTAAAAACTGAGCTAGAGGACAGGAGTGTACCAGGCAGGTACACAAATTCTACTGACCCCTAAAGAACTGACTAGCTTCACACAAATGAATTAATCTATTTATATGAACTAGTTATTATAGAGTAACTTTATTTATATTATGCTCTATTTACTGTAAACTTTTCAGAGCTGGAATGGCAAATTATTGGGCTACTCATCATTGGGCCCCCTAAACTTTGGGAATAAAAGTAGTTTCCGGGTTCCACAGCGGTTTTAGGGTCTGAAATCCCATCTAAAGCCTCTCCAATTTGCCTCAGAGGGGATGCAGTCCCCGCATCAACTTTGTACTGAGAGATATTTTCAGTAACTCTGGATTTAGCTGAAAAGCTATGTAATGTCTCTGCACATACAACTAATTCAGGGAGAGAATTCAACAACTTTAAAGCTCTCAACATTTTTGAATATTAAAATGGAACCTCCTTTTCCAAGAAAGAATGCCTTCATGTCTGCTAGAAGGGCCTGCTAGAAGGGCCTACTGGTAAAGTATTAGGGGCTGATTTACTAACCCACGAATTCTAATCCGAATTGGAAAAATTCCGATTGGAAAACGAACATTTTGCGACTTTTTCGTATTTTTTGCGATTTTTTCGGCGCCTTTACGACTTTTCGGAAATTATCGCGACTTTTTCGTTACCAATACGATTTGCGCGAAAAAACGCGAGTTTTTCGTAGCCATTCCGAAAGTTGCGATTTTTTCGTAGCGTTAAATCTTGCGCGAAAAGTTGCGCTTTTTTCGTAGCGTTAAAACTTAAAAGGCGCGACGTTTTGCGCAAGTTTTAACACTACGAAAAAATCGCAACTTTTTGCGCAAGTTTTAACGCTACGAAAAAATCGCAACTTTCGGAAAGGCTACGAAAAACTCACGTTTTTCCGCAAAAATCGTATTGGTAACGAAAAAGTCGCGATAATTTTCTGAAAAAATCGCAAAATACCGATCATTACGAAAAAAACGCAATCGGACGCATTCGGCCCGTTCGTGAGTAAGTAAATGGGCCCCTTAGTGAATTATTGCCCTTCTTTGGACTCTCTCTAATTAAATAATAGCCCAGTTGAGAACTTAAGACCAAAACTGCACAGCATATTCTAGATGGGGCCTTATCAGTGTTCTATAAGGAGCAAGAATTACCCTCTCCTTACATGAATCTATACATTTGAATAAAGCTCAAAGCCCTGTTTGCCCTAGCAGCTGCTGACTGCTAGCTACATCCAAGTTTATCATCTACAAAAACCTCCGTATCCCATTATGGATTTGCCTAACAGTCGCAGTAAGGGTATAAGTGGCTTGCATAATTTTACTTCCAGGCAGCATAACCTTACATTTATCAGCACTGATAAATGTAGCCTCCCAGATTGCCACTTTGTCAAGACCCTGCTGCAAGGATGACACATCCTGGAAGAAATTAATTGGTCTACATAGTACAGAACCATTCCCTGATGAGGAGTTCTTCCAAATGGATTTTTACACCTGCCTAATGGATATCTCTCCAATCTCTAGGCAGTTATCGGCCAGTCAGGCTAGCAATTTGATCCCATACACTTCCCATTAAGCTAATCAACATGGTCTAGGGAGGTCATGTTGGCAGATAATACTTGTGTATGGACATCTTGACTCTACTGAAATAGCAGATAAATAGGCAGCTCAGGAAATTGGTACATCATCATTTCCAGTCAGACAAATGAGTTTTTGTGAAAGCATCTTTGGGGAATAACATAAGTAGAACTTTTCATAAATATATAAATTACTGGCAAAGGTGTCATTCAGGGAGGCTGTTTTGTGACATTATCACCCTTCTGCTTATTCATTTGTCTACAGTTCCTGTGAAACACTGCGAAAAACTAGTTATTTAGAAAAAATGACTGCCAAAAAAACTTAATCTGAGGCTTTTATTTAAGATAAATAGCTCACTCTTGCATGTTTGTGTAATGACAGATTTTATATTTCTCATTACTGCTACACTATTATAACAAACCTTAAGGTTTAAAGGGGACATATTGTTTTGTAAGTGTTTTGTAGCGTTTCAGGCAGGTTTGAAAATTTTCTTTGTTAGCAATAAAATTAGCCCATTGTCCAATTGTTTGCATGACCAAGCAGGTAGTTTTCCTAGCTTCAACTAGACAATATCACTTCAAATGGTCTTTTGATGGCCAAATTGTACCTTTAAATGATTTCAGGATAAGCTTGGTCCTACAATAAAATAAATAAAAGAAAAACCGCACCGGCGAGCGTGGCCTCCTCTTCTTTTCTCCTCTTTAACAAAAAAAGTCAGCTTTTCACTCTACTGTGCATGTGCCGGCCCAGGGATTTCGACAGCAGAAGGAAGAAGGAAGCGCTGCAGGTACCCCAGGGCTGGTGCTGTTTTCTCCTAACAGGGGCACCAGCCCGGGGTAAAAGGTAAGCGATTAAAGTCACTTGGGGGTGCCTAACATTTTGGCACCCACAAGTGACTTTGCCTTTCCTTCTCCTTTAAAGGGAAAAGAAAGTCAAAGTCACTTGGGGGTGCCAAAATGTTAGGCACCCCCAAGTGACTTTGACCACCTACCTTTTACCCCGGGCTGGTGCCCCTGTGAGGAGGGAACAGCACCAGCCCGGGGTAGCTGCAGGCGCTTCCTTCCTCTTGTTTCGCTGCGCGCGCATGCGCAGTAGAGAGAAAAGCCGAACTTAAACATTAAAGTCGGCTTTTCACTCTACTGCGCATGCGCCCACCGCTGGCATTCAGGAAGAGGAAGCCAGAACACGGAAGCGCTGCGCTCCAGGTGCCCCGGGCTGGTGCTGTTTTCTCCCAACAGGGGCACCAGCCCGGGGTACGAGGTAAGCGGTTAAAGTCACTTGGGGGTGCCTAACATTTTGGCACCCCCAAGTGACTTTACCTTTCGTTTCCCTTTAAGAAAGCAGATGCTATAAAAGCTTGGTGTGACTTCCTTCTCCTGCATCTGTGTCTCTGGCTAGCTGGTAGCTCTTGGCTCAGATTAGAGCAGGAAGCAGAAGGGGGGAGCAGGGAGGGGGAGCTGCACAGGCTTAGGCACGTACCCTTATGGTTTGAGCTGAGAGAAGGAAGTCTGACACAGAAGCCCATATGTACACAATAGCAAAGGAATGTCCTGTTTCTTTTGACACAGGACTTAGAGTAGCATTAATGTGAGTGTTTAATAGTATATTTGCATCGACATTTGATTTTCATGACAAGGGGACTCGTCAATTGCCCTTCACTTTCAGCCATCCCTCTGAACCCAATTGTTACATGGGAAAATCAAACTTGAAAAAGGCAGGCACTCCGGATTTTTTCAACAAAGTTGAGAGATGCAGCAACAAAAATAGTTTACATTAAAAATGTATAAATTTTATTGGATCCATATGTAAAAACAAGAAGCCTTACGCGTTTCGTACCCTGAGGTACTTAATCATAGGCTGAAGACATTATGCACAGTACACATTATTTAAAGACAAATTGACCAATGGAAAGGATCATACAGTTAACCAATCAGACGAGTAGGTCTAATGGCTAGGGATCGGGAGTAAAAAGTCACAAATTCACATAGGGATACAATAAACATTATATATGTTGAATTAGATACACATACATAGGCTAGTAACAATTCATACATAACAAGTGACATCATAGTCGAAGTTTAGACCATATGGTTGTCGAGTTTTTAAGAAAAAAATCCATTTGGTTTCTTTTCTAATTAGAATTGAAGAAATGTTCCCCCCTCTAGGATTGGGGATTACTCTATCTATCCCTGTAACCTGTAGAAATGAAAGAGATCTATTGAAGCATTCTTGGAAATGTTTTGCTACAGTTGTATGACTATTTGTATTAGTAATGTTTAGCACATGTTCTCTTATCCTGTCTTTTAATTTTCTACCAGTTTGACCGACATATTGCATCATACATTTGGTACAAGTGAGGAGATATATAACGTTTCTAGTGTTACAGTTGATGAAGTGCTTTATCTGGTATTTTTTCTGAGTTGTAGATGAGATAAAACAATTCGTTTTATAAATGTAGTTACAGGTAATGCATTGTCTGGTTCCGCATTTGAAGCACCCTTTTGTGGATAACCAAGTATCGGTGGTTACATCAGTATGGATTAGACTGGGTGACAATAAATTACTCAAAGTTTCAGTTTTACGGGTGACAAATCTATGTCCATTATTGAGTATTTGCCTCAAAATAGGATCTGTTTTTAAGATAGTTAGATTATTGTTAATAATCTTTTCTATCATATTTAATTGTGGACTGTAAGTTAGGATACAAGTCAAGGAAGCATTATCCTTTTTATGCACATTATTCTTATATTTAGATTTTTTTGAATCACCGGTTTTGTATCTATCGAAAAGGCTGGATCTATCTACAGCAGCAGCCCTCTCGAAAGCTTTCATGATATTCTTCTCTGGATAACCTCTATCAAGTAATCTATAATAAAGGTCAGTGGACTTGGACATGAATTCAGTTTCTTCAGAACAAACACGTCTAATACGCAGAAATTGACTGTATGGAATATTGAGAATGGAATGCCTTGGATGACATGATGTGGCTTCTAGAAGTGTGTTAGCTGAACATTCCTTTCGAAAAATAGTACTGGTGACAGAATGGTTAGAAGTGCTTAATGTGATATCCAGAAAATTAATACTAGTGTGATGTATTTCAGAAGTGAATTGTAAATTATAATTATTGGTATTGATGTGTTTAATGAAATCGTTAAATTGTTCATCCGTGCCAGACCAAATAATTATAATATCATCAATATAGCGTCCATAATATTGGATATTGTCAGAAAACCGATTATTTTCATTATATATGTGTAACTCCTCCCACCAACCTAAAAAGAGGTTCGCGTAGGAGGGTGCGAATTTGGCCCCCATGGCCGTGCCTCTGCATTGTAGATAGTACTTTTTATCAAAATAGAAAAAATTATGAGTGAGGAGAAAATATATAGATTTTAATAAAAAAGTGATGAGATTAGAATCATAGGTGCTATATTGGTTTAAATTAAATTCAATGGCCTGTAGGCCAAGGTCATGAGGAATGCATGAGTATAAGGAAGCGACATCAATTGAGGCCCATTTTAAATTAGGTAAATTCCATTGATAATTATCAAGAGAGTGTAATAAGTGACCACTATCTCTAAGATAGCTTGGTAGTCTTAGAACTAGAGGCTGTAGAAAATGATCTATAAATTCGCACAAATTTTCACCGAGTGAACCAATACCTGCTATAATGGGGCGTCCTGCTGGTGGTCTCTCTTTTTTATGTATTTTAGGCAAATGGTGAAAAATGGCTGATTTTGGTGTATCATTTTTAATAAAGGCAACAAGTTTATCATCGATGATGTTAAAGCTTAATGCCTCCTGTAGCAAAGCATCAAGCTCTGAAGCATATATATTTAGGGGACTTTTTTCAAGAGGTAAGTATGTCTCTCTGTCTGAAAGTTGTCTATGAGCCTCAAAAACATAATCTGATTTGTTAAGTATAACAATTTGACCTCCCTTGTCTGCTTTTCGAATAACTATATCATGGTCATTTTTTAAAATGTTGAGTGCCCTTTTTTCTCTCATTGTAAGATTATTCCTAGGTGGTAAATCACTTGTAGCTTCATGCAATAAAGATAGTTCAGTCTCTACATTTTTTTGAAACATGTTTATAATATTATCTCTGAGATGTGTAGGGTAAAAAGTAGACTTAGATCTAAATCTACTTTTTGACTCAGAGAGGCTAACTCCGACCCTGCCTGATTCGGGGTCAGTCTCTCTTTTCAGTTGTTCAAGTTGAAGAAGTACATTCATGTCCTTAAAGTTAGAAATATTAGATTGTAAGAGAACAGGAGCAACTTGGTTGTCCTCGTTTTCTCCCTTATCAAATGATGTTGTGTCATCATTGAAAAAGTGTTTTTTCAATAAAAGTTTACGTACAAATCTGTTAACATCAGTAATAGTGTCAAATAAGTCAAAATTTTTTACAGGGCAAAACGTAAGACCTTTTTCCAAGATGCTTAATTCATCGGAAGTAAAAGTTCTTGTTGAAAGGTTCAATATCTTTTCTTCCTTCTGTCTCGTAGGCGATATCTTGATCGACTGTTGGATTCCTCTTCCTCTCCGGATTCGCTTGAGTGGTGATTCGCTTTCCTTCTCCACTTGGACCAAAGACCTTGTTCGTTTTTTGTCGAATAAGTGGTTTTGTATCGGATGTTTTCATCGAAGTTGTCATCCTTGGCACGTGTATCTTTACTTCTCTGCAAAGAAAGAGGAGAGGAGGAGCAGCCACCAGAATCTGACTCACAAATGCTGTCATAGCTTTTAAAGTCTGTACTGGAAAAACTTTTACATACCTTAATAAAACACCAGGAGCCAGAAATGGGTAAAAAGAGGCCACAGCATTTATTTACATTTTATCAAATAAATAGGACCTTGCCTCACCCAAAGGCAATATTCAAAGCCAGAATTCCATAAGGGATCGCTACTATACTCTGCTGTTCCTTACTGAAGACTTGAGATCAGCACGTCATATCCACCACTGAGTATTAGGCTGCCTCTACCTACAAAGAGGATGGCCCCAAACTCTGCTACCAGCAGTAGCTGCATCTCCCACCATGAGAGACAGCCCTGCTGCCTGTCCTGAATCTGCAGTGCCTCGATGATAGGAAATCCAAGCAGGCTGTCACCTAGCACAAGCAGTAGTAGCGTCTGTATAAATCAACCCACCGTGCAGTCAAAGGAGAGAAGCTCCTTTCTCCCTCTTCTAAAATTTCCTGTGCAGTACTCTGGCAAGGTCCTACTGCCACACGAGTCCAACTGAAAAACTTCAGTTGGGTTTGTCCCCACCATAAATTTATAGCTATGTTATAAAACCTCTCTTTTTGTATCACACATATTGTACCACAGGATAGAATAAAATTGGCCATTAGCCCATTAACCTACATTACCAAGCTGCTCCCATAGCTGCTTGCCCTCTCTGTGGAGACCTCCCTCCGGCTGTACATGCCTAGCTCAGAGGTTAAGGTCATCCAACCACTTTGCCATACTGGTCCAGTAGCTGCCCATCCATACTTTGAAGACCCAGCTCAGAGACCCCAGCTCTGAGGGTAAGACCAACCAACCACTCTACCATGCTGCTTCTGTAGCAGTCCTTCCACACATGTGGAGACCCAGCTCAGAGGGGAAGGCCAACCACCACTCCACCATGCTGCTTCCATATATATAAAGCTACTGTATTCAGGCTTTGCCCTATTCCTGACTAAGCTACTCTCTGTAAACTCAAACTACTGCTCTCTGTGTACTCTGATGAGTTGAAGTAGCAGCAGCTCAGTGTCACAGCTTGGATTTCTATATACAATAGAGAGGATGCCTTTTTGGACCCAGGCTGACTCCCCTGCTGCCCAAGTGACTACAGTGCAATTAACTGCTGTAACAACAACAAGGAAACGACTATTGAGCAGCCTGCCCAAATAGTTCTACCCCCAATGCTAGTAGTATAATGAGGAGTAAATTTGTATATACTGCAACTACTAACATTATGTAAAAGAGAGAGGTCTGCTCATGGTCCATGATACACTCACAGGGGTAACTGTACTGTAATCCCCTCCTCACTCTCTCTCTTTCTATATATATATATATATATATATATATATATATATATATATATATATATGTGTGTGCCGAAACACAGTAGAACTACTTCTGCCCTAGGTACACAGCCTGAGTGACAATGTGTAGCCTCTACAGGAATGTTGTCCAAATAACTAGATGGCTATCTAGCAGGTTCTGCATGGGTTAATAATATATAGATAGATGACATCCACAACTGGATAAGGCCCTGTAAAATTAGAGGTCAAACTCTAACAGCAGGCTGCTGAATCAACTGGATAAGGCCCTGTAAAATTAGAGGTCAAACTCTAACAGCAGGCTGCTGAATCAAATAACTATATCTATAGAACTA
Organism: Xenopus tropicalis; assembly: GCF_000004195.4. Lineage (NCBI taxonomy): Eukaryota > Metazoa > Chordata > Amphibia > Anura > Pipidae > Xenopus > Xenopus tropicalis. The sequence goes on along the minus strand of NC_030681.2, from coordinate 47,001,882 downwards.
CTGTATAATACATAGTGTTATTAATCAAAGCCCAGGAAAGTTACTGAATTCAGGCTTTGCCCTATTACCAACTGAGCCCCACCTCCAACTACAGCTCTCTGTATACTCCAACCACAGCTCTCTCTGTATACTCCCACTATAGCTCTCTGTATACTCCAACTACGGCTCTCTCTATACTCCCACTATAGCTCTCTCTGTATACTCCCAGTATAGCTCTCTCTGTATACTCCAACTATAGCTCTCTCTGTATACTCCAACTATAGCTCTCTCTGTATACTCCCATTATAGCTCTCTCTGTATACTCCCACTATAGCTCTCTCTGTATACTCCCACTATAGCTCTCTCTGTATACTCCAACTACAGCTCTCTGTATACTCCAACTACAGCTCTCTGTATACTCCAACTATAGCTCTCTGTATACTCCCACTATAGCTCTCTCTGTATACTCCAACTACAGCTCTCTGTAAACTCCCACTATGGCTCTCTGTATACTCCCACTATAGCTCTCTCTGTATACTCCAACTATAGCTCTCTCTGTATACTCCAACTACGGCTCTCTGTATACTCCAACTATGGCTCTCCGTATACTCCCACTATAGCTCTGTGTATACTCCCACTATAGCTCTGTGTATACTCCAACTACGGCTCTCTGTATACTCCAACTATAGCTCTGTGTATACTCCCACTATGGCTCTCTGTATACTCCCACTATAGCTCTGTGTATACTCCCACTATAGCTCTGTGTATACTCCAACTACAGCTCTCTGTATACTCCCACTATAGCTATCTCTGTATACTCCAACTATAGCTCTCTATGTATACTCCAACTATAGCTCTCTCTGTATACTCCAACTATAGCTCTCTCTGTATACTCCAACTATAGCTCTCTCTGTATACTCCAACTACGGCTCTCTCTGTATACTCCAACTACGGCTCTCTGTATACTCCAAATATGGCTCTCTGTATACTCCCACTATAGCGCTCTCTGTATACTCCCACTATAGCTCTCTCTGTATACTCCCACTATAGCTCTCTCTGTATACTCCAACTATAGCTCTCTCTGTATACTCCAACTACAGCTCTCTGTATACTCCAACTACAGCTCTCTGTATACTCCCACTATAGCTCTGTGTATACTCCAACTACAGCTCTGTGTATACTCCAACTACAGCTCTCTGTATACTGTAATGAGTTGCAGTAGCTGCAGCTCAATGTCACAGACTGGATTCCTATTTAATAGAGAGGGTACATTTTTGGGCCCAGGCTGACTTCCATGCTGCCTGAGTGACTACAGTGAGATTAACTGCTGTAAAACTGCAAACAAACAGCAAGAGCCTAACAAACAGCCTGCCCAAATAGATCTAGCCACAAAGCCAGCAGTATAGTGAGGAGTTAGTGTGTATATACTGCAGCTAATACCATTATATTAAAGAGAGAGCTCTGCCTCATGTTTCTACCTGTTCAGAAGATAGGAAGTGAACTCCTTCTCTTGTGACATCACATCCCTATCCTTCTCCACCCCCCGGCCCAGATTTCCCCCTCCTTAACTTACTGCTTCTCACCCAATCACAGCTGCATCTGATTTTTCCAACTTTAACATGAACCAGTGTAATCTGGCTGCTGGTCATTCAGATCCCTTGTCATGCAGCCCCTGCGTTTATAGCTTCAGGGCTTCATTTCTCCTTTAAAGGTAGCTTAGCAATTATCCATAATATTGTAATATCCCTTAAGTAGCCCAACTTTCAGAAAGGCTGCAAGGCTCATTTACTAGAAGACAGGGTACAAAGATCACAACCCATCTTTTTTATTTGCACTTTGCACCCTGCCTTTCATCCTTGACTAATTTCCACAGGCCTCTGTTCTCTAAAATGGAGCACTTACATGTACTTTTCAGCCAATACTAGTGACTTTTCATTTTTGGGACATTGATAAAAACATTCCTACTAATTATTGTACTTTTATACAGTTTTGATTTTGGTGTAACTGTTTCTTTCAATATATTTTCATTTAGCACTACTACTAGCAGGTTACACAATACATGAATCATACACCTAAGCCTTGCAGGTAGAGTGCCTAGATATCTATGTTAAAACGGAAAAAAAATTAAAACAACAAATAGCCGACATCATTAAACTTTAATTAATTAAAGGGTGAAATAATGTCACTATTTGAACACTGCAAACACATTAACTCTTTGTTCCTCGGTTTTACTTAAGGGCCCAATCTGAATATCCATGGCTATTAAAACTAAATTAGATACATTTAAGCTAGAAAACCCATAAACTTTGAATGAACACAAAACTGTTTAAAGAAGGATTTGCCCATCAACTCAGATAATTAACTTGCACAAAAACAATTGTGTACCTAAATTACAGAGTTGTGGTTGCTAATGGAGATGGGGCATATTCATGTGATAGATGCTGCAAAATGTGTCATGGTTTGTAGAATGGCCTTGTAGAAATGGCTTTAAAAACAAGAAAATTGGAATTGCCTAGGGAACTTTGTTTATGTTTACGTAATTTACAAGAAGCATTAAAACTTCTGAAGGAATTACACAAAAAAGATTTAGAATACAATTATACTTAAGCAAGTTTCATTTGCATTGTGCAGTAATTTACCAACCTGATTTTTTTCATGTTTGTAGAATAAAATTAACCCCCCAAAGCGTTTGCTGTTACTTCACCTGGGCAAATCTAGTTTGTTTTATTGCATATGGTAGATTTTGTTTGCAGTTCTGCATCCCCTTAGTGCTCTTATGTTAGGGGCAATAATTAGTGAGGAATCAGACCCGTTTTGCTTCACCGAAAAATTTGCAAAATGGTGGAAAATCCGTGAAATGCTTTTGATGCAAAATTTTTTTGTTGTTCGCGTTTTTTCGTCGCACACGTTTTTTTTGTCACACGCGTCTTTTTTCCATGCCCAAATTGACACGACCATGTCCATTTTGACGTCACTTGGCCCCTCACTGCCATCAGAATTATTTTTCTGAATGATCTACAAGTGAACATTTGACCCCAGATGGTTGAACTGTTTGGTGAAATTGGCCAAACTGCCAGACCAAATCTTGGTAATGTACAGTATGTTCAGCTTTACTTAAATTCTGGAATAGTAGAATCTGTATTGTTTGGCACTCTATAGCTTTAGTGCTGCTGGCAGGCAAAGGGTTCAAAATATTTACTTCTTTAACAATAATAAAAATATATCAAAAACCCAAAATACACAGAAACGTAAGCAAAACAGTTACAGGTAGCTAATAAATTATTCTGTGAATATAACATACAGTAATGTAAATTTTAAAAAGTCTATTTGATTTATGCTGTGCATTTATATTTGCACGCTGGATATTGTCATTTGTTTTTCAATGGATTATATGCCGTGAGATTCTTGATGCTTAAAATATACATAATGATTTTAGAACAAACATATAATATCTTGTGCTCTTAGCGATACAAATCACACCATTTGTAACGTCTCAGCATTTCTGAATTGCTTTATGCATTCAACTGGAGAATTTATAAAACCATGTAAGCACCCCTATTCTTCACAGATTTCCCAGGGTTGTCTCCTTTTTATTCACTGCACACTGGTACGCCAAGACTTACCTGGACCACAATATGGCTGTATATGCCAGTATATGCCAGTATAAAAGGTGGAGATATTGGTGGTACAGTGCTAGAGTTACAGGCATTTGTCAGTACAGGTACGGGACCTGTTATCCAGAATGCTCGGGATCTGGGGTTTTCCGGATAAGGGATCTTTCCATAATTTTGATTGCCATAACTTAAGTCTTCTAAAAATCATTTAAATATTAAATAAACCCAATAGGCTTGTTTTGCCCCCAATAAGGATTAATTATATTTTAATTGGGATCAAGTACAAGGTTCTGTTTTATTATTACAGAGAAAAAGAAAATTAGAATTATTTGCTTATAATGGAGTCTATGGCAAATGGCCTTTCCGTAATTCAGAACTTTCTGGATAACAGGTTTCCAGATAAGGGATCCCATACCTGTATACATTTAAGTAAGTACATAGACAGTGGGTCACTGAGCCATTTAATGCTGTGGATCAATAAACATTTTAAAGCTGTTGGTCAATGTGTATTTAAGGATGTTGGTCACTATATGATTATATGATGGGGCACAATGTGCTACTTACTATTTAATGCACAAGGCATCTCTTTCTGCCACTTGGTAATCAGCGTCTTAATGTAACAGTTGACAAATATTAACTCATTTATGCCACAGTATTATGAAGCTAGTGATGCCATGTTACTGTACAATGGCAGCTGCCATGCAATATATTGGCAGGGCAAAGTGTGTGTAGGTATGAATATGTATTTATAAAGTGTTTGTTCCTGTACACTGTGTAATACTGTTTTACTGTGGTTGGTCACACAGTGGAATGCAATCTTTTTTATTTTTTAATCTTTTTTTTAGTTTATTTTGCATATGAATTGTGGCAATGTAATGTATACTGTATAGTAGACGTAATAATACTGTAAAAATGATGTGGCAATCTAAAATGACACTGTGCATTGTTCGAGCTTATTTATGACTTGTTTCAGTAATTACAATCTATTTTCGGAGTCTTGCCGTAAAATTTTTTTTTCCCTAAACTGAATTTGGGTTTCCAAAATTTGAATATTGGCTATTTAAAAAGCTAAAAAAATTTAAATGTAAAATTTTGGCATCTAAAAGCTTGCAAGTTCCTCATTGGGAGTTGTCCTAGGCAAAATGCAATTTTTTTAATTAAAATTTTTTAAATTTTGGATAAGAATTTTTTGGTAATTTTGAGTTTGGTAAAATATAAGAGTTTAATCAAAATGAAAAAACTCAAAAATTCCCAAATTTGAATAAATAAGGGTTCTAATTGCAAAAGTGACTCTTGGCAAAGCCACCATGGGGCACATTTACTAATCCGCGAAAAGCGCCCGAATGCGTTTCTTTCGTAATGATCGGTATTTTGCGATTTTTGTTGTGACTTTTTCATAGCCATTACGACTTTTTCGCAAATTGTGGTGACTTTTTCGTAGCCATTGCGATTTGTGCGAATTGTCACGACTTTTTCGTAGCTGTCGCGCCGAGTAGGAAAGTTTCGGATTCATTCAAGCTTCAGTATCGTGACTTTCCTTGGGCCAGGTTGGAGCTGCAGAGTGCCATTGAGTCCAATGGGAGGCTTCCAAAATCATGCAAAGTCTGAAAGATTTGCCCGCTGTTTACGAGCGCTCAATACGATTGCAATTCGCAATTCGTAACGACTACGAAAAAGTCGCGACAATTTACGAAAGAGTCGTAACGGCTACGAAAAAGTCGAAAAAAATACGAAAAAGTCGCAAAATGTTTGTTTTCCAATCCAAATTTTTCCCATTCGGATTCGTGGATTAGTAAATCAGCCCCCAAGTGTCCCTATGAGTTGCTGAATACATGGAAAATGGCAAAAGGATTTATATAACACGATTTTTAAATGAATACTGATAGACTCCATTACTTGGCATGTTGCTTTCTTCTCTTATACAGTATACTTGCCAACTGGGAATTTAGATACAGTAAAATATATGTAAAGCACCATAGTTTTCAAAATATTGATACTCACCATTGGTGATATTAAACTGATTACATCTCTCTAACCCTCTTTGTGAATTAAATAAGAGTGCAGTCACTTAACTAAACACAGTGGGGGTCATTTATAAAACTTACGTAGCACAGAATTATTCATACAGTGAACATATTTGCCCTGCCTGTGTTTATATTTATAAAGCTGGGCTAGACTGGTGCATTTAAACATAATTGTGAAATTTGTATTCACAGTGCGAATGTTCTTAAAGCTTTTTAAATATGGCATATTCAAAAATTGTGAATATTTATGCGCACACTCTGCGTCCAAGTTACAAATTTTGAATTTATATTGGCGTATAATAAATGTGCACAGAAGGCATGCTCATGCAAATAGCAATCTCATTTGTGAATTTTTGTGCGCATTTCGCATTTCACTGAGATTCGCAAACATGCACAGGCATAGCAGTGCAAAATGTAAGCTTTTAGGGGAAATCATGCACAAACCATTTGTGAAACAAACTTTATAAATGAACCCCTGTGTGCAAAGTGCAATTTCTAGGACAATCACCATTTTTTTTCCAACAATGCACTTGTTCCCTTAGAATTGCAGCTTCATTGCAGACACAAAGGGTGATTTTCTTGACACTATTTCACTACACCTACAACAGTTTTGTCCATTTCTAATTCTGTCTGGTGTCATTTCTGGTGTTCGCTGGCGTTATTTCTGATGTTCAATGTGCAAATGACTCTGCCACAATAGCTGCAGGGAGATGAGGGAACCCTGGAGCTACTCTCTGATAAATAGATGGAGGTAGCTTTTGGGTTCCCCTGCCACAATAGCTGCAGCGCCTAATTCAGAATGGAAGGCAGGAATGACTAAGTAGCACCGAGTGCAACTATAGGAAGCTATGTTGACACAAGTGACTTTAATGAAAGGGTTTTAGGCTGATTCCACACAGGCGTATTCTCGGCAAGTCGAAAAACACTTGCCGAGAATACGCCCCGTTACTGTAGATTTTCCCCTACCTTGTGCCTGCACCCGAATGAATAGAATAAGCTCGGGTGCAGGCACATGTAACCGATATCCGACAAAAAATGCGAGACTTCATATCTTTGGCAGTTATCGGCCAAATGTGCCTGCGCCCGAGCGTATTCCATTCATTCAGGTGCAGGCACAGGTAGGAGCGTATGGCGGTATTTTCGGCAAGCGATTTTCGGCTTGCCGAAAATATACACCATATGCTCAGTGTGGCATTAGCCTTAGGTGCAATTTAATGCTGGGAAAAGTGCAAGTTGCCTACTGCTCTTGCAGATGTAAATGAGCCCAATAGTCTCTAACAACATCCAGATAAGGATGATTCTGCATACTTTAGTCAATTGATAGAAAATATTTTTGCCTGTGATATTACATTAACATTACATTGACACCATATGATGGTGTTTTAGATACATGTTTATTTAGCTGACAATGTTTATGGGTTAAATCTGGGAACTACTGAATCCATCATTTTTGGATTAGGCTGTATACTGTATCCTCCACAAAGGATTCACCTGAATATCAAACAAAATCCAAATTTCAGAAAAATACAAATATTTTACATTTTGTAAACGACAAATGAATGTGATTAGTTTTTCCAGAACATATTCTGGATTTGACATTTCAGCATGACAGAGCTTTCTGTTATTTGCTTATATGGACTACAGGTATGTGTGATTACATTCATCTCTAATGCACTTCTAATTCTATGGTATATGTAGGTTTGCCACCTGTCTGATTTTGACCCGGACAGCCTGGTTTCCAGTATGTTTAAAGGGATATTCAAAACTCTGGTGTTTAAGAAATGGTTATGGGAAGAGTAGGAAGGGAACATTAAAGGGGACCTGTCAGCAAAAGAAATAATTCCAAATGCTATGTTTTCATGTTTGTTAAGAAAAATACACTTTATTTATGCAATATACATTTTTTAAATCTCAATTACTGTATTCTGTGGTGGATAGGGGGAATTGATAAGGGCAGTGGAATTTAGGAAGTGTAGAAAGGAAAGTGAAAGTGATTGCTGTGCCTCAGGCATAGAGTCAGGGAAGGAAAATATTGACTTACAACGGAGATTTTTGAATGAGTTTCTAACAAGTATGTGTAAGGGTTTCTTCCAGCACTGACAGATGTTAACTCTTGTATTTTGTCCTTCCAATCATAGGAAAGCAGAAGCCTTTTATTAACTGCGGCTGGTGTAATTCTTATCTAGTTTTCTGTGTATGACCTTGGCCTGCCTCCTTTGACTAAGTATCTGAGTCCCCCCATTGTTTCTATGAACGTCTGTGTATGACTCAGCTTCCCCTGACCTTGCTTCTAATCTGTTTCTACTGTTATGACCTGGCCTGGCCCTGACTGATACAGTCTAATCCCCTGGCATTGCAGTAACTAACATCTACTTTACTTTGATATTGAGCTAATACCTGTTGCTGTTCTTAATTGAACTGTGGATAAGCTTTGTTCTGATGCAGCCCAGCTCTCCCTATCTCCCTGCTGTAGCAGCTCAGCAGCTCCTATTACTCTGCAGCTCTGTGTAATTAGGGGCCTCTCTGCAGACACTAACACAGGGGTAATGTCTTATTGTTCAAATGAATTTTTTATTGTTTAAACACTTTTCCTTACAGTGTAAATGTTTTAATAAAAACAAAATGTGGGTTTTATTGTACGTCTTTGTATGTCTGGGCAACAGGTCCCCTTTAAGCTCTTCATACACCACTTTTATTTATGCCTCTTTCAATACACACCTTTCTAAATATGGCCTAAGAGACTGGTCTATGATTGTTTCTAGATTTGCACCCTAGGGTGTCTTCCTACCAGTATTAGCACCAATGATTGTGTTAATTAAGATAATATTTTCTGATAAATTAGTTTTTGTTGTGGAAGTAAGCTAGCACATCAATTCACAAGAATGGAACCGTGCTTTAGCATTAAATCTTAAATGACTACCAATATAAAATAAAATATAATTTGTGTGGGCAACACTCTACCAGGTGTTTGTATGTTCCTCCCACATTCCACCAAATAATCAGGCAGGTTAATTGAACCCACTAGTGAACTGATGTGAATGATGTATAATCTCTATAAAACCCTGTGGAATATGTCTGTGCTATATAAATAAATGCTAATAATAATAGTAATGTAGCAAAGTTACAGGATTTTTGTGAATGTATATCTGTCTATAGTTAAACTATTTATCCAGTCATTTTTAATAATGGTTTGATTGCATATAGACACACTCTAAGGACCATGATTACAGACCTATCAAAACTAACTTGAAGTTATAGTAATTATTAACAAGATTACTTCAGGCTTGGAAGAGTGAAGCTGTAGTGCATTCAGTCCCTAAGCAAACATTACAAAAGGAAACAGAAAACATTGAAGTCGGTGTGCATAAAAATGAAATAAGATTGAAAATGAAATGCAGCATACACTTGTATTAACAAAATAGGAAAACAGGGCACATTTAGCACATCTGGGAAATCTTGAAGACATTTTTAATTTGCTCACTGTCAGGTGAGGTTGTTATGGCGGTTATGAACGCCACTTCAGTGAGAATTGGGCTGTAAATTCCTGTCAGCCATTACATTTTTCTTGATTCTTTAATAGACTCTGACTTTATAGTAAAGCCAATTAACTGAGATGACATTGAACACAGTAAATTTATATAAAAGCTAATAAATCTGTGTTCTTATGCATTTTTGCCTTCAAACATTTGTCTAGTATAATACAAACCGTGCAATGAGAATATTTAAAACACACCCATCTTCATTTTGCCACTTGTATGTGCCAAAAGGTGCACAAATTCTGCAAAGAAAAAAGGTCACATAAAATGTGTATTTATTTCACACAATTCTTATACAACCATTTCTAACAAAACTATTGTATATTTCTCCTAATAGATCATTACAGGACTCATTTACCACTGTAGGACAATGTGCCAGAAAATGGTGCAAAGCAGGGGTGCAAGTAGTAAGTGCCTATAACTGGTAAAAATGTGTGTCCTTAAGTATTCCAGTGTTTCCATACCTACTCATTGTAAATGAGCCTTTAGGGGGTACATTTACTAAGGGTTATATATATATATATATTTTTTTTAATCTAATCAAATTTTTCGCTCTAAGAGTCGTCAAAAAAAATTGCTACTTTTCCAAGATTTACTATGCGACAAAACTGTGACAATTCAGAATCCGAAAATACTCCATCTAAAACTTGTCAAGATCATGTAGAAGCCACTGGCAGATTCCTTTCCCTTGGATGAAAGATCTTTCTTCGTTTTCAAATTGTTAGTGGTTTTTGGACTTTTGACACTGGCTTTTGTGTGATAATTCTAAAAAATCATGGTTATTGAAAAAGTCAGCATTTTTGCAATTTAGTGCGAGTTTTTGTGAATGTTATAGTTTGCGACAGTGCACAGTGTATGTAATAAAAGCTAATAAAGCTAAGCTGATAGTGTGCATAGAGGCTGCCTAATAGCCAATCTTAGCCCTTATTTGGCACCTCCATGAACTTTTATGATGCTTGTGTTGCTCTCCAAGTCTTTTTACATTTGACTGCGGCTCATGAGTAAGAAAGGTTGGGGATCCCTGCTCTACATCATACTAAAAGTTAACTCAAAGGTGAACAACACGTTTAATATTTTAATACAATGAAAGTGGCGGGCAAATTGCATGTGCTTTACCTTTAATGCAGCATTTTCCCCATAATTTAATTTAAGCTTAATCATGGTTATGCTCGGCCAAAGCAAATGTGCCTGGACCATTAAAGTGAATGCAATGGACAATGAATGCAATTGATGCAAGATGTGTGGCATTTTCAGAGTGGGGGTTGTTTCACTTCTAGAGCTCACGTTTAAAGCAATGTTGATATTCAGTTAATTGGGCTGGTACCCCTACTGATGCAACTTGCTGTGGGAAACCTGGAGCTATGACCATGTCAAGGGTTACAGTCCTTCCAGAATTCCCCATTATCAATAGTTGCCCATTCATCAGACAGGACAGATGCAATGGCAACTGAGTGGAAGTGCAGGAGCTTGTCTGGATGAAAGTACCTTAATGCAAATTCATGCCTGCCAAAATGGCTGTACAGATTGATGGCACATATGACATATGTTACATAGTTACATAGTTACATAGTTACATAGGGTTGAAAAAAGACCAGTGTCCATCAAGTTCAACCCATCCAAGTAAAACCAGCACACCTAACCCACACCTACCAATCTATACACTCACATACATAAACTATAAATACAACCACTAGTACTAACTGTAGATATTAGTATCACAATAGCCTTGGATATTCTGATTGATCAAGAACTCATCCAGGCCCCTCTTAAAGGCATTAACAGAACCTGCCATTACCACATCACTAGGAAGGGCATTCCACAACCTCACTGCCCTCACCGTGAAAAACCACCTACGCTGCTTCAAATGGAAGCTCCTTTCCTCTAATCTAAAGGGGTGACCTCTGGTGCGTTGATTGTTTTTATGGGAAAAAAGAACATCCCCTATCTGCCTATAATCCCCTCTAATGTACTTGTACAGAGTAATCATGTCCCCTCGCAAGCGCCTCTTTTCCAGAGAAAACAACCCCAACCTCGACAGTCTCACCTCATTATTTCTACCAAAGTGCATAACTTTGCACTTATCAACATTGAACCTCATTTTCCAGTTTGCTGCCCAGTTATCTAATTTTGTCAAATCGCTCTGCAAAGCGGCAGCATCCTGCATGGAACTTATAGTTTTGCACAATTTAGTGTCATCAGCAAAAATAGAAACAGTACTGTCTATGCCCTCCTCCAGGTCATTAATAAACAAGTTAAAAAGCAAAGGCCCAAGGACTGACCCCTGCGGTACTCCACTAACCACACTGGTCCAATTAGAAAATGTTCCATTTACCACCACTCTTTGTACTCTATCCTTCAGCCAGTTCTCTATCCAATTACAAATATTATGTTCTAGGCCAATATTCCTTAATTTGATCATTAACCTTCTGTGAGGTACTGTATCAAACGCTTTAGCAAAGTCCAAGTAGATGACATCAACTGCCATTCCAGCATCAAGGTTCCTGCTCACCTCCTCATAAAAGGCAACTAAATTAGTCTGGCAAGATCTGTTACGCATAAAACCATGCTGGCACAAACTAATAGTATTGTGAACTGCAATGTATTCAAGTACCCTATCCCTTATTACCCCTTCCAAAAGTTTTCCTACTACTGATGTCAGACTAACAGGCCTATAGTTTTCAGGCTGAGAACGGGATCCCTTTTTAAATAACGGCACCACATTAGCAATCCGCCAGTCTCTTGGCACCATGCCAGACCTCAATGAATCCTGAAAAATTAAGTGAAGAGGTTTGGCAATCACAGCGCTCAGCTCATTTAATACCCTGGGATGAATCCCATCCGGCCCTGGACCTTTGTTTACCTTTACATGTTCAAGTCTCTTTTGAATTTCCTCCCGAGTGACCCACGAGCCAGTAGCTAAATTACTAGAACTGGGCATATTACAAGGGAAGCCTTCATTATCTGGCTCCTCAGATGTATAGACAGATGAAAAATAAGAGTTCAAAATTTCAGCTTTTTCCCCATTCTCATCAACCAACTTACCCCCCCGTGATAATAAAGTTCCCACCCCTTCTTGCTTCATTTTTTTACTATTCACATAATTAAAAAATAATTTAGGATTCTTTTTACTCCTAGCAGCAATATCCCTTTCCATTTCTATTTTAGCTTGCTTGATAGCTTTTTTGCATGCTTTATTTGCTTCCTTGTACCTGATGAAAGTTTCCGCTCTCCCAGCTAACTTGAATGCTTTAAAAGCACGTTTTTTCTTACCAACCTCGACAATAACACTTTTATTCAGCCATAAAGGTTTTGCTTTGCGATGCCTCTCCTTGCTTACAAGGGGGATATACTGTTGTGTATACCTACAAAGCAATGTTTTAAAGATGTTCCATTTTCCTTCTGTGTCTAACCCCATGAAAAGCCTTTCCCAGTTGACACATTGCAGAGATGCCCTTATACTGGCAAAGTCTGCACGTCTAAAATTGAGCGTTTTAGTTACTCCCTTATAGAGCTGTCTCTGCAGCATTATCTCAAAGGAGACCATGTTGTGATCACTGTTCCCCAAATGCTCACCCACACAAATGTTAGAGATAAGTTCATTATTATTAGAAATCACCAGGTCCAAAATAGCGTCATTCCTAGTGGGTTCTTGAACTGCCTGAAATAAAAAGTTGTCAATTAGCATATTTACAAACCTACTAGCTTTTTCTGACTTAGCCACCCCATTACTCCAGTCAATGTCCGGATAATTAAAATCCCCCATAACAACAACTTGACCCAGTTTTGAAGCCTCCTCCATTTGCAACAATAGCTGGGCCTCATCCCCCTCATCTATACGGGGTGGTTTATAGCATACACCAATGATCATTTTCTTTGTGACCTTCAGCCCTACTGAAATTTCTACCCAAAGAGATTTGACGTTTTCATTGGTAATGTCTTTATTACATGGCTTTAAGTCTGACTTTACGTAAAGACAAACCCCTCCACCCTTTTTAATCTCTCTGTCCCTCCTAAAAAGTGTATAACCATTTAAATTCGCAGCCCAGTCGCATTTATCATCCCACCAGGTCTCAGTGATACCTATTAAATCATAATTTTCAATACATGCAATAGCTTGCAGCTCCCCTAATTTACCCGACAAGCTACGCGCATTAGCCAGCATGCAGCGGAGATTATTACTTCTCCCTCTGATGTTTACATTAGCTAAGGGAGAATTAGAGCTAAGGCAATTATGAGACTGCTTTCCTTGTAACGGAAGCTCCTTATCTGATAAACTATATGCCCCCCTGACTCCTCCCCCACAACCCTTTGCTAGTCCCCCTACCCCGTCTACACTAATTTTCCCATGGAATTCTAGCTCACCCTCCCCCCCCTTGTCTAGTTTAAACACTCCTCCAACCTCTTAACCATTCTCTCCCCTAGCACAGCAGACCCCCTTCCATTGAGGTGCAATCCGTCAGGGCTGTATAGATTGTACCCCAAGGAAAAGTCAGCCCAGTGCTCTAGGAACCCAAACCCTTCCTTCCTACACCAAGACTTTAGCCACGCATTTAGCTCCCTAAGCTCCCGCTGTCTCCCTAAACTTGCACGTGGCACCGGCAAAATTTCAGAAAAAATTACTTTGGAGGACCTTTGCCTAATCTTAGAGCCTAGATCCCTGAACTCACTCTTTAAAGTCCCCCACCTACCATTCATTTTGTCATTAGTACCGATATGTACCAAGACAGCCGGGTCATGCCCAGCCCCTCCCAATAATGTGTCAACCCGATCAACCACATGCCGAACCCTGGCACCAGGAAGACAGCAAACTGTCCGGTTGAAGCGATCCGCTTGACAGATTACCCTGTCCACTTTCCTAATGATCGAATCCCCTATAACCACCATCTGTTTAGGCCTAGCTCTGCTCTCCTCCCCACCACTACTAGTGAAACTGGTCTCCCGGCTGTTAGAGAGATCAGCCTCACCTAGAACCGCCAATCCAGAGTTCACACTCCCATCTTCTTCACACAATCTGGCAAATCTGTTGGGATGCGCAAACCCTGGAGCAGCCTCCCTTTTCCTTTTCCCCACACTAGATTTTCTAACTGTCACCCAGCTTACTGCCCTATCATCCTTTTGCTGCTCCCCTCCCCCCCTACTATCTGACCCCACTAGTATATGACTTTTGGTCTGTTGCTGAAATACAATATTTGCCAATGGAGAAAACACCCCTATGTGCAGTCAGTCTGATTAAACAAGAAACTAGGTTACTACTCTCAGTACTGTATGCAACCCCCTGTATGGACCACTAATTGAAAATAAACATCACTATTAGTGATGAGTGAATTTTTTTGGCAAGCATTGATTTGCAGCAAAATTCCACATTTCACTGCAGCAAGTTTATTGTGCGTATGTTTCACAAATTTTTGGGCCAATTGAAACAAGACAGAATCGCTCATCACTTTCACATTTCGCTGTGGCAATTTTTTTCTTGAAACAGGCGCAAAATTTCACCGCTGAAAATTTGCAGTCACGTCAAAAAAGCTGTGGTCGCATCAAAAAATGTTGCAATCGTCAAAAAAATTTCATGAATTTTTCGCAAATTATTTGGCAGATTTGCTTATCAATAATCACTATTATAAGACATCCACTAAACTGTAGTGTGTTCTAAAAAAAAGTTTTTATTAATTTTTCCTTAGTTTTTGAGAACAACTATGATGATTAGTATCCCCCTTTAATAATACTTAAAGAACAGTACTTGTTCTGTATGTTCATGAAGTTTTCTGTAAAGCCTCCAGGTATTTATCTTCCATAATCATATCACAAGAACAAGCTTTAAAGAGTATCATGTGACTTTTTTGCAAGGCACTGGTCACCATTATTATTGATATTCTACACATTATCATGCTGAGAAGTGATTTGTTTTCTTTATTGTCATTTTCAAGCTTCTGTTCTGCTTTCCTTTTTACTAGATTGTAAGCAAGCAGTACTTCAGGAGGTGGGCTATTGTTCAAATTAAGAAGCATGCTGGCAAAATAAGTGTAGTTCTCAGTGGGGTTGGGCATGTCAGAAAAAGTGTATGTGGTGTGTTGAAAAAAGTAGGAATGTATGTTTTACAATCAGATATACAACCAGATTTGGAGATTAATTTCCTGAGACCATTCTGAAAAATGCCAAACACCATCTACATCACATTGCAGGGCCTCTCTACTGACGGCCCTGCAATCATCCTTGGGGACTTCAACTCCCACATTGATGATCCCTCGCAACCCTGGCCATCACGTTTTCTCCGCCTAACCTCCTCCTTTGAACTCCAGCAGTGGACAAATGCTCCGACTCATAAGGATGGCCACTTTCTGGATTTAGTCTTTACTAAAAAGCTGTCCCTGTCTGATTTTAACAGTGTCCCCTTCCCCTTCTCTGACCATCACCTGGTTTCATTTTTTATCTCTCACTCTCCTTCCCAACCTGCTCCTTCCCCCACTGTATTAATTAGAAATACACGCGACGTAGATCTCCCGGCCTTAGCTTCCTCTTTCAGGTCCATTCTCTCTTCCTTTGATGAGATGTCGGACCCTGATACCCTGGTTAACAAGTACAACAATATACTTGCCTCCACCATTGACCTATTTGCACCCCATCAGCCTAAGCGTAGTCGGGTTCAAAACCCACGCCCGTGGCTGAATGTGCACACCAAATTCTTACGCTCCTGTACGAGGTCTGCGGAACGTATGTGGAGGAAATCCCGTACACAAGCAGACTTTATACATTATAAATTCCTATTGGCCTGCCTCAATTCTGCCCTGTTGAAGGCTAAACAGGAATACTATAACACCCTCATAAACCACAATAAATCCAACCCACGACGCCTGTTTTCTATTTTCAATACCCTTCTGCGTCCCTCGCAGACTCCATTACCTCACCCTATGCACTCTCCCCAGGACTTTGCTGAGTTCTTCATGAACAAAGTGGAGTCCATCCGCAATCAGTTTCCCCCCTCTACTAATACAGACCAGCTCCTCCTTCCTCAGCCCCTCTCTGCATGTGTTAACTCTTTTGGTCCCGTAACTGTCTCCGAGGTCTCCCACCTTCTCTTGTCTGTTCCCCTCACCACTTGCTCTCTTAACCCTATGCCTTCCTCTCTGCTCAAACACTGCATTCCTGAACTTACTCCGGCTCTTACTCACATCTTTAACTCTTCTCTGACCTCTGGAAGCTTCCCCTCTTCCTTAAAACAGGCCTGTGTCAAGCCCATCCTAAAAAAGGCCATGCTGGACCAGTCCTGCCTCTCTAACTACCACCCTGTCTCACTTCTACCGCTTGCCTCCAAAATCTTAGAGCGTATTGTCTTCTCCCGTATTACTAACTTTCTCAATGACCATAATTTATTAGACCCTCTGCAATCTGGTTTTCGGCCTGCGCACTCTACTGAGACAGCGTTGTGCAGAGTTACAAACGATCTTCAGGTTGCCAAAGCCAAAGGTCACTTTTCCGTACTAATCCTCCTAGATCTATCGGCTGCGTTTGATACGGTTGGTCTCCGCAGTCAGGCTGCATCCTGGATCTCTTCTTATCTCTCTAACCGTTCATTCACTGTCTCCTACGCTAATAAAACCTCATCTCCAGTTCCTCTTAATGTGGGGGTACCTCAAGGCTCTGTACTTGGGCCGTTGTTGTCCCTCTACATGCTGTCTTTGGGAGATCTCATCTGTTCATTTGGCTTCAAATACCATCTGTATGCTGATGATATCCAAATGTATCTGTCGACCCCTTCATTAACAGCTGAAACTGAGACTCAAATCTCTAACTGCCTCCTGGCCATCTCTAACTGGATGAACCAACGCCACCTCAAACTCAACCTAACAAAAACTAATGATTTTTCCGCCTAAGCCTGGTCCTACCCCCCCCCTTTTCTATCTCTATTGATGGCACCCTCATCAACCCCGTCGATTCGGCGCGTTGTCTGGGGGTGATCTTTGACTCCAGTCTCTCCTTTTCTAACCACATTAACTCCACTGTCAAAACCTGTCACTTTTTCTTACGCAATATTGCCAAAATCCGTCCCTTTCTTTCTACTGCAACAGCTAGGCTGCTCATGCATGCTCTCATCCTGTCATGACTGGATTACTGCAACCTGCTATTAACCGGCCTCCCTAACTCCCATCTTTCCCCCCTACAGTCTATATTAAACACTGCTGCCAGAATTCTCCTCCTCTCATCCAGGAGAGTTCAGGCCCTTCCCCTGCTAAAGTCCTTATCGTGGCTTCCTATCAAACAAAGAATTGCTTACAAACTTCTTCTCCTAACCTTTAAAGCCCTCCATTCCTCTGCTCCTCACTACATCTCGTCCCTTGTGTCTCCGTATGTTCCCGGCCGACTCCTTCGTTCCTCGCAGAGCAATCGTTTGGTTGCGCCCCCCACTACTACTGCGGTTTCCCATCTTAAACCTTTCTGCCTGGCTGCCCCCTACATTTGGAATGCCCTCCCTGATTTCCTCCGGAGAGAATCCTCCACCAGTCTTTTTAAAACTAAGGTTAAAGACTACCTTTTGGAGCACTTGCCCAGCACCTGATCTGGGAACTGGCACTTATAGTGTCACCCACTGTGACCTACAGCACTTATATTTGCCTATTTGTGTCTGTTAGTTACCCTCCCATATAGATTGTAAGCTCTACGGGGCAGGGACCTCCTTCCTCTTGTGTCCTCGACTCTTAACTTATTGCTGCTGTATTTATCTGTATTTATTATTAAACTTTGTATTTATCTATTATCTTAACACCCTGTTTGTATTAACATATTCTACTGTACAGTGCTGCGTACATAAGTAGCGCTTTATAAATAAAGATATACATACATACAAGGATCCATGAAATGCTATAACATTTCTATTCAACGTTTCCTATGAGACCTCAGTCTTACTTTCCCTTGTACAGAAATAATGGTTGGAATCACTGAAAAGGTGCCTTTTTTTCTCTGATATTGTCAATTATAGTCTTCAATTATATAACAGAAGCAGCGGTCACTGAAAATTGCCTTTTTTTTCTCTCAGCAGCCTACCCAGCTTCCTTTGTGCTCCTGCACAGTGTATGTGCCATCATCAAGACTTTATTTAATAGCAGTGGCATTAACTGACCTGAACAACCCCTGTGATTCCAGTGTATTCTACAAATAAAAACAAGTAATGGGAAAAGGGCAGACAGTGCAGGAGACATGCTGCAATAATATGGTAAAGCACATTGGACCTCTTTCCTGATCGAAGCAATAAGTATTGTGTCTGTATTTCTATTCCTATGCATCATTTTGTTACTCCATCATGTTATAGTTTTTGCTCCATTCCCCTTACCTGTTAAGTTGCACTGTTTGGTGAACTGGTGCCCAAATATGCACTGCATACTTTGGGTAAATAGAGATAGTGTTTGCTAGCAAGATATTAGAGGAAACATACTGTAGACTGAAACAATCTTATAGAATACGAGGAATACCTACAGCAGCAATACCACAAGATGAACTCCAGTCTGGCAATGTTTTTATGCACGACACAAAAAAGTTGCAGAAATAACATGAAAACCCTAACTGTTTCATATTGTTCTTTACAAAAGCCCCAACCTTTTCATATTGTTGTACAAAAGCCAGCATCAAAAACCCCTAAATCCTCTAAAACCATGAAGCAAAGAAAGATCTTCCAGTTGTAAAATCTGCCATTGACTTCTACATGATTTCGACAGCTTTTAGACGGCATATTTTTCCAATTTGATTTGTCACAGTTTTGTTGCAACAACAAAATTGTGTTTTGGCATAAAAAAAACCCAAACCAAAAAAATGTAAACATTAGTAAATGACCCCTGAAGACCTATTTAGATAACAGTGGTAGTTACATCTGTACATGTACAGGTAATTTGAAGCACAAGGGGAAATGCCAAGACTTTTTGAAGCATTTTAGTGGTAGAGTGCTGTCTCTGAGGTGCTTGACGAAAGGTCAAAACTTTTCCAATAGGCAGAACTGTCCCTTAATTAATAACTATGTAACTATAGCAGAAAATTCAGTTAGCTTATTAACCTTGTGTACCACTTTGTAAATAATGCACCACCAAAATGATTTGCAACCCCTAATGTAGAACCCTTTGCATAACTAGTGCAATGCTATGGATGCTATGGACATCTCACACAAATCAGAAATTTGAAAACTACTTTTAACAAAAAATAAAATATTGGTGGGCAAAATGTGGCATACTTGGAAATAAATTTGATATATAATAGCAAAAAGCCTATAAAGCTGTGACCCTTTAAAATTATCCTCGTCGTGTCTTAAAAACTAAACTTTTTGCTGCATGCATAAAATTACATTATAATTCAGAAACGCTTGGCCACTTAGCAGTTCAGGAATGATGCAAATCTCTGTGTCGCTGTGTCTCCTGATATAAGGGAAAGGCGAGGAAGTCATAAAGCTGATACACAACCAAGTTCTTTATTCACTCATAGGCAGTCTCTCAAACACAATCTTGTAATTACATTCTCTGTTTTTCCCTTCTTTCCTTTTCCTACTTTCTCTCTGCAAGACATGCTGGAATTAATCATTTGGTAGAATATAAATAAATCCATCTATCATTTTGTCTTTGTGAATAAGAAGCAACATTAATCATAGCATAACAGGAAGAAACTGCACAATTCCCACATACACTATGTTATATAAAACTACCCAAATGAAAACTTTTTATCATTAATATGATGTGATTTAATAAGGAAATGTTAATATGTTAACCCGATTTCTTAAAATATTATACAGGTTTATCAATGTTTTTAATGGACTGACACTGGAAGAAATGTATATAAGTGCATAGTATATTTAGTTTGCTTTGTTTAAAAACTAATTATGTCTTTAGCCATTTCAAAATGATTTATTAACATTATTATGATTTATATTGTTCAGTATTTAATAATATGTAAACCAGGGCTTTCCAACTGGAGGCACATGCAAAGGATTGGTTTTCCACTGATTGTTGAAACTGTAACCCTTTTAGTGTCATAGAAATAGAATGTACTGTATGTTACCTGATAAACAAGAAGACTTTGAGTGTTCTAGAACAGAACTACATGCTAATATATGAGTGATACAGTTTATGTTAATAAAGCTGTAATGATGTCATTTTTTCCCCTTCTGAAGGGGGGAGTGAGGGTATAAAGTTTGTTACACTATCATCCGTAATTTATCCTTGATCAATTGCCCCAATGAGGGCTGAAACATTGGATAAATAAACATGAATAAAGAATAATTCTTCACAATAACTGGAGTGCGGGTCCATTGCATCAAGTTGTATCTAATCACTTTGACCAAGCACCCAGAGACGTAAAATTGGACTGAGTGCAGATACTTTGAACTGTTTATACACATTATATATATATATATATATTGCAGGAGTAATGCCAGCACACACAGGGTTTCATACAAATGTATATAAAATGATATTTATTGAGAAAAAAAAGAGCAAAATAAGAGCAAGCCTCAACGTTTTCAGTCCCCACTGGGACTTTCATCAGGAGGCAAAAACTGAAACACCTGCAAACACATTCCATTCTTTTTTTTCTCAATAAATATCATTTTGTATACATTTGTATGAAACCCTGGCATTACTCCTGCAATATTTTAGTTTATATGGCTCTTGCACCCAGGTTGTATTTTTTGTTAGTAGTGTGCACCATTATGATCTCTCTCTCTCTATATATATAACTTTTAAATATACCTTTACTTGAAAGTTACTACATTTAGGATTTCTATGTTATGTAGCTTACAATGTCAACATTCCTGTATTGGTTGTATACTGTCAACATCAAGCAAGAAAAATTCTAATTAGCATGAAAAAAAAAATCATATTTAGAATAAAATATAACATCAATTTTTACATAGCCTTCTCTCCATTAGGATTATTGGCAAGGGAAAAGAACATGTCCACACTCACTCATTTTTTATAAAGTCTTGTAGCTCTGAACAACTCATTTGCTGGTATGGCCCAACTACTAAATAAAGATGCTGAAAAGGAGGTTGAGCAAACAAACCAAATGAAAATAAAAATGAGGGAGCAGCAGGCTTCATTGACTTTCTTCAAGAAAAATGCTTTGTGGTAGGATTATTAGGAAGCAATAATTTGGTTATTATCTTCAGACAGCAGGGAGTCTATGTGCAGCTGAAATGCTGATGTTTTTTCTCTGATACATTACAGAAATGTGAAGTGTGTAGTTACTGAGTGGATGAAAGTATCGACAAAGGAAAGAAATCCAAATTTATAACTTTTAACTTCTTAAAGATAATACATGTTAAGCTTCAGCAGGTTATCTGGGATTAATTTGGGCATTCCACTGCCACTGGGCTATCTGTTTCTACAATCTTAAAGGAGAAAGAAAGGTAAAAACTAAGTAAGCTTTATCAGAAAGGTCCATGTAAATACAGCCATAAGCACTCACAGAAACACTGAACTGACTTCTGTGAAAAAAGATTAGTTGTGTCTGTAATTCCTGTGCCAAAGACACGCAGCTTTCTGTTCTCTCCTGCTCCCCCCTCCCTCAAGAATGCTAAGAACTCACTCCCCCCCCCCCCTTAGGAATGTGGATCTGAGCCAATCAGCAGGAAGCTGACTCATAGGGGCCGATTCATTAAAACATGAGTTCGAATGAACGAGTGTACGAAAAAGTCATGCGGGGGTACGAAAAAGTCTGCAAGTGCGAAGAAAACGGAGAGACTGACGTTCGAATGAACGCTCCGAGCGTTCGTGTCTTAATAAATCTCCCCCATAGTTTTACTAACTGGGCATTTTCACTTGGTCTGGGTGTGAGGCATTATGGGAACTTTCTTTACACAGCTCAGTGTTTTTTCTTCCTGTTTGGCTTCTGATCATCTGAACAGGTGAAATATGGGGAGACTTAAGGGCACTGAAGGTATGCCTGCAGCTTGACATTAACTCTTTACTAGCCTTTCCTTCTCCTTTAAGTGGAATAAATTTTAGTCGTCTTGTGTAAAACATAAAACAATACTGTGGATGAATGTATCAGTCAGAAACACAATATTGTATATTAAGTTAATCACTGAAATATTTAGAATAGGCTTTAGAGATGAAAAGGTAAGTTGCCAAATGGGTTCCACATGTATGTATGTATGTATGTATAACTTTGTTTATGTATGCAGCGTTATATGCAAGTGTTATAATAAATACAATAAATATATAAATATATATAAATATATATAAACGCATAGGGAATAAGTGCCATGTGGAATGAGACACAGTAGGGTTTTATGTTTTTGTATTAAAAACTATGTTTACATGTATAATGTCAAAAGAATATGTGGTAGAATAAATGTAGTGCCTCAAAAGACATCAGAGACAACAGTGTCCAATTTATGTATCATGCTTCAGAATACACTGCAGGATAAGTGCATTGTTAGAGTCATGTATAATACTCAGAAAACATGGAAGGATAAATGCAGTACCAAAGTAATGTATTGCAAAACCACAGAAAAATTTGAAATGGTACAAATGGTGCAATTTTGCTGAAATTTCGCCAAACTCTTTTAAACCAATGGCATTTTTTCACACCACGTGCATTAAAGTCAAAGGGTTTTTTTTCTGGGACAAATGCATTGGAGTCAATAGGCATTTTATTTCTAATTTCTTTCTTGAATGAAAAAATGCCTTTTTTTCCGGTGAAACAAAATACATGGCAAGTGCAGATTCATGAAAATTTTTGCAACTCACTAAAATGCAGTATTAAATCTACATGTATATATATATATAATATTTACAAAACATATGAGAGAATTATATATATATATATATATATAAAACAGTCCACACGACAGCACCACACTCCAAAATCTGCTGCTCTGCAGCTGCCCCTGTGCACGGGATATCATATAAATATCAAAATAAAACAGCCAGCACCAAGGGTCTTTGTGTTTCAAAAAATCTCTCGTGTATTATAATTGCATGTACAACCTTGTATATATATATATATATATATGTGTGTGTGTGTGTGTGTGTGTGTGATACAATGCATAAAACAGTAAATCACAATATATATTTTATGCTTCAGTTTAGGTTAGACTGCCATGTGTAAAGCATGCACTTCTTTCAGCTAGGGTTTTTTGTGCATGTCAAACAAAATAAAAGTATTTACCTTTAGATTGTAAGCTCTAATGATTAGAGCCCTCCTATCCTTCTGTCTCTGTCACTTTTGTATGTAATCTGTATAGTTTGTGGATGTACCTTTTCACTTTCTACAGAGCTGTGAAATATGTTGGCACTTTACACATACTTGTTAATAATAAATATAATTTTTATCAGCGGGAGCTGACATAGTCATAGCTTCTAGCTAAATGCTTCATAAATAAGAAATACTGATATCCTTATTATGCCTGGCTGATTTGGCTCCTCCAGTAGCAGAGGGTATGTCTCCTTCCTTTAAATATCACACAAATTGATTCAAATCTTTTAAACCTTATTATACTGTTGCTGCAGTTGTGCGCCTCTCCTTTAAGACAGAGTGAACCCATGATCCACTTTTCTAATGGTAACACGTGTGACTGTTAAAGAAATAGCTTATAAGAAAAATATAGAGATTTAAAAAGACAAAAATACCAGTACTTGGAACTCTAATCCAGGTCAGCGGTTTGCCTTCCCCCCAACAAACTTGGGGCTCATAGACGTTTGTCATAATCCAAAAACAAAGACTCAGTGGGTGGGTTAGTGGATGTTTTCCTACAAATCCCATATATGATTATTTAGAAACAGAAAAAAATTAATATTCTAAACAGATTAAAATGTGGCGACTGGCCTACTAAATAATTTATTGATACTTATAAAATCTGCCACAATAATAATCAAGGAAAAATGAATGTAACCAGTAGACCAGTAAATATTTTATAAGCAATCTCTTAGAAAAGGTCAGGTCGTAACCAGTCCTTTATTAAGCATACATAATATTTAGTATATACTATATTTAGGCCATTAGAGGATGCTGTGTATATAACATAAGGTGTATCTCCAAATGTTTATTACTCCGTTTCAATAAATAGTAGCAAAGAAAATGAGTGGTGTATGGATAATTCAAAATCCAACCATTTGTTTTATATTAATGTTTGCACCAGGGTAGTGCTCTTGTTTTATACATTGCTTGCTGATGTGATACATTTAGTTACTCAGTTACTGTATATAGCTTTCAACTTTCAGTTATGAATTATGGCAAAATGTGACAATAAATAATAATAAATCAGCCCAAATTATTTATCATTATTTACAAATGATAAATGTAAATAATTATAAAACTATAAAAACCATGTGTCCCTGAGTGGGACCGAAACCATTCACAACTAGGCCAAATGATCACACTTTTTCAAATTTTATATGAATTGTGGTAGGCTGGCCAGCCAATGAAGTAATTAGGTAAATACATATGTGTTAATCAATCATATTAAGAAAAGGCCCATTGCCTTTTGATTGTATTCTGTAAGTATATACATACAGCTGAGAAACTAGAGGTACTGCAAACACAAAACAAGAAAGACACCAAAAGATGTGAAAAGGGATCTGTCACCCTAAGAAATAATTCCAATTTCTTTTCTATTGTGTTTGTTAAGCAAAATTAACTTCACATACTATATAAATGATCTTGTTTACTTCAGTAAGGGGAATATACAATCACAGGCAGCTGCCATATTGTGGGCACTGTTATTAAGGCAAGCTTTGTATCATCCCCAAATCTTGTGTATGTGCCAGAATGGGGGACCTGATGCCCAGGCCCATGCAAAGGCTACACAATTAGATGGTGAGAAGAGAGGGGGCAATGTGAGTGCTGAATGGAAAGTTTAAGTAATTGTCTGCCCTGGCTCTATGCCTAAGGCATAGAGGCAGGGATTGACAGCTAGGATTTTTAACTGCATTTATAATGGGTTTGAATGTGTTAATATAAAAATGAATTTTGGTTTCATGTTTAATTTGAAAAGGACTTTTAATTATACAGCTTTTCATGTCTGGGTGACAGGTCCACTTTAATATAGTACATTCTGTATTCCTTCATCTTCAAAGGAGAAGGAAAGGTAAAAACTAAGTAAGCTTTATCAGAAAGGTCTATGTAAATACAGCCATAAGCACTCACAGAGACGCTGCGCTGAGTCCTCTATCAAAAACACAGAATGTCTTTTCTCTTTTTTTGTAAATATGATGTTCCAGTGTCTGACTTCCTCTCTCAGAAACATCCTTAGTTCCTGGGGCCAGAGTCTGCCCAGCTCTCTCCTCTCTCCCTGCTCCCCCCTCCCCTTTCCTGCTCCCGCTCCCACCAGAATGCTAAGAACTCCCTCCCCCTCCCTTAGGAATGTGTGATCTCAGCTATAACAGCTAGAGCTACAGCAGGAAGTTATGAAGACCAAGCTAAAATGGCAGCTGCTATATCTTAAACAAACAGAAAAAGCTTCTAGGGCTCTTTACTCAGGTAGTGTAATGGTTTCTGCAGAATAAATATAGCATTCTAGGTGGCACTAATGTGGCAAATCTATTGGCAGTAAAAAGCCAAAATGACTTATAATAACAGGCTAATGAAGAAAACAGCCACCACTGTTACCGATAAGATACTCACTAATAATTCACCTACAATTCATGGAACTTGTTCTACACATACAATAATTTATCCTATTACTATATCCCGCCTGCATCCAAACAACCAATTCTTTATTTCTTCTGCATGTTCATATAATTTAAGGAGGCAATCTACAATTGCTTGTCAGATTTATTTGAGTCCATGCAACAGTTCATAGTTTCTAAGTTTAAAAGTTTATACACCAAGAGAAAATCTTGGATTAGTGTCATCATATGATCAGTGCCCGCTCCAACATTTGTACTGCAATGCTTTGTATTAGAGGTGGAACTAAACATGAAAGGCATTTATAGGGTAATGTAACGAAAGGTGCAAAATTGGACCATGTGTAGTAAACTATAGAAAGCATCCAGATTCTTGCTTGCATATACTGTAGCTGACTGTGGTAAAAACTTTTTTGGACCTTTAAAGAAGAAATATTATCTTCTCTTCCATAATGTAACTGTAAGGCAAAAGACACAGCCGAAAATATGCATAAAAACGCGAGACTTTCAAACTCTTGCGTTTTTATGCGTATTTCCGCTACATGTGCCTGCACCCAAGCGTATTCCATTCATTCGGGTGCAGGCACATGTAGAAGGCGTAGGGCGGTATTTTCAGCACGCGCTTTTCCACTTGCCGAGAATATCCGCCCTACGTCTCGTCTGGCATTAGCCTTACACAACTGGTAACACTAGGGGGCTGATTTACTAACCCACGAATCCGACCCGAATTGGAAAAGTTCCGACTTGAAAACGAACATTTTGCGACTTTTTCGCATGTTTTGCGATTTTTTCGGATTCTGTACGAATTTTTCGTTACCAATACGATTTTTGCGTAAAAACGCGAGTTTTTCGTATCCATTACGAAAGTTGCGTAAAAAGTTGCGCATTTTTCGTAGCGTTAAAACTTACGCGAAAAGTTGCGCATTTTTCGCGTAAGTTTTAACGCTACGAAAAATGCGCAACTTTTTACGCAACTTTCATAATGGATAGGAAAACTCGCGTTTTTACGCAAAAATCGTATTGGTAACGAAAAATTCGTAAGAATCCGAAAAAATCGCAAAACATACGAAAAAATCGCAAAATACCGATCATTACGAAAAAAACGCAATCGGACTCCATTCGACCCGTTCGTGGGTAAGTAAATCAGCCCCTAAGGCTACAATAAAGAGCCTCATTCCTTAAAGGAGTAGTATGTGTAAGTCCTACCCTGTGTCCAAGTCCTCGTACGGCACGGCACCATTACACTGACAATTATGGATTTGAATCATGACTAAGAGGCCTGACTGTGTTCAAAGTGTTCAGTGTTGGACCATCAGGTAATGCTGGATTGTAGGATAGGTTGTAGAGAGAAGAAACGCAGCACTTGTTAGCAATACTTGCATGATTACTAATAGGAACATGCAGCCTGGTGTAAAAGGTAAGCGATTAAAGTTACAGGGGGTGCCTAACACCCCCCAGTCACTAAGCCTTTCCTTTTCCTT
Source organism: Xenopus tropicalis (assembly GCF_000004195.4). Lineage (NCBI taxonomy): Eukaryota > Metazoa > Chordata > Amphibia > Anura > Pipidae > Xenopus > Xenopus tropicalis. The sequence continues at coordinate 46,974,650 of NC_030681.2, read as the reverse complement.
TAAATATGTCATAAATGATAAAAGATTTTGAGTCATTTACAAAAGCCGGGCTGAGTGGTAAGGGGCACAAGAGCAAGCCTTTCAGTGCTCTTTCAGCAAGCACTTCTTACCCCAAGATGGCTACGGTCTACATTCCACATAAAAAATCCAGCACAAGATGAAAATATCAGGGGGGACAAGCTAGTCTTGTCCTTAGCTATGTTTCTCAGCACTATATTATTTCTCTGTGCCTATATTTGCACTATCCCTAGGAGGTCATAAATGACCCCTTTTGTATTTAAGCATTAAAGGGGAACTCCAGCTTCCAAACCAATATTTGTAATAGAGCCCTGTATAACACAGAAACAACTAATATATCAATGTAGCCTGTATGAATAAATACAATATCTATGTGCTTAAATCCAGCTTCAAAACAGTTCTTCTCTTTTTGCATCATTTGAAATCCTAGCAGGGGAGGAGAGTCCAAAAGGGAACATCATAACCCACAATGCATTGCACTGTGGTGTTACTTTCTTTATTGACATCATGTGTGCCATTGGCGGATTTTCAATAAGGCTAGGGGAGGCTAAGCCTGCCCAAACCTGCTTTGGCACCTTAAAAAAAAAAAAAAAAACCTGTTTCTGAACTGCCCTGCAAATCTTCTCCGGGTTCTGCAGAAATCAGCTGTGCTCTGATTGGATCTTTCTTCTTGTGGATTCTCCAATCAGAGCACAGCTTTCTTGACAGGCAGTAAAATTGACCAATCAAGGCGCAGATGCATACAGGGACGGGAGATTTTGCAAACTGGAGGCAGTGCAGAATTGAAGACTAAAAAAAGAAGAATCTGCAGGCTGTAAACTTTACCCAAGAACCAACTTTGAACTTTTGCTGCAGTTTTCATCCCACAGGTACTATACACAGGTACTATAGAGTATATGTTCTAAAGGCTGACCCACTAGCTGAAATTAAATTGTTTTTTGTCACCTGACATCTATAATATCCCTATCCCCTACTCTAACAGATGGAGGGTAAGTTAACTTTTCCCCCTGACAAAGCTCATTGTGCTTTTATATATTTGTTATGGTTTTTTGCACTTTCTATTTTTCTTTTACATTTGTCATTGTTTTTTTCATTTCTAGTTAGTTACAGTGGAGCCAATGCTGTGTATCAGTGCCAGTGTTATAGTGCCAGGGCCTGAATATCTGCCATCAGAATATATAAAGATTGCATCTCACTGTATATAACGTGCCTGGAATGTCAGTACCTGCTGCCTCTCTCTCTATAAAGCTAACTTAAACACATCTAAAGGGGTGGTTCACTTTTAAGTTAACTTGTAGTATGTTATAGAACGGCCTATTCCTAGCAACTTTGCAATTGGTCTTCCTAGTTAATTTAAGTTAAGTTAATCCTAGTTAATTTAAGTTAATTTAAAGGTGAACTACCCCTTGAAGCTAACTGATCACAAACACAAATGTATAGAGAACCCCTAACAGAAGTGCACGTTTGAATGCTTTTACATCCTAAGCATTTTAATCCCCCCCACCCGCACTTTTGTACAGTATCCCTGGGAGTCAGTGGGAATGGCAAGAGGTAGTTGGGAGGTTAATTTTTTACACCGGCAGCGAATCCACTAAGTGTCACATTAGCTGTAGGTCAGTCTGTGTATGGCCCATATTTAGCCTCCCCAAACAAAAAAGTCACCCTCCGCCTATGATGTGTGCAGGGAGTTGTGGGATTTGGAGGATGCAGGCTAAAGGCAAGTTGAGGAAAGTCAGCTACTGTCTCAAGTAGCCAGAGGAGAACAGGGGGCCAGGCTTAGGTAACTGATACAAACCATATTATTACCTTGGAAATTATGAAAAGGCTGCATAAATATTGTTTATTAATGTATTAATATATATGTATATATAATGTATATTTAATTAATGTATATTTCAAAGTTGCTTAAAATTATGTTTGTGTTTAGGTAGAGTTCCCCTTTAATTATTTCAAGGTTTTACACTATGTTTAGGGAAAAAAAATAACCTTTCTTTTAATATTGCATCCATTAAATATTGGTAAGTATTCTATTAAAATGTTAAACGGTGATGTTTTCATAAATATTATATTGAATAGCCCTAATTTATTGTCTAATTTGTTTTAGGTAACACATTTCATTTTTATCTCTCCTACAACATTGGAGGCATTTGCTGTATTGTACTGATAAACTTTGTGTAAGGCAGTGACTAACTTTTATTGTTGGTCTTTAAAGAATAATTCCAATCAGAAATTTATAGATATTGCATATTTAAATGTTTTGACTTTGTATTTTCACCAGATCAAAGAAAGCAATTTGGTGCTCAGTAGCTGTGCTCCGCTTTCGCTGTGTTCTAGCTTTCTCTTATTTCCGGGAATTCTACAAGGTCAATCTATTTCTTCAGAAATCGTGTTGCAAGCACAAATGTAATCTGATTAATACTGTTTCTGGAAACATGACGTACAGTATCAGCAAGAAACAAATGCAATAAGGCAACACAATGGGGGTTAAACTAAAAGAAACTTAAATGTGCCTCTGTAATAAGGTGACCCACAAAAGTCACAACTTCAGAAACTGACAGCATGTAATCCTATTGGCATTATTGATAAGCAAACCTCCTTTCCATTTCACAGAAACATTTGATTTAGGAATGGAAGGAGCTATGTTTTGTCAAATACTCAACTGATATTTGTCGATGTGTTAAAAATGACTTTTTTAATGGCAGGTTAGGTTTTTACATTCTTTGTAACACTTACAAAACTACAATCCAATTTGAAGGGGTGCTTCACCTTTACATTCACTTTTAGTATGTTGTAGAATCTCCTATTCCTAGCAACGTTGCTATTGGTTTTCATTGCTTATTTTTTTATTGTTTTTTAATTATTTGCCTTCTTCTTTTACATCTTCCCAGCTTTCAAATGGGGGTTGCTGACCAAGCTAGCAAACTATTGCTTTGTGAGATTACAATTTTATTCTTATTGTGATTTTTTATTCCTTATTTTTCTATTCAGTCCCTCTATTCTATTCATATTCCAGTCTTTCATTCTTCCCACTGTCTGATTTCTAAGATAAACAAGATCCTAGCAACCAGATAGATGCTAAAATTTGCTGAACAAAAAGTGAGATAACTAAAAAAAAACACAAAAAAATACAGACCAATTGTAAATTGTCTATCATGTATATGTCATGCCAAAAGTTAATTTAACTTGGGAATATCTGTGCAGGGTGAAGGAGGAGTTATCGCCTTGTCAGCAGAAGCTACAGACAGAAGCAGGAAGAGTTATATACAAGCAGGCCCATGTATGCATGTAGGTATTTGTCAAGAGACATGAGGAAAGAGATCTATAGATCTTACAGTCAAGAACTAATGTTTGTTTAAAGTGAAACATCAAAAGCACACTTTTTGGGGGGTAGAAGCAAAGAAAGGTTGAAAAAGTGTACTTTTTCAGGGCTTGGAAAATCAGATGGCCACTTGGGAATTGGGAACTCCCACTTAGCATAGAGTTTCCCAGGAGATGAGAAATCATAGTACAAATAATAAGTAAATTAATGTGTGCAAAAGTTCAATGTATGCTTTTTTCCTATAACTCTACTTTGTACGCTGTGACTATGAATTCAGGCAAGCTCCTAGAATGTGTGTTAAAAAATTGTCTATTCCAGTCCTGGGGGCACTCTGTTCGATTGGCATACCTGCTCTCTCATCTTGCCTGGGGCAGAGGGCACCTGTAAGGGGGTCAGCACTGGGCTTACTGACTCTAGCAGAAGGGCCTCACCCAAGAATTCTCCAGTGTCTCAGATGCTTAATTAAAAAAGATTGTAAATTTACATAATTTCCATCATAATCCTACTTTTCCTCCATATATGTATATGTATTAGGCATCCAGTGCAGAATAACCTATGCAGGTAATTTTATGGCGCCTGCAAGTACAGTTAGCAAAGTGCAATTTTAAGTGCAAGTGTCATGGTTTTTTTCCACAATGAAGCATTTTTTCCCAGAAATAATCCCATTGTGATCACTATGGGACAGTGTGCTTGGCACAATAATGATACACATACCACAATTAAGCCTAGAAAAATTGCGTGGAAGTCCTCCTGGTGTCATGTGAGATGTTAGGCACGCAATGTGCTGTGCTTATTGACACTGTCCCAAAAGGGAACCTTGGACCCAATCCTAACAAGCAAATCTGTGTATTTAGGGCCACCTTATGCATCATTAACACATATATACGTGCCCATATTAGTGTTCTATAGTGCGTAAAAGGAACATTTAGCATATAATCAAAATAATGTGAGAGAATTTGTATATAAGCCTATATCACTGATTAAAATAGTGCATATTCTTTTGAAGTTATTCTCCTTCTGTTATGGCGATTTGTGCACAAAACTAGCCTTCTTACATCTATACAAAGAAGATTAAATAGTTTCATATATTGCTTTTGATTTTAGAAGACAAAAGCAAAGCATGAGAACTCCAGCCACTGCAATTTAAACAGCAGATGCATGTAGCTAAACATTCATTATAGTTTTCAAGAAATTATACCGATTCATAAGAAAATAACTTTGTAAAATAGTCTTTTCAGAACTATAATTTACTATTGTGAGAAAATTAAGACACTGTACTGCTGCATGCAGCCTGAAAGAAAGAATCACAGCCACCCTAGATGTAGAAGAAAAATTCCTCAAATGTGAACTATAGAAGTATTTGTGTTGGCAATAAAACATTGTTTCTGTGGGCAATGGCCTATACAATGAATATATTCTTTATTGCCTATCTATCTTTAAAAAGTATATGTCGTGCCAAAACAGTTTCTTACTGCCTAGAAGTTGTTTCATTTTCTTTAACAACTTTTTCTTTATAAGAACAGCAAAGGTTCATTCAAACTCCATCATCTGGCTTAAATGGCACTCCAACCTTTTAGAAATATTTTGTATATGTACAGGAACAAACACAAATAGGTGAGTTGTACCATTTTATAAATTATATTCATTTTCTGGAAATGAGTACATTCCATCCTGTATGGAGAATGAAATGGCAGAGCAAATCAATCATTAAAGGATGATAGTAAATAGCCACCATATTGCTGATCCTAACTCATACTAGAAATACATTGCAGAGCCAGTTAACCAATGGCTCTTTGGGATTTTGTTTACTAATAAACAATAGTTCCAAGAATAGGCTGAATACCTTTATTTATATTGCAGGGTGTTAATCAATAAACCCCCTCTTTCCACTTATGAGGAAAACTAGAGCTACTGTAGAGTAAGATTTTTTTTTTTTGTAGAATAACCAGGAGCCTCTAGGGATTATGTAAGTAAAGAACCAAAGTTGATAGATATTGGTATTTCTTACACTAAGGGGCCCATTTACTTACTCACGATCCGGCCGAATGCGTCCGATTGCCTTTTTTTCGTAATGATCGTATTTTGCGATTTTTTTCGGCGCCTTTACGACTTTTTCGTTACCAATACGATTTGCGTGAAAAAACGCGAGTTTTCCGTAGCCGTTACGATGCGCTCGTATTTTGTCGCGACTTTTTCGTAGCCTTCGTGCCGAGTACGAAAGATTCGGATTCATTCAAGCTTCAGTATGGTGACTTTACTTGGGCCGGGTTGGAGCTGCAGAGTGCCATTGAGCCCTATGGGAGACTTTCCTTGGGCCAGGTTGGAGCTGCAGAGTGCCATTGAGTCCTATGGGAGGCTTCCAAAATCATGCTAAGTCTGAAAGTTTCGGCCGCCGCAACCGAGTGCTCAATACGAAAAAGTCGTGACAAGATACGAGCGCATCGTAATGGCTACGAAAAACTCGCGTTTTGTCGCGCAATTCGTATTGGTAATGAAAAAGTCGTGACAATTTCCGAAAAAGTCGTAAAGGCGCAGAAAAAAATGCAACAAATACGAAAAAGTCGCAAAATGTTCGTTTTCCAATCGGATTTTTCCAATTCGGATTCGAATTCGTGTCTTAGTAAATGTGCCCCTAAAAGTATATACAGCACCCAAACCCATTTTTATCTAAAACTTATATTAATAACTAATGAAGAATATCAATAAAAGGGTTCCAGAACAAATATATTGCTTGTTGTTCATTTATCCACTGATAAGGGAATACCAGTCTTTTACAAAGATTTTCTTTTTTCCATCTCTATTCAAAGATAAAGTCATATTTGTATTTTTTTCTGCCTATGATTGACAGCAGAGGAAATAATCAGTTGCCAAATACAAAGCCCACAGAATATAAACCCTTAGGGATCTATCGCCTGTAAAAAAATAAAACCATGTAAAACAGTTTATCAGTACATTTCTTTCTTGCAACTGAACACTATACAATACCTGACCCTGTGTTTTAATACATTGTTAAAATAAGAATCATATTGTATTGCACAGTGCTGGTTATTATCCATTGTTCCTTATGTATGAACTGATTCAAGGCAATGTTACAAAGGCATTATTCCTAGTTGACCATGTGTATTAACACACTGAATACAAGGTAACAAAACTGTTTATAGTTTATAGTTTCAGACCATGTGTATTGCAAACAATATTATAAAATCCCCTGTAATAACTGACCATGTGATTTAAGTAATGGTACAAAAAATTGGAGCACAAAAAGATATGAGGGAAATGGAATATATGACTGCCAATGTTAGGGGCGCCCAAGAGAACTGGAAAAAGGTATGGTCCAGATGGGACTATTATAAAACCAACCCACTTGGACGGGGAGATATCACCCCAAACCAGCAACTTCAATCAACCTGAGATATAACGGAAAACTTTACCCCCCCCAAAAAAAGGTACTGGGCTTACCCTTGTTTCCCACCTAAGGTTTTGATATTTATTTGCAACTTCCAAGTTATATATACATACACTTCCATTCTGTCAGACCAACGTTTTATATCTATGCACAGGCTTCATTTGCTAACCTCAGCCCAAGTACTAACATGGTGACAAGCTATTACTATAGTAATTTCTGCTCCTTGGAATCTATTGTAACAAGAAAATATTTGGCACATGTTATATCTTGCTATTTCTGTATGCCTGAAATAATCAATAAAAATTTCAAGTTACAAAAAAAAAAAATTGGAGCACAATATACAACAAATAAAGCAACTGCAAAATGATTACATAGTTACATAGTTAAGATGGGTTAAGACAAAAGTCCATCAAGTTTAACCCCTTCAACCGAACCCCAGTTCATATATATATGTGGCACTATTATGACAGTATAAGGCCACACCAGGGGCTTTGTAGTGAAAGGATTATCAGAAAGGTTGTGGAGTAAATAAGATGAAAAGTAATGGCACCAGGAATTCTTTAGACGGTATATTTATATATGCAGCAACTGAAGAATAACATCTCACTACACTGTTTGAGTATTACAGTGGTGACAGTGAATGTAATAAAATAAGCAATTGGGAAAAATTACATAATAGCAGGAAACCTTTAACCTTTAACAAAGAATATGAGCAATGTTCTATGGTCTCACCCAGCCAGATCTGCTGACAGACACTGCTTGTAGAATGAGAATCCTCTCTATAAAAGACACCCTCCTTAATACTAAGGCCCCTTTTTTGGGTTGCCAGGCATCTACCTGTGTACAACCAGGGAACTAACCCGCTGACCTCCTGTTGGAGCTTTGGGCTGCTCGGCTACCCTGACTGACACTAAGTGGGTGCTGACCCACTCCTATAACACAAGCTGGCTAATTCTTACTAAGAGCAAGAGAGGTCTTACCCTCTTCTCCTCTTCTTTCCCAATGGCTGTCTGCAGCAGTCCCTGTAGCTAAAAATCTGGAAGAAACCATTGGTCTCTCAAACTATTCACAGATAGGGTTTTTTCTTATACATGAACTAAAGATACAGTGCGACCTACTGGTAAGGTGTCAAATAGCTTACCAATTTAATTAGGTCAGCAGAACATTTAATTAAATGCATTTATTAAGTGCAACCCTAAGGGTTACATATGATACACACACTCTTACTAACCTATCTATACACTCACATACATAAACTAAATATACCAATAGATTAAGATTTTAGTATTACTGTAGCCTTGGATATTATGCTTGTTCAAGAAATCATCTGAGCCCCTCTTAAAGACATTAATAAAAATTTGCCATCACAACATCACTAGGAATGGCATTCCACAACCTCACTGCCCTCACCGTGAAAAACCACCTACGCTGCTTCAAATGGAAGCTCCGTTGCTTTAATCTAAAGGTGTGGCCTCTGCTGATCGTTTTTATGAGGGAAAAAAATCCCCTATCTGCCTATAATCCCCTCTAATGTACTTGTACAGAGTAATCATGTCCCCTCGCAAGAGCCTCTTTTCCAGAGAAAACAACCCCAACCTCGACAGTCTTACCTCATAGTTAAATCTTCCATCCCATTTACCAGTTTAGTTGCACGTCTCTGCACTCTCTCCAGCTCATTAATATCCTTCTTAAGGACTGGAGCCCAAAACTGCACTGCATACTCAAGGTCAGGCCTTACCAGGGACCTATAAAGAGGCAAATGTATGTTGTCATCCCTTGAGTCAATGCCCTTTTTTATACAAGACAGCACTTTATTTGCTTTAGTAGCCACTGAATGACACTGCCTGAAATTAGACAACTTGTTATCTACAAAAAAACCACCCCAGATCCTTTTCAACTCGCATTTATTATTTCTACCAAAGTGCATAACTCTGCACTTTTCAACATTGAATCTCATTTTCCAGCATCCTGCATGGAACTTATAGTTTTGCACACTTAAGTATTGTATAGGTATAGTATCTTGTACTTGATCCCAGCTGAGTTATAATTACTTCTTATTGGAGGCAACATAAACTATTTGGGTTTATGTAATGTTTAAATTATGTTTTAGCAGACAAAGCATGAAGAGACACTTTTATCCAGAAAAAAACCCAGGTCTCAAGCATTCTGGATAAGTCCTATACCTGCACATATAATAGCTTGTCAGTACTGCAAAGGTACCTCCATGATTTGCTGTTCAATTAAATGAACTCAATATACATGTCTGCTAGGCGTCCAGTTCTGCTATTGTAGCCACAATAATACAGTGTGGATTTAATTCATGAAAGTTCAACTGGCTGCAGACAAGCATGGGCTGTTCCTGGGTAAGTGACTGCTCATGATAGTTTATAAATAGAAAAGTAGGTTTCATTTATATCCTTTATTCCAATTTCCTCCCTTTTTCATATACAACTTAAATTTTTAAATAAGTGACCTTTGTGTACTTATGTATTGATTTTTTTTAAAAAAGGCCTTCCCCCGGAAAGATTTTGGCCAGGTACACAACATGAAATTCAGTAAAAAACATGGTTTCACTTATTTTACTGAACACATTGTTAGAGTATTGTTTATTCTGTATATAATTGTACTCTAACTGCCATTTCTGAAAAGAGAACAATCTATATAAGCTTTCTGAATCTATCTTCCAACACTTTGTATAATCTGAATTCTGGCATTTGTCAAATGATATGACACATCTATCAGTTCTTGATGTCAGAAGTTGTATTTAGAATTTCTGAACGACAAACGATTTAATACCAGAATACTCTCTGTTGTTCATTTTTTGCTGTTTCTGAAAAAATAATTTGTTGTTAAACTTACAGTATATCCAGTGACATTTCTATTTTTGACTATATTTGACCACTTATCTTCTAAATTGTTAACAGCATGCTATTTTTTTATTTCTCGTGTCATCTCTCATCATACAAATAATTTGAAAACCTGGCAGGACAAAAAGTAATTAATATGAAATATCAAACACAATATGGTATAGAAATCTCAGAAAACCAGTGCCGCATAAACCAGATGAGTGATGGCCGGGGCATGATCTTTTAAGCTATAATTAAACAAAGTAAAATATTATTAATGCTTCAGCCCTGCAGACGAAAAATATATTAGAAAGAATTATATGCAGCAAATGTAAAATTGATTTATTTTAGTCATAAAATTACAAAGAAAAGGAGCATTTACTTAACCAGATGCAATGTACAAAGTGCAATTTTTGGACACATATTGCCATGGTTTTTAAAAAGGCAGTCGTGACATTGTTGAAAAATGTGTCAAAATAAAAAAATGAAATTCCTGTGACTGCTGCAGGGATGACTGTGACGTAGTTGGCCAGATTGAATATATTGCAATATATGGACAAACAATCCCTGTTTTGCTTAACCCTTTTACTGCCAGCCATTTTGGTCAAAGCGGAACTTGTATTGCCAGACAGTTTTTGAACATTTTGCACTGTTTCACTTTAGGGGCCTTTCCTCGGGGGGACTTTTAGTTTACCAAGGAAAACAATATATCGTTTTTTTCAGAACAACCTAAGCTTTCAAAATATGGTAGAATTTTTGTGTAATTCCAATTCTGTAACAAGATATAGGCTTCTAAATGTCTAAAAATGCAAAAAAAATCAAATTTTCCATAATATAATCACATACTAGAAACAAAAATTATTTTATGCATGAATATACAACTGATTTGGAAAGTCCCATGTCTCCTGAACGTGCCAATACCAAATATATATAGTTTTATGGAGATTTCTCACTTGTATAGGTCAAAAACTCCCAGCAGTACACTACCAAATTCCCAAAGCACTGCTCCAAAAAAACTGCATACTTTGGATTTCAAGGCCAAAATTCCACTAACAGAAGGTTTATCCCAGAAAATTGTACATTTTTGGAAAGAACAGATTCTGGGGAATACAGAATAGGCACAACTGTCTGTCTACTCCAAACTATCAAGTCGCAATGCTTTCCTAAAGTTATTGGTTTTTATCAAAATTTGTGATTTTTTTTAAAAATCGCTTCAAAGCTTCTAGTCTATAGTATCTTATCTCCTACAGGTCATAAAGTAACCAAATAAAACACCCTAAATATGAATGCCTGGGGTCCACTGAACAGTTTGATGCCCAATATGTATAGGTTTACCTAAGTATGTGGCATGTAGGGGCCCGAATGTGAACATACCCCATATGAACTGTCATTTCTGTCATTTCAGCTTCTGCAAAATCAACACATTTACATCATTATATGTGGGATAAAGCTAGTAAAAAGTATGCTCACCCCAGAAAGTCATATATTTTTGGAAAGTACACATTCCCCCGAATCTAAAATGGGTACCCATGTCTTTCTACTCCAAAGTACCAAGCCGCACAGCTTTTCTAAAGTTAGCAATTTTGATGACATTTCCAAAAATCCCCTCAAAGCTTCCACTTTGAAGCATCTTATCTCCCACATAGCATTAGGTACCAAGATAAAACACCCTGAATTTGAACGCCAGGGGTCCACTGAACAGTTTGATGCCCAATATGTATAGGTTTACCTAAGTATGTGGCATGTAGGGGCCCCAATGTGAACATACCCCATATGAACTGTCATTTCTGTCATTTCAGCTTCTGCAAAATCAACACATTTACATCATTATATGTGGGATGAAGCTAGTAAAAAGTACGCTCACCCCAGAAAGTCATATATTTTTGGAAAGTACACATTCCCCCGAATCTAAAATGGGTACCCATGTCTTTCTACTCCAAAGTACCAAGCCGCACAGCTTTTCTAAAGTTAGCAATTTTGATGACATTTCCAAAAATCCCCTCAAAGCTTCCATTTTGAAGCATCTTATCTCCCACATAGCATTAGGTACCAAGATAAAACACCCTGAATTTGAACGCCAGGGGTCCACTGAACAGTTTGATGCCCAATATGTATAGGTTTACCTAAGTATGTGGCATGTAGGGGCCCCAATGTGAACATACCCCCATATGAACTGTCATTTCTGTCATTTCAGCTCCTGCAAAATCAACACATTTACATTATTATATGTGGGATAAAGCTACAAAAAAGTACGCTCACCCCAGAAAGTCATATATTTTTGGAAAGTACACATTCCCCCGAATCTAAAATGGGTACCCATGTCTTTCTACTCCAAAGTACCAAGCCGCACAGCTTTTCTAAAGTTAGCAATTTTGATGACATTTCCAAAAATCCCCTCAAAGCTTCCATTTTGAAGCATCTTATCTCCCACATAGCATTAGGTACCAAGATAAAACACCCTGAATTTGAACACCAGGGGTCCACTGAACAGTTTGATGCCCAATATGTATAGGTTTACCCAAGTATGTGGCATGTAGGGGCCCCGAATGTGAACATACCCCCATATATACTGTCATTTCTGTCATTTCAGCTTCTGCAAAATCAACACATTTACATCATTATATGTGGGATAAAGCTAGTAAAAAGTATGCTCACCCCAGAAAGTCATATATTTTTGGAAAGTACACATTCCCCCGAATCTAAAATGGGTACCTATGTCTTTCTACTCCAAAGTACCAAGCCGCACAGCTTTTCTAAAGTTAGCAATTTTGATGACATTTCCAAAAATCCCCTCAAAGCTTCCACTTTGAAGCATCTTATCTCCCACATAGCATTAGGTACCAAGATAAAACACCCTGAATTTGAACACCAGGGGTCCACTGAACAGTTTGATGCCCAATATGTATAGGTTTACCCAAGTATGTGGCATGTAGGGGCCCGAATGTGAACATACCCCCATATATACTGTCATTTCTGTCATTTCAGCTCCTGCAAAATCAACACATTTACATCATTATATGTGAGATAAAGCTACAAAAAAGTACGCTCACCCCAGAAAGCCATATATTTTTGGAAAGTACACATTCCCCCGAATCTAAAATGGGTACCCATGTCTTTCTACTCCAAAGTACCAAGCCGCACAGCTTTTCTAAAGTTAGCAATTTTGATGACATTTCCAAAAATCCCCTCAAAGCTTCCATTTTGAAGCATCTTATCTCCCACATAGCATTAGGTACCAAGATAAAACACCCTGAATTTGAACGCCAGGGGTCCACTGAACAGTTTGATGTCCAATATGTATAGGTTTACCTAAGTATGTGGCATGTAGGGGCCCCAATGTGAACATACCCCCATATATACTGTCATTTCTGTCATTTCAGCTCCTGCAAAATCAACACATTTACATCATTATATGTGGGATAAAGCTACAAAAAAGTACGCTCACCCCAGAAAGTCATATATTTTTGGAAAGTACACATTCCCCCGAATCTAAAATGGGTACCCATGTCTTTCTACTCCAAAGTACCAAGCCGCACAGCTTTTCTAAAGTTAGCAATTTTGATGACATTTCCAAAAATCCCCTCAAAGCTTCCACTTTGCAGCATCTTATCTCCCACATAGCATTAAGTACCAAGATAAAACACCCTGAATTTGAACACCAGGGGTCCACTAAACAGTTTGATGCCCAATATGTATAGGTTTACCCAAGTATGTGGCATGTAGGGGCCCGAATGTGAACATACCCCCATATATACTGTCATTTCTGTCATTTCAGCTCCTGCAAAATCAACACATTTACATCATTATATGTGGGATAAAGCTACAAAAAAGTACGCTCACCCCAGAAAGTCATATATTTTTGGAAAGTACACATTCCCCCGAATCTAAAATGGGTACCCATGTCTTTCTACTCCAAAGTACCAAGCCGCACAGCTTTTCTAAAGTTAGCAATTTTGATGACATTTCCAAAAATCCCCTCAAAGCTTCAACTTTGCAGCATCTTATCTCCCACATAGTGTTAGGTACCAAGATAAAACACCCTAAATTTGAACGCCAGGGGTCCACTGAACAGTTTGATGCCCAATATGTATAGGTTTACCTAAGTATGTGGCATGTAGGGGCCCCAATGGGAACATACCCCCATATGATCTATCATTTCAGCTCCTGCAAAATCAACACATTTACATCCTTTATGTGGGATAATGCTACAAAAAAAGTACATTCACCCCAGAAAGCCATATATTTTTGGAAAATACACATCCCCCCGAATCTATAATGGGTAAATATTTCTTATTGCTACAAAGTACCAAAGCTGTAAAGCTTTCCTAAGTTTGCAGATTTATATGACATTTCGAAAATCGCATAAAAATGTTGCAATTTGCCGCATTTATCTCTCACAATTTCTTGATAAAGATCAGATAAAGACAAATCACCCCAAAAAGGAACACCAGAGGTCTACTGAACAGTTTGATGCCCAATATGCATAGATATACCAAAGTCTGCGGTATGTACTGAACCCAAAATGAAAATAGCGCATAAGGATTTCTCGCCTGCCAGCTCAGCTTTTGCACACAGAGCCCCCTGTCAGTGTATTATGTGCCAAAACTTCCCCTAACCATACAGTGACCCCCACAAAACCATATATTTTTGGAAAGTACACATTCTGACAAATCCAACAAGGGTAAAGAGTCCTTTCTACACCAAAGTACCAATCTGCAGAGCTTTCCTAAAGTTATTGGTTTTTATGACATTTCAGAAAATCGCCTAAAAATGTTGCAATTTGTCACATTTATCTCACACAATTTCTTGCGTACAAAGGCAAGTCACCCCAAATAGGAACACCAGAGGCCTACTGAACAGTTTGATGCCCAATATGCATAGATATACCAAAGTCTGCAGTATGTACTGAACCCTAAATGAAAATAGCGCATAAGGATTTCTCGCCTGCCAGCTCAGCTTTTGCACACAGAGCCCCCTGTCAGTGTATTATGTGCCAAAACTTCCCCTAACTATACAGAGACCCCCACAAAACCATATATTTTTGGAAAGTACACATTCTGACAAATCCAACAAGGGTAAAGAGTCCTTTCTACACCAAAGTACCAAGCCGCAAAGCTTTCCTAAAGTTATCGGTTTTTATGACATTTCAGAAAATCGCCTAAAAATGTTGCAATTTGCCGCATTTATCTCACACAATTTCTTGCGTACAAAGGCAAGTCACCCCAAATAGGAACACCAGAGGCCTACTGAACAGTTTGATGCCCAATATGCATAGATATACCAAAGTCTGCGGTATGTACTGAACCCTAAATGAAAATAGCGCATAAGGATTTCTCGCCTGCCAGCTCAGCTTTTGTACACAGAGCCCCCTGTCAGTGTATTATGTGCCAAAACTTCCCCTAACTATACAGATCCCCCACAAAACCATATATTTTTGGAAAGTACACATTCTGACAAATCCAACAAGGGTAAAGAGTCCTTTCTACACCAAAGTACCAATCTGCAGAGCTTTCCTAAAGTTATTGGTTTTTATGACATTTCAGAAAATTGCCTAAAAATGTTGCAATTTGTCGCATTTATCTCACACAATTTCTTGCGTACAAAGGCCAGTCACCCCAAATAGGAACACCAGAGGCCTACTGAACAGTTTGATGCCCAATATGCTTAGATATACCAAAGTCTGCAGTATGTACTGAACCCTAAATGAAAATAGCGCATAAGGATTTCTCGCCTGCCAGATCAGCTTTTGCACACAGAGCCCCCTGTCAGTGTATTATGTGCCAAAACTTCCCCTAACTATACAGATCCCCCACAAAACCATATATTTTTGGAAAGTACACATTCTGACAAATCCAACAAGGGTAAAGAGTCCTTTCTACACCAAAGTACCAAGCCGCAAAGCTTTCCTAAAGTTATCGGTTTTTATGACATTTCAGAAAATAGCCTAAAAATGTTGCAATTTGTCGCATTTATCTCACACAATTTCTTGCGTACAAAGGCAAGTCACCCCAAATAGGAACACCAGAGGCCTACTGAACAGTTTGATGCCCAATATGCATAGATATACCAAAGTCTGCAGTATGTACTGAACCCTAAATGAAAATAGCGCATAAGGATTTCTCGCCTGCCAGCTCAGCTTTTGCACACAGAGCCCCCTGTCAGTGTATTATGTGCCAAAACTTCCCCTAACTATACAGTGACCCCCAGAAAACCATATATTTTTGGAAAGTACACATTCTGATGAATTCAAAATAGGTAAAGTTATTTTTGTACACCAAAGTTACACCTGGCAAAGCTACGCTAAAAACAGATTAGGAACACTTATATAGGGATAAAATGTGATAAAACCACAAAAATTGTGCAAATCAGTGAAACAACAAAATAAGTCACATGACAGTGTAATTAGTGGCCAGAATATCTGATCCAATAGTTACGCTGTCAAAATAAACAGTTTTTAGGTAAAAGAAAATAAAAACAAAGTGGTAAAATGAAAAAAAAAAAAAAAAAAAAACAAAACAAAAAAAACCAAAGTGTTTGTGTATACATGTGTGTACATGTGTAAAAGTTGTGTGATAGTGTGTAAGTGTGTATATGAGTGTAAATAAGTGTATAAAAGTGTGAAAAATGAAAAAAAAAATAAAAAAATAAAAAATGCTAAAATGTGTGCTGTAAGTGTGTGTAAATGTATGTAAGTGTGTATAAATGTATGTAAATGTGTGTATAAGTGTGTAAAAGTGTGTAAAAGCAATAAAAAAAAAACTCCTTACCTGTTCCTGAAGACCCGATCGCTCCTGGCTCAGTTGGGCCGGCGCTGGGGGAGAGGGAGGAAGCAGGAAGCAGCAGATGCGATGCGATCGCGTCTGCTGCTTCCTGGAGGGTCCTGCGAGCGATCGGCTCACAGGACCCTGATGACAGCCCCCCTGGCACATTGCCCAGGGGGGCTGTCATTGTTAGAAGCCCTCTGCAGCGGCGGCACATGCCGCCGCTGCAGAGGGCAGCGCTTAAACGCCAACGACGTATGAGACACGTCGTTGGCGTTTAAGCCCTTTTACTGCCAGCACGTATGCCATACGTGCTTGGCAGTAAAAGAGTTAAAGGGGAGGGCATATCTTGGCAGCTCAATGCACAGAATATCTTAATGTCTTATATATATTGATAATGGGTGAGTGCAGAGGACTTCTTGTTTCTGTCTACACCATTAAACATGACCACCCCCATCAGGAGGGAGAATAGAGCAATTAAAATAAGGTCAGTAAAAATGAATGAGCTATTAATACTAAAACAGCAATAACCTACATAATGGATACAAAGTTAGAATGAAGTTGTTTAGTAACTAAAAACAGCATGACTGCTTTTCCAACTGATTTCCTGCATGGCTGGATTGTTGTTTTTGCAACAGCTTATTTGTACCACACAATTTTTGATCATTAGATCATAAAATACATTATAAGAGAAAAATCCTGCAAAAGTAGATTAATCAACTAAAGTCTAACTTGCTGGTGGGATTCAAAGGGCCATCTTTTTTCTTTTTACATACTATGTTGATGTCCTGGGAAAAATGCACTGTTTGTAGATCAAATTCTTCTGTCGAAGTTGGCAGGCCGTAGAGAAGCACTTTAAAATCCAATTGCATTTGGTGACAAGAATTGGATTGTAATTAGATTGCAATCATTGTAAATCAAAAACATGGCCATGTCTCCTTTCAAACCCTATATCAAGTCTGATGCAGTGCACAGAAACCTCACTTTATTCAGTTTTTGTTATTAGAAATGAATCCCACACTGTTCTGTATGGCAGTTCCTGATTATCTATTTATATGGTCTCAGTGTGGTACATGGTTGAAAGCCTAGAAACAAAATCTTAAAGATTTCTGGTCTGGAAAAAAGAATTGGGTAGTACAATGTACTAAATAACATATTGATCTTACCTGATACCTGGAAAATAAATCATTTTTTAGTTGGATAACAAGCTTGCAATGGAAAAGATGAAAAGAATGGCCGTAAACAATAGACGCTGTAGTGTCTGTATTTTAGCAGATGATAACTTGAAATTGGATAGTAGCCTATATCTTTAGGAAAGAACACAACTCGCTGAGTGTGCCAGCATAATCCATAACATACTGGCATAGCCTTGATGTTAAAAGCAAGAACTAAGGCATACAGTAAAAGTCTTGTTCTTGTTTCTGACAAATATGGCTCAATTGGAATATCATCTTGCATTTGTTGGACCTTTTTATGTCCCATATACCATCATTGCGCACATCTACTGATGTCTATAAGGTCATAATCTCAATTAATAAAAATGTTTGTGTTACTTAATGCAATTTATCTACATTGTTACAGGTGTTATCTGTGTAGCATAAGATTTACTGGGCCTGATAAACATAGGCATTACTCATCCAATGATTGATGTCCAGTTCCTGTGCCCATTGCTTATGCTGATGTGGGAGGTTTGGCACTAGTAGCTATACTGCAGACCTGGCTTTATGGCTTCCTTTTTAGATGAGTTTCAGGTTATGCTGCTATGTGTGTATGACAGCTTTATGCTTTTTGGCAACAGGCATGTCAGCAAAGCCAGCAGGCGCATGTGCATGGTTTCACATACACCTGCTTAGTGTAATTCCTAACCCAATTCTCCTTTAAAAGTGTCAAAAGTGATGCAGATACTGCTGAGGACTTTTACTGCATTCTCAGACCTGTTTTGACCATACACTATTAGGGTAGCCTAACTGATAAAGGCATTTGTCAATATGTCCAACTATGTTTTAAGATCTTTCCGATGCTCTAATGAAATATATATTCACCCCATAAGTAATCATCTGCTTCTTTTGTCCATCCCATGCTCCTTTATTTCCTGTTTCTGTTCCATATGTATTCCCTAGGGAGAAACATTTTTCTCTTTACTGATGCATCCACCACTGTACTCCACTCACATGAACTGTAAGATATAGAGAGTTCTACATGTAAAAATATTACAATCATTTCTTTTGCTAAATTTATCTGTCACTAAGTCATTCATCCCTTTTTTCTTTAAAATCCTTATGAATGACATTAGCCATAATACAAAGCATTGACATATAAAAACCCACATTTTTTGCTAATATTCCTCAAACAGTATAACAACCATATATGCTAACATTCAGAATGTCAGAATTGCCAGTGTTTCTCTAACATTCATCAGTTTAAGGGCAAAACTATCAGCAATGACATGACAGCAGATACAAACCAAACCCATAGAGATATTACAATTCACATAATAGATCGCCTAAGAGAAGAAAATTACTGTACTATAGGGTTCATTTACAGACAGCTGGGCAGGGTAAAAAGTGCAAAAAAAAGCACTTACATAAAATACATCCTTTGAAATGGTTAGGGAGCACCTTACTGCTATTGAGAATAAAGGCAAAACATCATCATCAGTAGACATTTTAAAATATGCAGAGATTAGGGAGTTATGGATGGGAGACATGTATCTATAGTAAGGCTTAAGATATGTTGTAAATTACTGTAAACTTGTTAATTTGTTAACTTGCTATGTTATTATAAAACATTTTTTTGAGATGTGGTCAGCATGTCCTTCTTTGGTCAGGTGATAATAAAGGGTGAAAGCACCCAAAAGGCACCAGACGGCATTGATGCTTTAGAGAGTTTTGTGTTCTTAAAAAGACAGATACTAGGGGTCATTCATGTCCTCTGGGGGTGCAAGTATAAGAGCATGCCTCTCAGTACTCATTTATTTCCTGGGCTGGCAAAGAGCAGCACCAATATATGCACCCCAGACCTGTCCTCAGGGCTGCAACTAGAAGTAGGCAAAAGAGAAGGTGCAATGGTGGGGGCCTTTTTTTCACCTAACCCTAGTCTGGGACCTTGTTCCCCCATTGTTTTCTTTGAGATTGCAGGCAACACACACAAGTGCATTAGCATATGCCCGTAACCCATTCATTTGTCCGTGGAGGAGAGGGAGCAATAGCATGCTGGGTTGCTTAGGGCACCCAGACTAGCTCGGCTCGGCCTGTCCTTACCATCCACCTTAGAGCAGGTGATACGAACAAGGCTTCGATTCAGGCTGCACCTCCAGCCACTCCGTACAGACACGCAAGATACTGGGGAGGAATGGGGTGGGAGAGTTGCCTAATGCAGGCAGTGTTTGATTCAAGCCCCAGTCTGCAGTTCTCTGTCCATGACTACATATACAATGTCCCACTCACTTGGCAAAGTGCAAAAAAATGGCCTTTGTGGCCTTTTTTTTGCATTGCAAATGAGGCCTATTATATTTGTTCTTATATATAACCATACACAACATAACAGGTCACAAAAGAGTGGTATTATACATAATAACACCAGCTACAATAAGGGTGCTATTATACATAATAACACCAGCTACAATAAGGGTGCTATTATACATAACAACACAATACAGCTATAATGAATTAGTTATGATACATTTTAAGCTGACACAATTAGGCAACACATCTAAATATGGGTAAGGGTTTGCTGCTCTGCAAAATCTGGTTAAGGGAAAGTACTGTATTAGAGGCACTTAAAACTCATAATTTTAGTAAATATATATATATATATGTGTATTTATAGCTGCTTGTGTCTTGCAATATGTAGTATAAATTATACAAATGTATTCAAGTCCAAATTATTAATAAAACACAGAAGGAGTAAGTTTTGACTGTAAGCTATTCTTGTGCATATGAAATGCTACATTAAAACCAATATATAGGGTACCTAGGGTAGATAACTATTTACTTTCCTGACCTGAGGCTTCCCATACAGTGGAAGGTGGTAGGCACGATCCAACATGATGCATAAAAGGGGTTTTGCAGTGGTTCTTAAATAGTTGCTAATGATTTAAGAGGAACATTGCATGCAGTAAAATCTATAGAGTCCACAAGCAGTACATTTTACATTACATTTCTAAGTTACAGTCCAACAACACTGGGTTCCAGCAACAGTAACACTGAACAGGGAGCTCAAGGGAACGGATTATCATAGATTGTAACTGATAACGGTGGGATATTTTTGAAAGAAGGATATCTCAATCAGCACAGTTGTCTCAAGGACTGTGTAGATTCCATTACTATCTCCTACTGATTATAAGGTATTTGTTAGATTAGATGGCTCAAGATAATATGAACGCTGCAGTATCCAACATGTAGCTACTTCTGTACCTTCCAGATAAGTACAGATATGTTTTTAAACTTGTGTGAATATTAGCTATGTTTTATCTCAGTTTTCTATCTTTGAACAGTGTACATTACCCCATACAAAAACATTATATTTGTATTTATT
Source organism: Xenopus tropicalis (assembly GCF_000004195.4). Classification (NCBI taxonomy): domain Eukaryota; kingdom Metazoa; phylum Chordata; class Amphibia; order Anura; family Pipidae; genus Xenopus; species Xenopus tropicalis. The sequence goes on along the minus strand of NC_030681.2, from coordinate 46,953,764 downwards.
GTCGATTAGCTATTCAGCATTACTGATATCTGTCTGACTTGGGATCAGAATAATGTTTCCTACATCTATCTTTTTGGAGGAAGTGGCCAGGGCCAAGAACTATTTTTTGTTCAGCAGCTCTCCATTTGGTATTTTAGCAGCTATTTGGTTGCTAGGGTCTAATTTACCCTAGCAACCAGGCAGTGGTTTAAATAAGAAATTGGAATATGAATAGTAGAGGGCCTGCATGGAAATATAAATAATAAAAAGTAACAATAATAATATAATTGCAGCCTTACAGAGCAATAGTTTTTGACTTGTGAGTGCCCCCCCCCCCCCATTTGAAAGCTGGAAAGAGGCAGAAGAGAAAGGCAAATAATTCAAAAACTATAACAAATAAATAATGAAAACCAATTGCAAAGTTGCCAGAAAATATTAGAAAAATTCTTTAAAATACTAAAAGTTAACTTAAAGATGTATATAAGTGAATTTTATTTTATCTATTTAATACAGTATATGTCTCTATTGTTACTGTGTCACTTCCTTCAAACTAAATATGAGAATGGTTTATAGAAACATATATTCTGTATACTTGAAATTTTGCAGCACTTTTTTATAAACATTTTTATATTACATTATTTTAATGTTAAAAAAATGAATCAAGTATTTTCAAGGTGCTATAAATCGTCTCTCCTCTGTCTTTACACAAATAAGCTGTATTCGCAAAAGACAAAAGACAGGTTATCAAAAGCTATATTAACAGAAAGAGCAGCAGACAAGTTATCAGACATTATGCTTTATACCCTTTAACATACATTTCCACTTTGATTTCTTTAAACATCAAATCACAGTCAGTAAGTTATTTCATGCTGTTTATGTAAGCATTTGCTGCCATCTGCCGGAGCTGTTCCAGTTGTCAGAAGTAAATCTCACACCCAAAACTTTTTCGTACAATAAACATGTATGTATAAACATATAAACATGAACATTAGATTAAACATACAAAAAAGTGTTGATTTTTCCAAAACAAAAATATTGTTGGAGGAATTCTCTGGAATTTCTTATGATATGATGTAGTCAGGAAATTGATAAAATTTAGGTTTAAGGAAAAATAAATTCAATATCATTTTGGCATGGAAGACAGCAGGTCTTTGCACTAGCGATGCAGCCCGCCCCGGACCCGCTCCAATACTAAAGTTAGAAGTGCAGGGGGGCGCATTGGGGCTGCTGGCACCTGATTATGCACAAAGCAGACAGAAAGTAGAGGGCTCCATAGCACCCTGTTCCTGTCTGCATCTAAATGTTAAGTTGTGTCTAGAGGTCTTTTTCTATATTAATGGATGCATTTTACTTCCATCAGTATAGGAAATATGAACACTGCTGACCATTTAGATCAACTTACTTATCCATAGGAAAGCAGCAGGATATCCGGTAGGAGTAGCTGGTCCATATTGCATCTTTATCTTAAAAATAAGTAAACCTTTTTTTTTTTCTATGAGTAAAATTACTCTAAACAGCCTCCAGAATTACCCACCTTTGTCCCAGCACTCTGTCTGACCTGGTTCCTCAGTCAGAAAGTATTCTTTTTCTTTGCTTCCTTGTGCAGAGTGAAGCCCCGCCCCTACTTCCTGTTCAGGTATCTCATCAAAAAAAACTTGCTAATGCACAGACTGGCTCCTACTGCCTCCAGGCATGCGCAGAAGGCTCTCCACTCTGACAAGGTTGTCGAAATTGAAGAGAGAACTGAACAGGAAGTGGGGGCGGGGCTTCACTCTGCACAAGGAAGCAAAGAAAAAGAATACCTTCTGACTGAGGAACCAGGTCAGAGAGAATGCTGGGACAAAGGTAGGTAATTCTGGAGGCTGTTTAGAGTAATTTTACTCATACAAAAAAAAGGTTTACTTATTCTTTAATAATAACGCTACATTGGGAGTAATTTAAACAAATACATAGCATGCACAATAAACACATTGAATGAAATTGTGTGAGCACTTTTTTTACGAACTGGATAGAGGTTGCAGTTAAGAAATGTGTCACTTATAGCATTCAGCATTAAAATGAAATTGGCAAGTGAATGTATAAAATAGAAAACAGAGGAGTAGCAGAGCAAATTCTTTTTGCTTTAAAGAACTCTACTTCCAGTGACTTTAGGGGGGTGGGCACATGGGATATAACTGTTCAGTTAGTTTGTGAGCATGCAGGTCAGATTCAAATGCAAACTAACTGAACACTTATGAAGGAAGTTGTGTTATGGCTATTATGTTAGACATCTGCTCACTCCAGCCTTTATAGATTACATTTTTGCCTAACTAACTATATTTAAAACATTTTTTATTTTGCTCAATCTGACTATTTTGCTTATTTTCATTTTTACACTAAACTGTTCCTTTAAAGGGTTGGAGTCTTGGTTTAATTCTGAGGGTGTAATTTCAGTGTATGTATGTTCCTTCCTTTGCTTACAATAGATCTCTCTCAGGAAAAACAAAATGGCTTCAAAGGGCATAAAGAAGAAGCCTCTCAGCAGCCCTACATCTCACATTATAACATATGACGTTGATGATTGTTTTTTTACTATGCACAATCATGAACCATGTGTCATTTTGGCCTACATATAATTATATTATATGCTAAAAATATCTGCCCTTGGGGTCCAGTAACATGGCAACAATATTGTTCACCCACCCCTTTCTACTTACCATCTTTTTACCTCACCACACATATGTCCAAATAAACAAACAGATGTGTAACTTTGGGTCAAAAAAGGCCACAGTATTAACCTGAATAGGGACTGTGGCTGACATCGCAGAGTGCAGGGAGGAGGACAGTGACAGGGCTAGGAAGGGTGGGTTAGTGATGCCAGGGGTTGGGGAAGGTGGGATCTGGGTTGGCTTTGGCTCCTGGGTCAGGGGCAACTACACAGGGGACACTTGGGGTGTAGTGGTTTAGGACTGAAGGCCTTAAAGACATGCATAGCTGTGGGGAGCCAGTTGGAAACAGTAGATGACATTCTCAGTCCTAAGAGAGATGGTGAGTAGGGTTAGAGCAGCAAAAAAGGTAAATTTAAGGGAGTTTCAGTCCTTACTGGTAAAGCTGTGTTTTGAAGGCAAGATCCTTCCCTATGGAGAGGGCTTTCAATTGGCACATGGCTGCAACCATGCCCAGGGTGCAGCAACCACCTCATAGAATATGTGTGACAGTGGCCGGATTAGGTGATTTGGGAGGATTGCCTTCAGTGTTATAATGGGCACTCATTTATTCTAGAGCCAGAAGTGTCAGCTAGTACATTATAGCTGTACTCTGATACAGCTGGTGCCAGTGGCTTACTGGGGCAGGACAGTGGTGTGCTTGCCCAGTGGCCAGAAAAGTGGATGGAGAGAGGCAGTGGTAAGAACATAACTTTTCTGGAGCTGTTCCCCATCATTGATCATCATAATGATATTGCAGACTATCTTTCTTGGTTTCAGTAGGAGCGTTTCCGGGAAGTCATGCCATGGGTAGAACTTTCCTGCCTGATGCATTTTTGAGACTTGGCATTCCTCTCCTAGAGCGAGCAATATTGACGGCACTGGCCCTAAGATCATGGCAGGTGTATAGAAGAGTCTGGAATGAGTGGTATGTTTTTTTGCTGAGAGCAGGGAGAGCCCATCCCGTATGATGGGTGGTTGGATGGTGTGTTGCTGTTGTTATGTGATCGTCTTCACAGGAGCCAATTGGGTTGGCATTGGGAAAAGTGGTGGTGGCCATGTCTTTCCTTTTAAGTTGCAGGGTCACCCGAATGTGACCAAAGATTTTTTTGCCACATTGGTTTTGCGGGGCACCAGGGGAATGCAGATGGTAAGCAAAGAGGGGAGTCCCTTGTCCTTCTCTAACAGGTGCAGCTGATACAAGGTCTGGTGGGCATTTGCTCATAAGCCCACAAGTGCAGCCTTTTTAGAGCAGCCTTTGCCCTTGCCTTCTTTAAGGGTTTTTGGGTAGGTGAGCTTGTGCGCCCCATTAAGTCAGGCAGGTGGAATTTTGGCATTTCTCATGCTGACAACTCAGGGGACATCTGGTTCTGGTGCTCTAAGACTAGTCAGGATGGCAGAGTTGCTTTGATGGAATTATGATATTGGGAGGGGGGGGGGGGCAGGTGTATTAAATTCTTGTTGCATCAGTTCTAGTTCCAGGTCCTTATAGAGGTGGTAAGAGTGCCCCAGATGTTTTGGTGATCCATACTGACTAAAGCTATCTGGGCCGGATCTCTCAGCAGAAGTTGACTAGGAATATGCAGAGGGATTTCAAGGCTCAGCTTTTTCCCAGGGTAACAATTGGGATGCAGTTTAGTGCAGCAGAAGAGTGGTGAACAAGCAGATGGCACAGTCAGTTTGGCAGTTAGGGGGTTTTGTGATATAGCACCAGGGCCTTAATCACATATCTGATGGTAAAGTTCTGATGGATGAGGTGCACATGAATGATGATGAGACCAACATGTTATTGTTGGGGTTCCAGGAGGGTATTGAGAGGGCTTTGGGAGGTGCCCATCCTGCTTAAGTGGCTCAGGCTGTGGCGGTAGAATGTTATGTCTAAGTAGCCGACAGATAGTAATGCATGCTCTTGATGGGCATGGGTCCCGCTAGAGGGGTGACAATTGGTTACTTGGTTTTACATGCCCATCTGATCCCTAGGGGTTTGGTGGCCAGCATTCTAGGTAGCCCAGGATGGTGTTTGGCAGTGGTTTTCGGCAAGCATTCATTGGAAAAGGGTTTTTCCTTGTGTTCTAACCAAACATTTTGGTTGGTAAGTTAATACATTCATGTTAATGTATCTGTATCTTGATCTGTAATTAAAGCTGTAACCTTCTCTATTCCAAACCTGTATGTGTTGTTGTTTGTGTCTTGGGGGGAAGGTGTTCCAAAAGGAGACACAGGCATAGGGTTAGGTGATGGGGCAGGTTTTTTGTGGGACTTGACGCTGCCCTTGTCACATATTGGTATGAACAAATACAGATTAAGTTACCTATCTGACAGAGAACTTCTAACTGACATAAACCCTGTTACTTGCCAGATGTCCCATGGTAAGCATCCAAATTTATTGGCCAAACTCAGGCCTTAGTTAGTCTAGACTAGAGGCAACTCACCAGCCAGCTTAATGAGCGCCACCCCCAACCTTTCTGTCATCCTAAGCCCCACCCAAGACCGCAGCCCAGGGAGGACCTCCATATGAAATTCCCAATCCTATGGAAATTTTGTAACATACAACTTGCTGTTCTCATGAGCCATCGCCACCTGAAGAAAAGTTGGTCCCCTCAAATTTTCATGTACCTCCACAAAGACAAAGCCAGATGAACCCCCTCTCTCCAATCGAAGTGTAGCATGTCATAGCCAATCTCATTGAAGTGTACCCCATCGGACCCAAACCATGCTGCTTTGTCCACTTCAAAATCTCTGTGCATAATAGCAAATCCCCTGTTACAGACTACAAACTTGCCCACTTTAACTCTCGTTATTGCAATTGCTGCCATAGACTGGCTGACTTTAACTCTCATTGACTTTAACTCTCCAATGTAATCGGTAGAGCATGTCAGACTATGATATTATCATACTGAGATCCCCCCCCCTCCACAAATAAAGCAAATTACATTTTATATCTTTTATCAAAATTTTCACTGATATGGTGGCTTATCATTGGCCCTGTGGTGTGCAACATCTATAAGGGCTCTGATCTACTGGAGCCAATCTTTCCCTTACAACTCTGCTTTTGCTCTGAGCTGTTCCAACAGGTTCTCTATCGACTGCTCCATCTCAGACAATGGTAAACGTAAAATAGTCACCAGGACTATAGCATGGGTCTGTAAGCAGCTATTACATAATGATTCTAATCATTCTCATTTTCCGGGTGCCATTTAGTAGAGAGTATTGGATTTTATAGCTCAACAACACCTGAAGAACTTAATATCAACTTATGCTGTACTAGTCTAGACTTTATTTAATGACCCTGAGGCAATAAGATTTGTATTGGCTCTATCTTTTTCTGAGTTCAATTGCTATTTTATCACAAATAATAAGCATGAGGATTTTAAACAGAATACTAAAATATATTCGCTGGTAACAACTGATATTACTAGAGGGTATGATAAAACCAAATGTTTTTCCATGGCAACTTAGTAGAAATGATTTAAAAAGATCCCATGTAGGGACCTGCATGTTGTTGTTATGGAAACTCACATTTCACCTATTGTCTTCATGATCTGATCATTTCTCTTTCTTAAAACTGTAGACAACTTTTGTATTGGCCATTCCCAATGTTTGTCCAGTCTAACATATTTGTGTGTATTTCAGTGTTTAATTAGAAACCATTTTCCATTTGTTTTCTTTTACTAGTTGGCCGGAATGTGATTGAGAACAGAAAAGGTATAGGGGTTTGGTATCATATCAATGACATTGCATTTGTTAAACACCATACGACAGAAGCAAGTCATTATTAGTGAAAAAAAAATCAAGTAATCAATGACAATCATTGATATCATTCACAATAATGAATCATTCAATCAGAACTATTATCCTGCTTTATAGAACCATACTTTTTGTGGATTTACATTAGGAAATGTAGGGTATTTTAAATATTTTTTGAGTTTCTTTCAAAATATATTTTGCGGTTGAGTTTAGGAAACAATTGGCTCCCTATAAAAACAGCAACATGGAGAATCTTATTTATTAGTTTTCAAATTTGTGAATATTAGAGTTTTTTTAAATTAAAAAAAATTGTACTTGCTTATTTATTATAAAGTTTTAATATAAAAAACTCAATACAATTAAACTGTGAGAAAAACTTAAATGCATTGAATTTGTATTCTTCTTGAGTCTACAAATTCTCAAAAAATTTGAAAAACCCAAAAAACCCTATACATTTTGAGATAACTCCCATTGAATTCTACATAAATGCACAAGCTTTAAATGCCCACATTTTACATTCAATTTTTTTGTATTTAATAAATATTGAACATTTAAGTTTTTGCGCAAAAATTATGGATCACGGAAAAATTCAAATTCAAACATTGATGTCAGCCTCAAAGACTAGCAATAAAGGAAAACTATACCCCCAAACAATGTAGATCTCTATAAAAATAAACTATTTTTATAAAAATATACTTTTAGTAGTATGTGCCATTGGGTACTCCAAAATAGAAAATTTCCATAATGAGAATTAAGGGCCGCCTCCTGGGATCATAGGATTCGCAGTGCACACAAACAAGCCAAGGCACACATACTGCTAGGTCACATCAGCCAATTAATGAACAGAGTTCTGTCTTTTGCTTCCACACTACTTCCTGTTACAGTTAGAGCTGCATTATTTCCTGTCAGCTGATCTCTGAGGGAGCACACAGCCCATCACTAAATGGTGGCTCAAGGGAAAGGATGTAACAGGGCAATATTTACTGATATATATATTCCAATTTGGTGAGATTCTTTAATAGGTCACTTAACATAATTTAGACTATCTGTTGGATATTAAGTATTATTAAGTATTCATTTTGGGGGTATAGTTTTCCTTCAAGGGGCAGATTTATCAGTGTGAAATTAAAACTCAACACAGTAAAATTCCACCACTCTGTGGACCCTATTGGATTTTTAGAGGTGCATTTATTAAATGGTGCACTCCAACTTTCACCCCTTGATAAATATGCCTACTGAAAATCCCATATGAATGGATGGGGGGGAGATTTCACACTTTGATAAATCTGCCCCATAATTAGAATAAATACATTAATTGGAGATACAGTAGAAGCCCTATTTTACATTTTTTAGGGGACCAGAAAAAATTGTGTAAAATCTAGAGAAATTAGAAATCAAGGAAATGTATTTTAAATTGTATATTGGTGGCACCAAAAAAAAACAGTGTAATATGAGGGGGAAATTGAGGTTTCACTGACTACAGTTTGATGAACCTGTAGATAAACATCTAAGGGCCCATTTACTTTTTCACCGGGTCCAAGTGCTAGAGCACTAATGTGGAAAAGAACTTTGGCATAAGTTGTATTGATGAGCAAATTTTTACGGCAGGCTTGGATATGCAGCGAATTTCCGCATTTTGTGAAACTTCCACAAATTTTTTCTGCAAAAATTTGCGATTGCGTCAAAATAGGCGCAGTTGCATAAAAAGCGCTCAGTCATGACAAATAAGGGAGCGGTCATGTCAAAAAAAGAAAAGCCCATCAAAAAAGATGTACAGCACCCTCGTTACGTGAATTTTTTCATAGTTTTGCAAGTAAGCACAGCTTACTTTTAAACTTGACAGTCTCCCTATTTGGTTGTATTAGGTCATGTTAGCAGTCAATCTGACATTTAACCTATCCCCTTTATTAGATTATGAGAATATAGTGCATTTTCCAGTGATCTTATTAGAGGCCCTTGTTTAATTAAACAACTTTTATGGACTGGGGGAGTTTATCTGCCCCTTCACAGTGCAGCATGGGAAGAAAAGCCAATAAGCAGACAGGTTTCTAACAGGATAGATAATTAACCCCCAGGCAGTTTTACTTCACCATTATAATGCTGGCCATACACACACCAATATACAATTATTTGACTGTGTGTGTGCTCCGAATTATTGTCCCAATAATTTTTATACCATGGTGATAGGTCGTTTAGTTGATCAGCCAGGTTAGAAAAGTTTGGTCAGTTGATGATAAAATCTGTGCATGTATTGTGTATCTGACCATATTCTTGGGTTACCTATAATGCATTTCTGGGACGTCAATTTTATACGATTGGTGTCTGCCAGTTTTATGTTTGGAACTTTCTCCAATTTGTTATTTTTAGGACTATCAGTCTGAATGTTAGTTTTAGTTGCATTAAAAAGTATGATTAATATCCGAAGAAGAAGTTCGTTGGAAGAAGACTAGTGTCACGCACGGTATCCCAAACCCAAAACAAAAGCCAAGGTCCCAGTCTCAGCTCACTCTTACACCTACTGTATAACAGCCACCTTTCACTTTGGAGGAGCCATCTGCCACTCGGGTGCTGCCAGGACTTAATGTGAGAGAACCAGGGCAAATATTCTGGGCAGGCTAGGGAACCTAGCATTTGAGCAGAGTTAGGTAGTGGAGATGAAGGTGGAACAGGCCAAGGTCAAAATATGCTATCAACGAAGTACAGAATTGAGATCCAGAAGACGTAGTCAGAAAACAGTCAAAAGGTCAGTACAGACGGCAATCAGAAAGTCAGACCAGGGTCAAAACACAAAGGATTATCAGAAACAAACACACCCAGGAACCAGGAAACAGAACTAAAGTTGGGTGCTGAAATTATGCGCAGGCGCCTTTAAATATTGGAATTAAATATAAAAGGACACGCACACTTGTCGCGTGCAAAAACAGAAGGACATGCGGGACCGGAACGAAGAGGTGGGCGTCCCCACCGCCCCACTAGACCAACAGGTATTGTCACAACTAGAATCTGAACATGCTTAAGGGTAAACTTTTTTAGCAATTTATGTCGTTTTTGGGCCTAGTTGTTTTGCCCAAATATATTTGCAGTCACATAGCTCCATATTAGCTGTTGCTAACAGACCCCCTAGAAAAAATTTTATAATTAAGGTATAAAAAATGTTGGTAAATCTGGGGATAAAAAATAGATGAGCTGGGAAAAGTTTATTCCCTACAAAGTTTATGTGAGTATGTTATATAATAATATTTAACCTTATTTTATTATTATTACTATACCCTAAATTTATATGTGGGAGCTTTTATATTTTTACATAATTAAGATAAGAAATATAATTTTTATAGTATATAATTACAACATGTGGAAAGGAGTAGACCAAACACATACTTACAGTAAATTAAACACAAATGAATAGTCACTTGCTGTTCTTCCCTTGTAATAATATCTGATGGGCTGAAACTCATTTCTTTTTCTCACTGTATATCTTGTAGCCTTCCTGCAAAGCTTGTGGAGCGTAACCCAGATACCATTAATTCAGCCACTTACTAGAAAAACTGAATTTCACAGTTGGTGCTTGCTGAGTGTATTCCAACCTATCACTCTGTCCAAAGTCACAACTGATTTAAAGAAAGATTTCACTCAAATGTATTACATTGGACTGCAAACCTCACTGGTTAAATAGCAGCGAATTTGAGACTTAATAAATATATTATCTTTTCAATTAAAATGCTTTGATTGATTTATTCATTTATTTGAGCTGCCCCAAATGTATGCTTTTCAATTATAGTTCACTGAGGCTTGTTTGAAAGCCTTGTTGTTCTGTATTACTGTATGTCTATTTACAAAGTCATTATCTGAAAGTACGTGTATGTCATTTTAATTCGTTTTCAGGACTATATTTTTTTTTTAATGTGTGCAGGTATTTATATACTTAAGAAAAGTTAAGGTGCCCTGCTGTGCAAATAATTTGTATATTTTATTAAACATCATAAAGATTTTAACCTAGAGGAGCTCAATCAGATAAAAGTTGTGGTACAGGTATGGAACCTGTTATGCAGAATGCTTGGGATCTAGGGAATAATGGGAACATTTTGCGACTTTTTCGTATTTTTTGCGATTTTTTCGTCTCCGTCGCGACTTTTTCGTAGCCGTTACAACTTGCGCGAATTGTCGTGACTTTTTCGTATTGCACGCTAGTAAACGGCGGGCAAACCTTTCCGATTTTTTCGCGACGGCTACGAAAAAGTCGCGACAATTCGCGCAAGTCATTACGGCTACGAAAAAGTTGCAACCATTTACGAAAAAGTTGCGACAGCGACAAAAAAACCGCATAATACCAATCATTGCAAAAAAAACTCATTCGGACGCTTTCGATCCGTTCGTGGATTAGTAAATTGGCCCCTAAGTCTACTAAAAAAATAATTTAAACAGTAATTAATCCGAATAGGATTGTTTTGGCTCCAATAAAGATTAATTACTGTATATCTTAGTTGGAATCAAGTACAAAGTTATGTTTTATTATTACAGAGAAAAAGGAAACCATTTTTAAAAATGCGAATTATTTGATTAAAATGGAGTCTATGGGAGACGGCCTTTCCATCTTATTCGGAATTTTCTAGGCTACACAAAACCGCCTTTATATTTATATTGGCATGATCATAGCAACATTTCAGACCACATGGTCCTGTATCAAGGCGGCAAAGTATTATACTTGCTTTTCTACATGGATCAATCATTGTCACTTTCTGTTTTTTTTCCAATTCAGATTTAAAAAAAAACTTGAATGTTTTTTACTGTGTCAAACAGATTAAAAATCTGAATCCAACAATTCACCAGCTAAAACTTGCCGAGATCATGTAGAAGTCAGTGGCAGATGTCCCTTCACTTTCCTGCAAGATCCATGTATTGTCTTGAAACTTTAGAGTTTTTGGATTTTTGACTTTTTTTTTTGCAACATAAAAGTTGCGGTTTCGGACCAACAACTTGGAAAATTCAAGTTTTTGGCGACTTTTTCTTTCACAGACTTTTCCCACAGATTTTTTTAGTAAATGTTAGATATTTGAGGAAATGAGTTTAGTCACGTTTGAAAATTTTAAATTGAGAAATTATAGAGTTTTAGTAAATGTGCCCTTATGAGGCAGATTTATCAAAATTCGCATTTGTGTAATTTTTTTTTAATTTCTCTCTTTTGGCTAAACTTACTTTTTAAAGAAAAAGCTTTAAATAAATAAAAATGTGAGTACCGTAATTTTCACATTATTTTTAATGGTTCATAAAGCTCAAACAAATTTCTAAAAACTTGAAAAGCGCAAATAGACTGAAGGGTTGAAATGTTAACTAGGACTACTCCAACTGACTTGTACATGACCTCACAAGCTTTTAGAGTTTTTTGAGCTTTTTTCCCTTTACAAATATCGACAATCCACATTTTTTTAAAATCATTATTCAATTTCATGTTTTATAGATCTTTCATTGCCCTTTTCTCCTTTTACATGACCAGCATTTCTGCAGAAGGTTTCCTGTAGCGCCTCAGTTTTTGTTTTGAATTGCAACTATCACTGTTGTCCAAATACTGCACATTCTATGTTGTTTTTTGCTGATTTAGAACAATGTTCTTGTTACTAAAAGAATGGGGGCAAAGTAAGACCCGTGATTCCAAGCAACATCCTATTCTCCCCAACATTCTTATTCTCATTTCATTTCTTATAAAGGCAATGGCACATAGGAGAATCACTTTACCATTTATCTATGGGCATTTGTTTAAATGTTTTAAAGGCAGCAGTCATCATTTTTATGTGTATTTTGACCTCTTAAAAGATCTATTGGTGAATAAGCCTCCAGACAATTTATTGTAAGGTTCCGTTCTATGTAATTACAGATTTCCCCAAGAGCCTATAGTGATGATTCTTTATACAGTATTTAGTTCAATAATGTTCTTTTTGTGACTAAAAATGAACTGCATACACTCCCAATATTATGGAAAAGGAAAAAATGAACCTTACCTCACATGGGCCAGAACCAGTAGCATTGTGGACCTATCTGTTCCATACAGACATTGCTTGGAACAGCCAATTACCTGCAAACACTCCTAAGGGCTCTTACACACAGGTTATTTTTTCTGTGTTGTGAATTAAAGTTTTTCACTATTGATGAGGGAATTTTTTCGCCAGGCATAGATTTGCAGCAAAATTCCGCATTTCGCCATCAGAAAATTTGCTGTAAAAAAAACTCACAGAGACAGAAATGTCGCTGAGACAAAAAAAAAATTGTGGAGTGTTTTTTTGCAGCTAAAAAAGAATGCCCGTTGACTCTAATGCATTTTGAGTAAGAAAAAATACCCACTGATATAAATGAAAAAAAGTAATACGTTCAAAATATATTACCCACATAAAAATCTTTTGCACTTAAAAAAACTGTTGCCTATTGACTTCAATGCGTTTTGCAAATTTTTGGGGCAAATTCGCTCATCACTATTTTTCACTGTACAGCAACGCAATAGTTTACATAGTTACATAGTTAAGTTGGGTTAAAAAAAAGAAACGTTCAATCCTTTCAAGCAAACCCCAATGCACACACATAAACCCATACCAACCTATCTACATACATAAACTATATATACCAATATCAATAGTAATTGTAGATTTTAGTATCACAATAGCCTTGGGTATTATGCTTGTTCAAGATCTCATCAAAGCCCTTCTTAAAGGCATTAACAGAATCTGCCATAACAACATCACTAGGACGGGCATTCCCCAACCTCACTGCCCTCACTGTAAAATACCACCTACGCTGCTGCAAATGAAAGTTCCATTCCTCTAATCTAAAGGGGTGGCCTCGGGTGCACTGATTATTTTATGGGGAAAAAAGTACATCCCCCATCTGTCTATAATCCCCTCTAATGTACTTGTACAGAGTAATCATGTCCCCTCGCAAGCTTCTTTTATCCAGAGAAAACAACCCCAACCTTGACAGTCTAACCTCATAGTTTAAATCTTCCATCCCCTTAACCAGTTTAGTTGCAGTCTCTGCACTCTCTCCAGCTCATTAATATCCTTCTTAAGGACTGGAGCCCAAAACTGCACTGCATACTCAAGGTGAGGCCTCACCAGGGATCTATAAAGGGGCAAAATGATATTTTCATGACCTTTTTTTATGCAGTGCAGCACTTTATTTGCTTTAGTAGCCACAGAATGACACTGCCTGGTATTAGACAACTTGTTATCTACAAAAATCCCCAGATCCTTCTCAATTAAGGATCCCCCAACACACTACCTTTTAGTGAATAACTTGCAGTGTATAACTTTAGCAAAGTTCAGGTAGATGACATCCACTGCCATTCCCAGGCCCGGATTTGTGGCAAGGCCACAAAGGCCCGGGCCTAGAGCTCAACAAAAGTTTGACATTTTGCTCCCATATGGAGCAATGGGGACTTTTCCCAACTGCTCCGTATGGGAGTTTAAATGCCTGCGCATGTGCGCTTGCATCAGTACAGTGCAGGGGGGGGAGAGGTTTGTTTGCGCATGTGCGGGGGGCGTGAGGGGGGGGAGGCCTAGGGGTGGCCGGGTTTGAAATCCGACGCTGGCCATTCCAGAGTCGAGGTTCCTGCTCACCTCCTCATAAAAGGCAATTAAATTAGTCTGGCAAGATCTGTTACGCGTAAAACCATGCTGGTACAAACTTATTGTATTGTGATTTTCTTATCCAAGAGAATGCCCTACAGCAGGGTTTCCAACCTTTTTAACGATGAGCTGAGTAGCAAAATATGGCATGAATAGCATTCCATATATAAGGACCAGCAAGGCAGGAAATGGCAGTAGTAGTGGGGGGTGCAACCAAGTGGTTGCTCTGTAAGGAGCAGAGTAGTCGGCCAGGAACATATGGAGACACAAGAGAAGAGCTATAGTGACGTACAGAGGAATGGAGGGATTTGAAGGTTAAGAGAAGGCATTTGTAAGTTATTCTTTGTTTAAAGGAGAAGGAAAGGTAAAAACTAAGTAAGCTTTATCAGAAAGGTCTATGTAACACAGCCATACACATAAAGCCATAAACAGAAAAGCTATCAAAAGAAACACAGGATTTCTTGTCTCCTTTTTTGTAAACATGTTGTTTGGGTGTCTGACTTTCTCTCTCAGAAAAATCCTTAATTCCCTGGGCCAGAGTCTGTGCAGCTCTCTCCTCTCTGCTGCTCCCCCTCCCACAAGAATGCTAAGAACTCCCTCCCCCCACCCTTGGGAATGTATCACCTAACAGCTAGAGCTGCAGCAGGAAGCTACTTAAAATGGCAGCTGCTATCTTAAGCAAATGGAGAAAGCTTCTAGAGCTGTTTACTCAGGCACGGCAATGATTTCTGCAGAATCAGTGTCTACATATACTCCATGGGCAAAATCCCATAGAGCAGCGATCCCTGACCAGTGACAACACATTGCTTACTAAGCCCTTGGATGTTGCTTCCAGTTACCTCAAAACAAGTGCTCATATTTGAATTTCTGACTTGGAGGGAAGTTTTGGAGATTTGGAATTCACAACATTAGTGCCACCTAGAACAATATATTTATATTGTTCTAGGTGGCATTAATGTTGTGAATCTATTGGCAGTGAAATTCCAGAATTACTTTCCTTCTCCTTTAATGGAAGCAGAAGGCTCTGTTTGGCAGTACACATGGCCTATATGCCTCCAAAACTTCCCTCCAAGTCAGAAATTCAAAAATGAGCACTTGCTTTGAGGTCACTGGAAGAAACATCCAAGGGCTTAGTAAGCAATGTGTTGCCACTGGTTCACTTCACAGGGATCACTGCTCTATGGGATTTTGCCCATGGAGTATATGTAGACACTGAGCATATAAAAAATGGACATAATGGTATCTGCATTCAGCATGCATTCCTCTAGGACCTCCTGGTATTATTTTCTGACCACTCTATCACACCTTTATACTGCCCCTAGCTACCTGTCAGGATCAGCCAGGTTTCGAACACCACTTGTGGTGTTCCTGGCGGCATGCATTAGCCTCTGTAGCCACTGGAGGCATTTCGGTCTGTCTGTTTCTTCTCTTGTCTCCTACTTTCTGTCTGCTCTCTTTCCTCCGCCCACCTCATTAACCTCATGTGTTTCCCATCTCCTAATCTTCACCCTTTATAAGCCTTTCCCTGACCATTGCCCCTTGCTTGGTCATTAATTGTCTCTCGTGACCCTGCCTTCGTGTTCCCTGTTCCTGTGTCTGTTCTTGTTCCCGCTGGTTCCAAGCTCCAGTTCCGTGTCCTGATCCTGCCTTCTGCCTTGTTCCTGAGTCCTTTCTAGTTCTGCCTTGATTTCCCGGTTTTGACCTTGGCCTGTCCTTTACTTCGCTTGACTGCCGCTTGCCCTGACCTTTTGCCTGTTTTGGATTCTGCCTCTGCCTGCCGTTCAAGATTCAGTCTGTATATCCTTTGTGTACACTGTTAAGTCACTAAGTTTATTAAAAGTTCTTCACTATCAACATGGCCTCTGACACCAGTTCTGTGACCTATGGTTACACTCCGGGTTACCCCGTCTTCAGGCTCCCACCTTCCTGGTACTCCACAGCGTCTCCACAGGGAGATCGTGACACTACCACATTTCCGCAAGCTTCTCTGAAAGGCAAATGTGGGGGCTAAACCATATCCAGAGTGCAGTAGCCCCATAACTTCAGTGCATTTCTTTAACTTATGCTTATTCCATTATTTAGTAGGTCTTTAATGTTCATATTAAATATATTTTAGTTTCCCTTAATGTTCACAAATCCAGGCATTTAAAATAAAATATTTTGCATTCAAATGCAACATAAAGAAAACTAGCATATGATAGAGTATGACTCCCTTAGCACAACACAACCCACATCTGGAAACTCCTGTGAGGATCATAAAGATGAAGTGATACAAATGACTCTGCTAAATAGCTGCACTTCATACTGCCATAAAAGGTAAAATTAAATCAAGTGGCCCCAAAAGTGCAACTTGCTACCACACAATTAAGTAGTACATCTGTCAGCTTTAGCCCCCCTTAACCTTGATAATCGTGGAGAAATGCATCAGTTATATGATATCAGATGTTTTCAGAACCTCTAGTTATGCCTGAATATGATACAGAGTTGATTTGGATTACAGATAAAGCACTGACATTGGAAACAAAATTAGATTTGAACTGTGCATCAGATGGAACCTGGAATTTTAGAAACTTTCCCTCTTTTAAAATAAAAGGCCCACACTGGCTATGCCATCATTATACCTATATTACCCATTGTCAAATGGAAATGTTTACAGTATTATAGCAAATCTAATGATCATATATGTATATCTCCTGATAAAAAGAAAGAAACAAGTATATACAGTCATTCATATACAGGTATTGGATCTGTTATCCAGAATGCTTGGGACCTGGGGTTTTCCAGATAACGGATCTCTACATAATTTGCTAAAAATCATTTAAACATTAAATAAACCCAATAGGATTGATTTCCCACCAGTAGGGATTAATGATGTTTTAATTGGTTTATTATAATTAATGAGGGAAATCATTTTTTTTTAAATTAGAATTATTTGTTTATAATGTACTCTATGGGTTATGGCCTTTCAGTAATTCGGAGCTTTCTAGATAACAGGTTTCCTAATAATAGATTCCCTACCTTATCAAAGTATATATACAATTAAATTAAAGGAGAAGAAAAGATTAAAACTAAGCAAGCTTTATCAGAAAGGTCTAATGTAAATACATGAATAAACAATCACAGTAATGCAGCTCTAAGTCCTCTGTCAAAAAAAACACCACATTTCTTTCCTTTTATTCTGTACATATTAACTTCTGTATTAGAGTTTCTTCTCGAATCTCAAACCTCCAGGGCACAGCCTGCAAAGCTTGCTCCTCTCTCCCCAGTCCTTCTCCATCCTCCCCTCTCCAATCCCTGTTGTAAACAGAGACAAGAGTTATGATGCAGCCAGAAACTCAAAGCAGGAGGAAAAGAAAGCTACATCACACCAAGATAACATGGCAGCTGCCATCTTAAACAAACATAGAGAGCTTCTAAGGCTGTTTACTGGTATGGTAAAGCTTGCTGCAGAATAAATATAGCATTCTAGCTTGCACCATTCTGGCTAATCTATTGGCAATAAACTGCCTCAATAGATTTCCATCTAAAATATGCATTTAAGGAAAACTATCATGCTTGGATTTGGATATTTATAGAGCCATTCACACACAACTTGGCACGTACACGCATTATTATTATTATTTTGCTTTGCTTGATATTTTTTCATCTACAGTGAGCTGGTCATTAGTCCTTTTTCCTTTTATTTTCATAGCACTCAAAAACTGGCTAATTTCCTTCTGGCCAAATCATAGCAACAAGCAAAGGGGTTATTAATCAACATTTGTATTTGCGCAATTTCCATTTTTTTTTCCTTAAAACTTTTTTTTTTAAATGTTACCTTATTAAAAAATTGAAATTAAAAAGTGATTAAATAAAATTGTGAAAAAAACTTGAATACCTTGAATTCATATATTTCTCAGCATTTTTAATGGGTCGAAAATCTAAAAAAATTTGGAAAAACTTGAATTGACAAAATAGTTTAAATTTTGCTTAGGACAGCTGCCATTTTGGTTTCTACATAACCTTGCAAGCGTTTAGATAACAAAGTTTTACATTAGAGTTTTTCTTACTAATTATTATTTAAAATCGTGATTTTTGGCACAAAAGAACTCAAATTGTGCAAGAAAACTAGCATATATAAATAACCCCCCCACACACACACACACTTATGAATGGCCAAATTGCACTGACCCAATCAATTAATTAGCTCATGTTAAGAAATTCTTATGGGGTACAATATTTGGGTTATTATTTTGACACTTCTGCTAATTGATTTTCTGTGCAGAAAAAATATCTGTCAATACAAAATAATAGCCAGTGAAATCAAAACTGCTTCTTGAAGAGCCCTTACATAGAAAGGGTTAGAAACAAACAAACAAAAGCAATACAATAATACTAATACATGTCTGTAACAAAAGGACTTGAAATACCACCATAGGACACACAGAAACAGAAAATTATTGTATGTAAAATGTTTTGCTCTATAATAAACTATTTCATTATGTGAAGGCCAAGACACCATGAGATAAATCTACAACTTAGCTTTGAAGCAGAACAGTTCTGTCACAATAATAGGAACTAACCAATTGGCACTGATTGGATCTATAATCAAGTACAAAGCTAGTATATCAGTGAAGACTGAATAGATTGCAAGTGAGAATATCAAGGACGGTAAATAGAGACAGAACAAATTTTTAACAATATTTTAACCACTGATGTTCAGATGAAATGTAAAATATTCTGCCCCCAATAATACATTGGACCTGATAATATATATCTGATGCAATTTTGAGAAAAAGACCATTTTTTTTACTTCTAGGTATTTTCGAGAATTATGAATGGGTTTTTGCCAGTACTCAATTTTTCTGATATTGTTTCTCAAAACTCAAATTTTTGGAAATTTCCCCTGAAAAATTTCAAGGGAAAGTTAATCCCATCATTGCTTTTACCTAGTTTCAAGTGAAACTTAAACACATTATTGTTTTCCAAGAACGAGAGCCAATGCTCCTAAATTGCTGGAGCAATTTCTGTTTGGGAAAAATAAAGAGGATTCATGGAAACACACGTCTGTTTAAACTCAAATTTTTCGCGTTTTAACGATACTTTCAGCTTGAAAAATTTATGTTTTTTGAACATAAACTCAAAATTTCATTTCAAAATTATGATGACATTTTAGAAATACAAAAATTATCACGTTTAATTCGAAGTTGTACCATGTTGAGTATATAAGACTCAGAAGGCCAGAAAAAAACAAATTTTAGTAAATCAGCCCCAAAATATTATAGTGTATATCTGATGCTTAGTGAAGATGCATGAAATGTAAATATACAGGAGCTAAAGTAAAAATCAACACCATATTTGAAAAAGGCAAAAAGAAAGGTACATAATTTAAAAACTATAAAAAAAATAAATAATATAGACCAATTGAAAAGTTGCTAAGAATTGGCCATTTTATGACATGCTAAAGGTTAACTTGAAGGTGAACTACCCCTTTAATATAATTATGTGAGTTCCTAATATTTTGCATGCTTTCATTTTGTAGGGTTTTCTTTCCAGTTATAGACATTGGTGGGGGTAATTTAAGCATGCTAAAAAAGTCAGCAAGGTTGAAAAACTGCCAACTTTTCAGTGGCCCTACCTGGACAGTTAATGAACAGACAGTTAGGCTGGGGCAGGGAAAGAGAGCAATGCCATTATCAGCACCAACCAACACACACAGCTTAAAGGAGGAGGAAAGGTTAAAACTAAGTATGCTTTATCAGAAAGGTCTATGTAACTACACCAAAAATTACTTACAGTAATGTTACTCTAAGTCCTCTGTGAAAAGAAACACAACATTCCTTCACTTCTTTTGTGTACCCTTGGGCTTCGGTATCAGATCTCCTTCTCTCAGCTCAGACCTCCAGGGCATGGGTATGAGACTGCTCAGCTTGCTCCTCTCTCCCTCTCCTCCTCCCCTCCCTGCTGTAATCTGAGCCCAGAACTACTAGTGAGCAGGGAGAAATACAGGCAGGAGGAAAAGGAAGTTATGTCACACCAAGTTAATATGGCAGCTGCTTTCTTTAGCAAACACAGAGAGCTCCAAGGGCTGTTGGCAAAGCATTCTACAGAATAAATGGTGTTCTAGCTTGCACTATTGTGACTAATCTACTGGTAATAAACTCCTTTAGTAGCCTTTCTTCTGCATTAAATAGATACATACATATTTTCTAACTATGCCAAAAACTATATTAGTATGTAAGGGAAATCCTCAGATATTCTGGCACCTTTATGTAAAAGAAACTGTCTAGGGCTATAACACATGTAGACAAAGCTTAATTCTAAACATAAAATTTGGATTAGACAATGATTATGATGTGGCTTGACCAAACCGATGATTGTTTGCCTTGACCAATATAATGAAGTATAGAACAATTATCAACATTTTTATAAAAATCAGTCAACTGACACTGGTCTGCAGAGGTGTAGTTGGATATTGTTGAATGGAAGGGCAGTATTTTGGATAGGCTAATGTCCACTAGGACCCAGTGCTTAAGTACATGACATGATGCATGTGATGTCTATTTCACTTATAATGTCTTCTTTTATATTACTGTTTGTGTTTCACAACGTCTGTGACCAGTTCCGCTAAGATGAAGCCAAGTAAAAATAAAACAATTCCCTTTGAATAAACTTTCTGATCCCATATTTATACATTGTTTTCACAAAGCTAAAGTAAACTGTAAAACAGATTGAAGCAAGATCCCATAAAACATCTTTTTATAAATGTATCTTCTCAATCCCAAGAGAGAGTTTTTCCTTGGGCATTCTACCAGAATGCATTTTCTTTGGAAAATACTTGAAGCATGCGGATACATTAAAGCACAGGAGTCAAACTCAGGATGACATTTTTATATTGTTCCCATTTTCTATAAATGCTCTGATATACAGTACTTTTTGTTTTTGGGTCACATTTTTAAAATTAATAATGCCATGATGATAATAACCACAGGGAAAAGCCTGTTACCATGGTGAACATGTTGTCAGTTTAAATTTAAAAGCAATATCTGTACAAACGGATAGTTTACAGACAGCAATAAAGTGGGAGGGGGATTCTGGTTTAAAGGGGAAGAAAATACATCTAATGCTATATGTTAAAATAACCATATTTCCAATATGCCATATTGAAATCAGTTCTTTTGAGCCTGTCTAATTACTTTAATCTGGAACTGGAATATTCTCCCTCAATTATGATTGGCAGGTTTGTCCACATATGTGAAATTTATGTACTTTATGAGTTAAATTACTTAACTGACTCATCCCTCATTGAAGGGGAGTTTAATTTGAATTAACTTTTACGAGTTCAAATCCCGAAATGGGTAAAATTCTAATTGGATACAATAATTTCTGATGAAAAATTGGAATAGTACGATAATATCGTATTGGCAATCCGAAAGTCACAAAATTTTCGTACCAAACGATTGTAAACAGCGGAAAAACCATTCCTTCTGTGCATGATTTTGGAGCCTCCCATACGAATCAATGGCACTGTGCAGCTCCAACCTGGCCCAAGGAAAGTCTCCCATAGGGCTCAATGGCACTCTGCAGCTCCCACCTGGCCCAAGGAAAGTCTCCCATAGGGCTCAATGGCACTCTGCAGCTCCAACCTGGCCCAAGGAAAGTCTCCCATAGGGCTCAATGGCACTCTGCAGCTCCAACCTGGCCCAAGGAAAGTCTCCCATAGGGCTCAATGGCACTCTGCAGCTCCAACCTGGCCCAAGGAAAGTCTCCCATAGGGCTCAATGGCACTCTGCAGCTCCAACCTGGCCCAAGGAAAGTCTCCCATAGGGCTCAATGGCACTCTGCAGCTCCAACCCGGCCCAAGGAAAGTCTCCCATAGGGATCAATGGCACTCTGCAGCTCCAACCCGGCCCAAGGAAAGTCTCCCATAGGGCTCAATGGCACCCTGCAGCTCCAACCTGGCCCAAGGAAAGTCTCCCATAGGGCTCAATGGCACTCTGCAGCTCCAACCTGGCCCAAGGAAAGTCATGATACCGAAGCTTGAATGAACCCGAAAATTTCATACTCGGTGCGACAATACTATTTTGTGGCAAAAATGTTGTCACAAGGTACGAAATTGTCGCAGAAAATACGCTCGGAGCGTTCGTACATTAATAAATGTCCCCATTAGTATGATGTAGAGAGTAATAGTCTGAGACGATTTGAAATTGGTGTTTATTTTTTAATATTTCACTGTTTGTTCATCAACCCTCCAGTTTGGAACTGACCTGGCTCTAGAGTTCAAATTACCTCAGCAACCAGGGAGTGTTTGAATGAGAGAAAAATAAGTAACAAAAAGTAACAAAATCAATGAAATTGTAGCCTCAGATAGCAATAGTTTTTGACTAAAAGTCAACTTAAGGGATTGGTTGATCGGTGGTCGGCCTGGAAAACGTTTGTTTTCCCGTTTTCCAGGCCGACCGCGGATCCATTCCGCATACAGAAGCGGATCCACTTCTCTCAGCCAGGCAGAAAAGCGCAGGGTTGGGAGAAGCGGATTGTAGCCCGTAGACTACAATGGGTTGAAAAAAAATTGACAGTAAAAAAAATGTAGCATGAAAATACTCCCACTGACTTCAATGTGTTTCACCACTTTTTGCCATTTTGAGATCTTTTAGAGAAGCAAAATGGGACAGATTTACTCATCCTTTAAGTATAAACTAGTAAAATGTATAGGGTAGGCTAAATGAGGCATCTAGTTAAATATCATCCAGAAAAAAACAAGTTTTGCATCATAAAAGAAAATTTAATTCAAAGCATACTATCATTTTTAAATTCTAAATTTAAATTACACACAAATTTAAATTACACATTTTTAATGTTTTTAAAGCTGTTTGTAAATGTACTATCAACAGCAGTATCTGTCTGGCTGCACTTTGCACTTTAGGGGGCAGATTTATCAAAATGTGAGTTTAGAGTTTGATACATAAAAACATGTTCTATTCATTCCTATGGGATTTTTAGGAGAATATTTATCAGTGGGTGAAAGTTAGCGTTCACCATTTGATAAATACGCTTCTAAAAATCCCATAGGAATGAATAGAATGTGAGTGAGTTCTTATGTATTAAATTCTAAACTCACATTTTGATAAATCCGCCCTTGGGCTTTAACTCAGTGCTGCATGCCAGCTTATGGAAGTTGTTTTAATGAGACCTGATTCCTTTTACCCGATTACATTGTTTTGTGAGTCAGACACAGAGAAGGGAAAGGGGTAAACAAACTTTGCTTTCAACTGCAGTTATATTTACATATAAACCATGAACTGTTTTATAAATGTACACTGGAAAGTTGCTTAGGATTATATTTTATGCATCAGATGGGGGACCTCTTTAATGGAATGTATACAAAGGTCTAAAAATGGCAATGTTTAGCTGCATGGGCTAAATGATATTACTAACTATACTTTACAGTTCTAATTACTCTTGCTTTTGTCATTTGCAGATTGATGAAACATAAAAATGTATAAATAGTTCTGTAACAAACCGACGCCAGGAACAGTATGTGGCAGACAGAAAAGTGAAAAAAGCAATTCTCTGTTGCAGAATGAAGAACAAATATGCCTGCTAATAGAATCCTTTACGGAGCTAATGTAAGTTTCCGTGGCATACAGCTAAATGTCAATGCTAAATAAGGCAAGTTTGTTATTAGAATCTAGGGATTTGAACAACAAATTGAAGTTCTGACAAAGAAAGTATTGATTTGTGCAGAAAGCATTTGATAGCCTGTAAGAAAACGGACAGTAAGATATTTGAAGGTGTGAACTATATGTGGCCTTTCAAAAAGATTTCACATAATGAATCTGTTCTGATTGTGTTCTTTACCAATAGTTTTAATTCAGAAACCAACTCTTTGGGAATAAAGTAAATTGAACATTAAAAACTACAAATCACTTCTTAGCATCTGGATAATCCAGACAGAGATGCATTAACCTTGAGCAGCTTGTTTTGCAGTTTTATTGTACAATGGCTGCTTTTTAACAACACCAGTGAAATTGCACTTGGCTTTCTGTCACAATTATTCTCCTTTCATTTTGGTTTTATTTCATTACTTTGCAATTACCGGAAGGTATTTAATTGGATTTATTAGAGTTAGCGAAATACGCAGCCCTTTATAAACGATTTAAATTTAGCCTCAGAAAAATAGAAGATATCTGTTATTAGGAATTGCAGGACTATTCATTTTATCATGATGTCCTTGAAAGGACATAAGCAATATCAGTACGTATTTTCAACATTATAACTGTTTGGTAGTCATTAATGTTAGTTTTTTAATGTTTTGATCTTTTTTAATCTTTAAATAAAATCAAAAGTGACTGTTATGACTGATTAGTAATAATAACAGTAATCACAGGCAAATGAGTTTATAATTAAAGTCAAGTTGCAATATTATTCATTGTAAGCTCTAGTAAGGAGGGCAGAGAAGATTATCTACTCATCTGTCTCCAGTCAGACTTTGAGCCATTTATTAAGAAACAAAATAATATATGGCCGGCTGTAATGCACACCACTTCTATATCATTTGTCTGACCCCCCTTGATACTGCTTCAATATTACAAGTACAGGTATGGGACCTGTTATCCAGAATGCTCGGGACCTGGGGTTTTCCGGATAAGGGATCTTTCCGTAATTTGGATCTCCATAACTAAAATTCATTTAAATATTGAATAAACCCAATAGGCTTGTTTTGCCTCCAATAAGGATTAATTATATCTTAGTTGGGATAAAGTACAAGGCACTGTTTTATTATTACAGAGAAAAAGGAAATCTTTTTTAAAAAATAGAATTACTTGCTTATGATGAAGTCAATGGGAGATGGGCTTTGCAACTTTCTGGATAATGGGTTTCCGGTTTTCCTGTACTGTGGTAGACAAACTGGCATTTCTACATGTGGTTCCACCTTCAGTATTTATCCTTTGGATTTTAAATGAGATTACATGTCCTTAAAATTAGATTTCAAACAATTTTATGCCAAGCAAAACATAACAAAGCACTGGATAAGGCTGTACCTCCCTGCCATCTCCTGCTGGAGGCAGCTACTTAGTTAAAATATTCTCCTAATAAAGTACGCCTCAGAGGATACAGCTAATGAAAGGCCATAATAATTGTAGTATTAAATACAAATTAGAGTCAAAAAGAACCTGATTGAAATGTTTGTCGTACCTAATAATAGTTGGTTGTAAGGTAACAACTACTTAAATTTCTTGTTGATCTTTTTTTTTTTGTTTGCTTGACTCTTGTTGAATAGAGAAAACACAAATGATGTGAAATTAAGGTTGCAAACCAGTTTTTGCTATCAAGCACACAGAACTCACTTGGAATTGTCAGTAATTACACTGCTGATTACAATGGAATTGAGAAAATATAACCTTAATGATATAAAGTCATTATTTGCATAATTCTGTTGTGCTTCTAATAATGATTGCCAGCATCATTGCTTGGAAGAGTGCATTCTGTAATGAGAATATATTATTCTGTAATTCCTCCCTTGAATTTATCACAATGTTACTTTTCTGGCTTGGCCAACTGATCATGGATCTCTGCAAATATTTCAGTGAGCTGTTACTGCTTCATCAGAATGCAGTCATGAATCTGAACAATCTTGTGGCTCTCATTATATAAAACAATATCATGGCTTACATGCTGAGTATAACATTCTTGATTTGCACCGTTGTCGTTTTTGTTTTACATATTAACATAAAGCCAAAAGTGTTCTCCCTCAACTCAATACTAATCATGATATCAAAACCTGGAGCTGCAAGTGATTCTCATGTCAGGAGACAACAAAGAGCTGTAAGAGGGCACTTCTTTGTATGGGTGGGCCCAAACCCACAGAATCCATGGGTCAAGTGGGTTTAGGAAAAATATTTACACCAGCACACCCTTACCTCCTCCAGAGAATTATTACTTGGTGCACAGCCTAGAGAGTCAGCACTCTCCACACAGTCCGGTCAAAATATTTCAGCCAGCACAGCAAGTAAGGTGCAAGCAGGGCTTAGCCCTGCTTGCACCTTACTTGCTGTGCTGGCTGAAATATTTTGACATCAAGTGGGTTTAGGCCAACATCCACACAAGATTTGCAGGCCGTGGACATGGTTGCCCAAGCTATTCCTTCCACCCTCTCTGCCTGCAACCTTACTATGCCCCACGTGCCCTATTTCTCCAGCAGCCTCTATTTATAGGTGGGCATCTGCTCCGACCTTCAGAAATGGGGTGGGGCTGGCACAGGTCTATAAACAGAGGTGGATTGCTGAGTCAGGCATAGGTTGTAAGGGGGTGGGTAAGGGTTGGGTTTGGGTCAACTAGTTACTATTACTGAGCTAAACCAAATATCCCATTAATCCTTTTTCCTCTCCTCCCTCTCGGAACCAGTTCCATTTTATTACAAGGACTGGTCACTAGACAGATCTATTTACACTATGCAGCAAGACACACATTTCGATTCACTATATGATGAATATGAATTATTCATGCAATATCCATACAACTAATCAGATCTGATAAATATTTGAATTATCTTAATATAGATAACATTTTTCATCAGATATAACCAAATAGCATCACTTTTTTGGTATATGCAAATATGTGATTTTTACTGAAAAGAGATGCAAGTTACTTGAATAAAGGAATAGCTAGTGTTCTAATCATTTAGGAAAGGCCACTCCATCTGCTAAAACAGTACATTTTCTTTTTTTTTGCACTGAAATGCTGTTGAATATTCCGAGATTCACTATACTGCTCTGGCTTCAGCTTAGCAAAGCAGGACTACACTAAGGGGGTTATTTATTAACTTTTGAATTTGCATTTTTCCACAATTCCTGTTCTTTTGCACTAAAACTTAAAGTATTCTAATTATGGGTTAACTCGAATATTCAATGTTTATTAAGTGCAAAAAAAACCAATAAGTTAAATGTAAACCATCAGCATCTAAATGCTTGCGAGTTTTTGTAGAAGTTAATGGGAGTTGTCCTAGGCAAAATCAAGCCATGTTTGAGTTTTTTTGAGCTTCTAATCTCAAAAATTCAAGGTATTCAAGTTTTTTTTTTTTTCGAACTAGTGTTTATATAACATTCACGTTTTTTTCAAATGTGAGTTTATTCGAAGTAGGAAAAAACTCTCCAATTCACAAACTCAAAAATTGATAAATAAGCCCATAAGACCCCGCAGATTCTGCTTTGACCACAACTTAGGAGGAAGGATGGTGCGTTATGAAAGAACACGGCAGTTATTTTACTCTGAATCAAAAATGTGTTGGAGAAACTATATTAACTTAATGAAGAGATAAACTATATTAACTTGATGAAAGCCTTGATACTTTACCAACATGTAGTAAAGACCTTTCTCCCAAATATGACATTTACGTTATGCCTTTGCATTGAGAATTCAAAGGATGAGTTAAGATCTTCCATTATTTGTGCTTGTCTTTCTAGAGCATTTGCTATGAAGTGGGTTTCCCTGGGGGACCATATTTTAAGGTGCAGGCTTTCTCTGTTTGCTGTATGAGCATTCATTTAATCAAATCATTTGCTACTTTCTACTCTGGAGATAACTTCTGATATTGTGGGGCCCATTGTTATGGGGTTGACTCATTTCTAAACACAATGTTTCAGTTTTAGCCTAGGTCAGGGATCCACAACCTTTCTTACTCGTGCGCCACAGTCAAATGCAAAAAGACTTGGAAAGCAACACAAGCACCATAAAAGTTCATGGAGGAGCCAAACAAGGGCTAAGATTGGCTATTAGGTAGCCTCTATGCACACTATAAGCTTACAGGAGGCGTTATTTGGAAGTAAATTTTGTTTTTATTCAACCAAAACTTGCCACCAAGTTAGGAATTCAAAAATAACTACCTGGTTTGGGGACACTGAGAGCAACATCCAAGGGGTTGGTGAGCAGCATGTTGCTCCTGAGCCACTGGTTGGGGATCACAGGCCTAGGTAGTCCTAATAAGGACTTAAATTAAACATTTAAATCGATAATGCTAGCACTGCTCTTATGAGGTCACACATCTCCCCACCTCTGAGCATCCTCTCCAGCATGGTGGTGAGGCCTGCGGGAAGAATTTAGCTATCCTATCAGGGGCTAGGTACAATTTCATCATGACTTTGATTAAACTCTCCTTTTGTTGGATGCAGACCACAATTTCCTTAGCGTTTTCCCAGATCTTGTTCCATTCTGAAGGTTGCTCTGAAGTGAAGGTTGCTCCCCAAGTTCTTTCTTCCAATATTGCATACATTTGTGCTAAGGAAAAGGGTCTTCTGGTAAGGTTCTCATTAGTCTATATAGATGAGAAATCAGTCCCCTATAGGGATATAGTTTAGGCAAAATTCTCTTGTATGGTGTCAGAGTGATTGTCCCCTGTTAACTTAACTTTGTGGAGATAAAGTGTTTGACCTGGAGGTATTCCAAAGTCCTGTTTGTGCTCTATTTGCATTTGTCTCTTAATTTGTCATAAGGATAGAATTTGTATCCTCGAGGGTCCATAAAGTCAATAATTCTGTCATATCTATTGGTGGCCAGATCTGTTTGTGAGATCATTTTAAACCCATAGGAATCTCTGGATTGGATAGGACAGGTGTAAGGAAAGAGGTAGTCCCACAGATATTATACTTTCTTTCTGTGTCAATGTCTTTTTCTGGGTATCCATGTTTAGGAGTAGTCCTTTAGTTTTGGCCAGTTGATTTTATGGCCTGATATGTTACTGTATTGCTGTAAAGTACAGTGTAGGTTGGGAAGGGAGATGACTTCCTTAGGAAATGTCTTCCTAAGTGTCAGTTCCATGTTTTATTGCTGTTATGTCAGAGTGTACCCTAATTTTGGCTGCCAATGGTTCTATACTAATTGCATATAGAAGCAGGAAAAGCGAGCATCCCTATCATGTTATTAATAATAATAGGAGATTCTCCATACCATTAAGCTTAAGATACGCTTTAGGGTATGAATATAACAACTGTACTGCATGTAGAAGAGGCCCTGTAAAGCCCGTGTGTTGTAATAGCCTCATCATATATGCCCAATTTAAGCGATGAAAGACTTTTCAGCATCTAGGCTGAGAGCTATTGTGGGTATTTCCTGGTTCTATATTATGTCTAACATGTCAATTACCCTATGAGTGTTGTCTTGCACTTGGAGGCCTATAATAAATCCCACAAGGAGATGTATTTATCATGCTTTTGTTAAAAGTGGAATAAAACATTAGCAGTGATGTTGCTCATAGCAACCATTCAGATGCGTTGCTTTGGTTTTCTAACTCTTGAAATCTAATTGCTAATTGGTTGCCCAGGGCAATATTACCGGTAATGCTTCACTCTACTTTTTATATACAGCATGATAAATATACCCCTTAGTGTATCAATCAAGAAAGTGTCCATGCCAGCCTGTAGCCAATATTTTCATCAAAAATTGTAAGTTGCAGTTAAGTAAAGCTATGGGTCTGTAGTTAGAGCACAGGGTTGCGGTTTTCCCTTCTTTTGTGAGTACTTTATATACGATAAAAACATGTTTTCAGGGTTTACCTCCTTGCCTCTTAGGAATGCCAGGACATTCTCAAATAAACAGCATAAGTTTATTGGACAACCAGGCAATATAATATATATTTTCACAGCAACAAAATTAATAATAATACCAGTATTTCTCCACTCTTAAGGCACTCCTGGACTTCTCTTATTTGGATAATCAGTCTAAGCATGTTCATATACAACTAAAGTCCACATTCTGGTTGGTCTTCTACTAGGCCTCCTTCGAGGTATGTAGCACTGGCATCAGCTTCACTGAGACCTTCTTGCCAAAACCTCTTTGCATCATTTTGTCTTCCAGTATGGTTGGAGGTAGCTCATTCTGAAACAAGGATTTAATAACGATTACAAACACTCCATGCGAAAACTGCTATTTACTTATAATGTAATGCAAACATGCATATTATGCCACCTTAGAGGACTAGATATGTACAAATATACCTATATAATATATTTATAATAATGCATTAAGTTAACCTGAAGATCTGATCAAAAACACTGGTGTCATTTTAGCTCTCGGTTCATACATTCCATATTTGCCCACCCAGACCCATTTAATACAGATTAGCGAAAAGTGAAATTCTTCTCCATGAAGAAACACGGGAACAAATTGCCCACAGACCCTAGAGTATTTTGCAAAAAGATGTATTTTGTATGGAAGAAGTACCACAAAAAATTTAACTATATACAGGTATGGGATCCCTTATCCGGAAACCCGTTATCCAGAAAGCTCCGAATTACGGAAAGCCCGTCTCCCATAGACTCCATTTTAATCAAATAATTCAGAATTTTAAAACTGATTTCCTTTTTCTCTGTAATAATAAAACAGTACCTTGTACTTGATCCCAACTAAGATATAAATAATCCTTATTGGATGCAGAACAATCTTATTGGGTTTAATTAATGTTTTATTAATTATTTATCAGAGTTAAGGTATGGAGATCCAAATTACGGAAAGATCCCTTATCCGGAATACCCTTGGTCCCGAGCATTCTGGATAACGGGTCCTATACCTGTACTGTATAGATATACCTTGTATATACATACACACTGTATATATTGTACTGTACATGTATGTACACACACATTATATATATATATATATATATATATATATATATTTACACAAGGTATATATAGTTACATTTTTTGTGGCATGCTTGATATTCATCATAGTGATGAGTTTGTAGATATGTATATATATATATATATATATAACATGTAGAGTAGGTCGGCACTCACGATAATGCAACAATGAACGCCTGGGTGCAGTCCTCAATACGTGGACAATCGATCAAAAGATGAGCCGCTCCACACAGGACTTATCACAAAATTCAATAGTTTATTGAAGAATAGTGAAGAACTATATATATATATATATATATATATATATACACACACAATTATTTTATTTTTCTTAGTATTGCTGATTATAGCTGTTGCAGCAACAAGAAATATTCTTTACCACATTCAGTAATAATTGTATGAGCAGAGCAAACAGGATTCTCACTAGAGGCTCATTTTCATCTATTGGGCCACTAGCCCTAGAGGGCCTAGCAGTTGTTTTATTGCTGCAAAAAAATGCATTCTTTACTTGAGAATGCTGGAAGTTGTAGTCCAGTGTAGTTTGATGGTTTATGTACCCTCCAACTGACCAGATGTTCTGGTTTCCTTCATATAAGCAAGCAGTTAGACAAGAGAAAATCAATCTAATCATTTGTGATGGTGTGATAAATGGGCACTTCTGATTGGGTTTAGAGGATGTCACTGATAGAAAAGGGATAGAAAATCTGAATAGAGCATAAACTGCCAATAGCAATGTAGCAGTGTTGCTTTATTCAGATGTAACTGAACTACAACTACCAAAATACTCAATACTCTTACATATAAGAAAATAGTTTCTTAAATAAACAAATCCAAAAAATGACATGTGAATTTTGAATGCTAAAAATGATAGCAGAGACACATCACAATATAAGGGAACATGGCCCCGTTCCAACGCATCTGTGCATAGGTCTGGAAAGAACCCATAACCAATGTGCTGCGCTTTCTAAATTTGATTGGATTGTTTATAAATAGCCTACTTAACATCCTCATTCACTAGACATTTGTAGTCTTTACCATTATTTATGATTTCTTCACTCAGTATTTTACTGCAACAGTCGAATGCACAGCTCATCATTTGGGACATTCAAATCTCGTTAGAAAGTTGAATAAAGGTAGAATTTGAGAATTGGTTTAATATTAATGAGCACAAAAGAGCTTTAAAGTTCCATTAAGTTCAAATTTTCCTTATTTTAAGCACAAGCAGAGCACTCTGCAAGCAGCAAACCATCTGATTTACAAAAACGGCATCTGGAGGATTTCAGTGGGAATTTTTTCACATGCCTCCTTTTGTCCCCAGCACAGTTTGTAGGCTTGAAAAAGAGTTCTTTTTAATATGCAAAAATCTACTGTCATGTAGGGGTTCTATATAACATGAAGACAGTGACCACAGTTTCTGTCCAGAGGAAATAATGAGTTTTACTCCCATGCTGTTCAAGCCAGTCGGAAGTTAAAGGCTAATAAGCATCTATGCTATAGGAAGCATCTATGCCTGTAAACTGTAAAACTTAATGGATAAAAAGCAGACCTTCTTAAATGAACAAGACGTTAGCCACTTGCAAGTAGTTAACATCTTGTTTATTTAGTAAAGCTTGTTCTTTATTTTATCATATACTATATTTCAGATCTTCTGGATAACAGGCCTTAGGATAACTATTTCCAGTACTCGGATAAACATTTTTACATTTAAAGTTCCCCAGATCTCCTAGTTACATCCTGTTGGGGAGGGAGTGGATCCATGCGATCCAAAATAGAACATATAGGGGCAGATTTACTAATCCACGAACGCTCCGAGCGTATTTTGGTGACTTTTTCATGCCTTGCGTGACAATTTTGCCGCTTGCACGACTTTTTGTACTTTGCGACTACATTGTTGCGCTGAGTACGAAAATTTCGAATTCATTTAAGCTTTGTTATCATGACTTTCCTTGTGCAAGATTGGAGCTGCACAGTGCCATTGATTCCTATGGGAGGCTTCCAAAATCATGCACAGAAGGATCAAAGTCAGAAAGGTTTTCCCGCCGTTTACGATCGTTCGATATGAAAATTTATATATATATAATTAAAGATCTGTAACATTGGCTGATGTAATCTAGCATCTATGTTTGCCCTTGGTTTGTATGAGAACACAGGGAGTCAAATGAGCCCTTAGTACTTGGTTTTCCTATTTAGTTTTACCCAAGGCACATATTACTAGAAAAGTACATTTTTATTTTATGCAAACAAATATGAGCAATAACTGTCCCATAATGGAGTAAAGGTTTTATTACTTATTGAAGGACTGTAAAAAGTAAAATGGCAGAAAAAGCAACAAGTAATAATAAAAATCTGCAAAAATGAATCGGAATAGTCCAGAGAAGGTTAGAACTGAGCAGAAATAGTGCTTAAAGGAAGGATATATAGCTAGATATACTTCAGAACTGCTATCGAAAACTACAGATCATTGTTTAATGGATATGAAAAAACAATAGACTTCCAAATCACGTCTGCTTAAATTGAATTGATTTCAAGGCAACGTGATTTAACTGAGAGCTCATTCACTTATTCATTATAAAGCCAGTGTAATGCACAAGTTAATTCCAAGGTCTTGTAGTCTCCGATAAAGTGAAGACATTTTTTCCACAGGCATGATTTCAGCTGTCAGCACATTTCATTTATTCATTTATATTTGTTTTTAATAAAATTGCATTATATGGTTTGAACGGATATGTCTCTCATAGAAACAGTCTGCAGTAAAGGCTGGCAGACTACAGTCTAAAAATGAAACCATAAAACCATTATTGCAATATAAGGGCTATGCTAAATCTGCTATTGTAATGTACGCCTAATAGCTTTACACTTCACTGTATCCAAAATACCTGTGCCCGCAAATGCCAGAGGGTCTGCTGTAAGATGCTATAGACAGTTACTGTTTGGGCCTTTGTGCACTTAAAATACCAGGGCCTATTTTGAATCCCAGTCCAAACCTGTATAGAGCAGAAGCATCAACCCTGAAACCAAGGCACAGATGAGATTCCAGTATGTGTGCTCCTCTTCTCAGCAAGGGAGCAAGAGACAGGAATTAAGAGGATGACAGACATGGCAGATGCCAACCTCACTACACCTCTATAAAAAAGAAAAAAACAAACGGTTTTTCAAAGTTACTCAGCACTTCCTGGTGGTTGAATGTGTAAGAGTGATCGTCAATGCTGTGTAGATAAACGGTGATCTGCTGCTCCCTCTTAAAACAAACCACAATGCAGGCTACTCACACTGTTCAGGAGTAATGAAGGCAGTAACAAAAGCTCATATTGTAAAATAAAATATAATGCACACATAAGGGTATGACTAACACCTTGCCTCCTGCAGACTCTACAGTTTGCAAAGAATATACATCTTAGTATTATTTGTTAATTGTAATTATGATATAAAGACTGGGAAATTAAATACAGTGTGTGCATTATATTTTATTTTACAATATGAGCTTTTGTTACTGCCTCCATTACTCCTGAATAGCCTGCATTGCGCATGGTTTTTTGTCTTAATAAACTGAATTACACTATCTATGTTCTCTTCTCTTCTATTTAACCCATTGAGAATCGGGCAACGACTGCAATCAATATTTGATCTGGGTTTCTATGGGCTTTATCCTACAAACATCTGGTGAGCATTTTAATTGTCAGATTGTGTGTGCACTGATATACGGCAAAACATTTTGTCACTTTGCGCTTTTGTTGCTGTTGGTATCTTAACGTATTTCCGTAGACTGCGGTTTATTTGTTTTATTTTACATGCGCTTCCACGATTACCATTGTGCTCACTGCACGTCTATGCCTTTTAAGTCAGGCAGTAGGGTAGGGTCATATGGTGTATCTGATTGATGAAGCTGGGGAGAGAGGGGCCTCATAGATGGTGCAACCTTCTCCACTGTAAACAAGGGTACTCCTCAGGGGTTTGTTTAGTAGGAGCTACAGGATAATCATAGATTAAGGTAATGCTGACATGCAAGTATAAGCTAAAGACATCATTACCTAGGAAGAGCTGTGGACAAAATGAACAGATTTTCAGAACAAAATGCTATAGAGAAAAAAAATACAGTATTTATACTCAGTCATTTGGTTTCTGTTTATTACATTATTACATTATTATTACATACAAACATTTGTTTATTTGTGTTATTGTTGAATTTCAGTACAGAGCTATAGTTGATTCTTTGTGCAATATGGCTGCACTATGGCTGTTAGGTGCCTGCATTGGGAAATGTCAATAAATGCATATCCATTCTTAATGATCACCTTTATCCTGTGGCCAAGAATTTACATCCTAATGGAAGATGGACCCTTCAGGATGACAGTGACTGCACCTAGAGTGTATGATTGGTCACTGAAATGTTTAAGGACATTGATGTTAATCGTAGTCTATGGACCTTACAGTCACCAGATCAAAATCCAGACAAACATTTATGGGGTATTCAGCTGCATGACTTATTGCATTTTTCATGGAATAAGTGTACATTTATATGATCTATGATACAGAATGTTTGAGACCTGAGATTTAGCAGATGAGGCGTCTTTACATAATGTGGTTCATCATGTCTTATATCTTAAGTCTGGTAACATTAAATTAACCCAATAGGATTATTTTTCCACTAATATGTCTTCATGCAGTTCATCTTAGATCAAGTACAAGGTACTGTTTTATTATTACAGAGAGAAAGGAAATTATTTAAAAAAATAAAAAAAATGAATTATTTGCTTATAATGAAGTCTATGGGAGATGGCCATGCTGTAATTCTGAACTTTCTAAGTTAACCGGTTTCTGGAAAAGGGATCCCACACTTGTACTTCATTTCTCTCTCCAATAAAATCCCATGGTATAATAAACTGTATGCTGAATTGTATTCAAGTTGTTACAACCTCATTTTGATCTACCTATTTGTACTGCATTTTCATATAAACCTTGGCAGTGTTTAGAATCCCTGTCTTCCCCTATAAGATTTTACCATTCCCATAAAACAGACCCACAAGGAAACTTTTATGGGTGTTTGGAGGATTCACAACATTATAACATGGCACTCTACAGTGCATGCGCTTCCTGGACCAGAACAAAGGGAAGATGGAAGAAACCAAAGCTGTTTTTAGAAAACAGGAGCACACAGCAGGATAAATACAGGGCCAATTCCATTTATAATACCCCAGGACAGTGCTATGGAGGTTTGTCAATTTTATGATCATAACTTTATTCTAAATTCTAAATACTATTTACTTGCATACTGTACATATGTAAGGTAACAAGCTAGATTGCTAACAATAGGGAAAGTAGACCCTGCAAATACTGGAGATGCCCAAAGGGTAGATGGTCCACTGGAATCAATCTTGATAAGTATTTTGCAAGAAAGTTCATTTTGTAAGCTTGTTTGAGCAGAGCTCTTTACCTTAAATTAATTAAATTATAGTATTTTTGTATGTAATCTATATGTAAGAGGTTTGATGTATACACCCTTCTATTGTTCAGTGCTGTGGACTTTGTATGCTCTTTATAAATACGTTGGTAATATTATAAAATTATTTAGTTTTTTGACTGAGTTAATTAAGTTGTATACAGCTGTCTAATTAAGTACACAATCAAATTAACCACACACAGCACAGTGCTATTCATAGGTAAATTAATCTATTAGTACAGGTATAGAATCTTAAAATGCATACCCAGAAACCTCCAAAATATGAAAGTGACAGTTTACAGTTCTATTAAAACAAAAAAAAATGTAAGAAAATTTCTTGTGCTTGATGTTTAAGAGTTGATTTTGAAAGTCAGGGTTAATATGCGATTCAGATAGCTTGCGTTCATTAAGCTGTACTGCATGCTACTGAGCTCCAAGTAATGGCCATATAACTTTTGTAATAGTAGTCATTTGTCAAATGACCAACAACTTAATTGTATTTTGATCAGTCTAATTACATAGATATCATCCGCATAGAAATATATTTTGCCAAGAAACTTCAGAAGAACGTTTGAGTCATCTAAAAGACTTAACAACTTGTTTAACAGATTACTTTGCTTTTATATATATATATATATATATATATATATATATATATATATATATAGGTCTATAGATAGGTCATTTTTATGAGTTGTGCCTGCAAAATGTTTCACCTAAACAGTTCTTGTCATGCATGGCAAACTCAAAACCTCGGGGGAATGGCTGTATTCCAGTCTAGGCGTGCCCTTCTGCATGTAACAGACACCTTTGGCCTCAGATATTTGGGTCCCGCCAGGTCTAACCACAGAAGAATCCAGTGAATCCCACAGGACAGGCAAGGAAGCCAAACGTATACTGCAGGGAAGGATCCAGCAAGGACAGAGCTGGACATACCCAGTTGCATGCAACTCCTGTAAGAGCATGCGTAGGCATATACACAGAACAGATTTCACAATAACTTGAGTGCCAGTGGTTTTTGAAACAAATATTAAATACGGTCATACCGTACGTCAGGGATCCCCAACCTTTTATTACTGTGAGCCACATTTAAATGAAAAAAGTGTTGGGGAGCAACACAACCATGAAAAAGGTCACTGGGGGTGCCAAAAAAAGCTATTATTGACTACTTAATAGCCCCTATATGGACTTGCAGCCTTACAAGAGGCTCTGCTTGGCATTATACTTGGTTTTTATGCAACCAAAACTTACCAGAAATTCAAAGGTGAGCACCTGCTTTGAGGCCACTGGGAGTGACATCCAAGGGGTTGGGGAGCAACATGTTGCCCCCGAGCCACTGGTTGGGGAACACTGCCGTACGTCATACGGTCTCTTTAGTGATACTTCACAGATACATCCCCTGATGGTTTTGAGCACAGGCAGAGTATTAGTTACAACCCTAGTTAGTAATCGCTTAGATGAACTAGTCTCCAGTGCTAGAGCAGTGGTGCTTTACTCTAAAAAATCTCTCCATTCCTGAGCCTAACTGCTTGAGTCCCTTTGCTGGTAGGTGACACTGCTGGGTACTAACCCTTCTCGTCTCCACATTGGAGCCTCTGGCTGCTCTTCTAACTACCCCCAGCCTAATTTTCACTCCTAGAGTGAGCTATTAAAGAAATATTCTTAATACTATCTACACCTGCTTAGGCCACCCTCCACCTCAGGCTCTCCAGCACCAACCAAGCCCTGTAGCAGTGGGGTCCAAAGAGACAGTACCACATACTGAATACAATTTTTAAGGATTAGGGACACCTGACACCCATTTTTGACTGTGCAGTGCAACTGTTGAATTCTAAAACTAGTCATTAATTATTCCTCATCTGATTGTACAGCACTCAAATTTATTTACAAATAATTTATATTATTTTCAATATAGTAAGTTTTTGTATGAAAACAGTGTTCCATATGAAGTGAGAACTTTGAATCCCTTTGTTTATTATCAACACTGGGGGCAGCTTGTAAGCCTCGGGTTCTATTGCACCCTGTACTTTGCCCACATAGGTGTGCTATTCATCATAGCAGGTCATAGCAGGTCCATTTTAGCACTTTGCACCTGCTTGTTTGTAAATAAGCCTTTCTTTCCCTTTTAACTGCCCACCTGCCAGAGACTGTACCTATAACAGTTGTGGGGATTTAGCTGGTAGCAGCCGGTAGCGGATGGAAATCTGGGCTTCACAGATGAGACAGGCAACTCTTGTTTGCAACCAAAATGATCAGGCTCCTGCCTGTGCTTTATTTTCCACAGCAAAACAGCATATATCACAACTTGGTGTTTGCAAGTAAACAGTTCAAGAAAACAAAGCCTCACCAGACTGTAGTTTCTACAAATGGGGTAACACAAACCCTCACTGCCAACACCCGGCAGTCCTTTTCTGGAGTCCCAGAATCAGGGGAACTTGTCGTCAGTCCAGCCTGCCCCTCTCAGTCTCTCTCAGAAACTGAACTATCTGGTCGCGACTCCCTCTGCTCCTTCGCAGTGGCAGGTGGCACCCCCAGCTCCTCTGGGAGTCCCTAACACAGGCAGCCCTCCTGTTCTGTGCCCTGCTCTGAGAGTGACCTTCAATCAGACAAGGATCAACCTCCAAGTCTCTCAGAAACTGAACCCTTTGCTGCACATCCAGGCTCACCTTAAATGCTTCAGGTGTTGCCTAATTGGCTCCAGCATTCCCTAATTGGCTTCAACATTCCCTAATTGGCTCCAGCATTCTCTAGCCATACTTCAGGGTCCTAGCCTCTCCTGCCCTGGAGATTTAAAGGAGCCATACCTCAGCCTGGGTGTTATATATCTGCCATCCAAAAGACGCTTCTCACCAAGACAAACCTTTTTGTCACATACCTCCCCCCTCTGTTCGAGCCCGTGGGTTCGGACACCGATTCCCTGATGGAAAGACACCAAATAACGATCTTTTCCATTGCCTCTCTCACACAGTATAAAGTTTTTAGGAACCCATCTGCAAATAACAACATTCCTGTTATTTGTACTATGTTTACTGGCAATATGCGAATCGCCAAGATAAAGAGCACTGTTAGACAGGCTTAAAATATTAACCCTCCATGAACATATTTGATATATTGTCTTGATACAATTTTTTTTATTTTTCCCATGGTTCAAGTCTAGATGTAGGAAACATGCTTTTAAATTTCTCCTAACCATAAAATCCACTTGCAAATCATTTAAGCTTTCCTGACAGTTTGTGACTGTGACTGCTTTCATTGCATCTGAGAATATTAAAGAAATAGGTAATCACTTTCTATTGTTAATTCTATTGTTCTTCTTTTGGCAGCCTGGGGAGAAGACATGTATCATTTGTCAAGATGTACACCAGCCAACAATGTCTGGAAAATGTTGATATTTAACATAATTGTCATTGATGCCTAAATAAAATGAAACAGATTATTTCACTTAAACCATGCCAGGAGCAATAATTCTTCTGAATTGCTTGAAATGAGGAAATACAATATGCCTTATCCATGATCCAGCGTGGTGTATATTCTGCCACATTTAGGCTTTTTGTGTGTGATATGTATGATGACTATAATTCATACACAGCTGGTAAGCAAACATAATGCAGAGCTTGCTTCTGATCACATGGTTTTTAATGCTTCACAATATACCATAGAAAATATGTCATTAAAGAAATATAAAACAAAAAACATCACCAAAATGTTCCCTTTCTGAAAAAGTTGGATGAGAGGTCACCTTTTTTTTTACATTTTTCCATTCCCAGGAAAATGAGAACCTAGTGCTCATTCACCAAACAGAGAAGAAGGGCACGTGAAACTCAACATACTGAGCAAAATTAAGTGGGTATGGGTGGAATCAGGCCCAGATTTGTGGCAAGGCTGGAATAAAGATACAAACAGATGAAAGAAGCTGTGAAAATACACAACAACCTCCAGATACTTAAAAAACATAATCTGATGCAAAGTTTTCATGTCTGGATCTTCCCACCTCATATGTTGCCCACAAACAGCAGATCAGATTTGGACTATGTTTTTCTAAGGCCAGACTGTTTACCAGATTTATCCTTTACCTCAAGAAGTGTGGTGAAGGACCGCTGATCCTGCCAGATACAAGAAGAACGTCTTTTGCCCCTGTTCTGTAGATAACTACAGTATGTCATGGTAGATGCCATGGTTTCTCTTATTTGAATTATCTCGATAGCTGCTGGAAAGATAAAAGGTATATCCCTTTGCATATCTGTTCCACTGAACCTTAGGGCAATGTCACACTAGGCAATTAGTTGCTCGAGATACATCTCCTCTTCCGTGGGCAACATGTCCAGCATGTTTCCCCACCAACGATTCCCATTATTGCCAGTGGGGAAATATATGCAGGAGATTAAATACATGTTTAAGTAAAGATAATCTAATTGACAGCATGCAACTCATAACAAGATATTTTAGCTACACAATGGGGCAGATTCATCAAAGTACGAGTTCGAATCCTGAAATGGGTGAAATTCAGATTAGATACGATCATTTCTGATGATCGGCAATGTCACAAATATGCTGACGAAAAAATTGTAATAGTCACAATAATATCATATTGGCGATCCGAAAGTCCCAAAATTTTCGTATCCAAACGATTCTAAACGGCAGGAAAACCTTTCTGACTGCATGTTTTTGGAAGCCCCCCTTAGGACACAATGGCACTCTGCAGCTCCAACCTGGCCCAAGGAAAGTTACGATAACAAAGCTTTAATGAATCCGAAACTTTCTTGCTTAGCGAGACAAATACGATTTTGTACGAAAAAGTTGTGCAAATGAACTAAAAAGTCGCCAAAAATATGCACAGTACAAAAAAATACGAATTGTTTGTATTCGGAAACAATCATACTTTGATAAATGTGCCCCAATATGTCAGATTACAGATAATCCATTTGACTGAATTACTATCTGAAAAACTATGCATATGCCTCTATATAGGCTATGGCAAAATTATGTCATCATCATACAGGAAATGTATTAGATTTAACCACTCAATTATATTTAACCACCTGGAGGACCACATCCTGGTCATGGTGGGTCAAGGAGTCATAAGGAAAGACCTATATCTGGATTATGGGTGTTGACTCAGCACCCTGTAATCTCTCTTCATTGCCTATGAAGAAAATATGTGCAACCAGTGCTCTCTGCTGGCCTTCCAATTCATCAAACAGGCCCCCTAGGTCTTGCAGAGTCTAGTTTTTAAATCCTTCAGCTGTGGGGTCAATGCAGCTTATTATTTCTGCAAATATCACAGGAAGTTATAAAACCAACCCTTAGGGTGAAGACACACCGAGCTACTAGTAGCAGCTACTTGTCACGCCTACTAGAATATTACAAACCTAAACCCGCGCCAAAGTGCAAAAAATCGTAACTCTACTTTTAAAACCCACTCCTTGTGAAGAAGAAACAAAAGAAAAAAAAAAGGATGGGGGGGGGAGAAAAAAATAAAAAAATGATATTCTATATACAATATACGTGTCTATTTTAAATACACCAACACAGTTAGGGAGCTGCCTTCCTCTACCTAATTCTACAGAGTATTTGAAATATGATAAACTACAGAGTTGTCGCTCCTATAAAAATACAAATAAAAATTGTGTATATTAAAAATCAGTTTTTATTTTCCCCGTGATAGAACAATTCAAATTACATTAAAATCAATATAACATGATTTTAGTTCATATTACATTAAGATCAGTACAGCACGATTAGAGTACATATAAATTATATCATACGTTTCTATATGTCTGCTGGAGCTTTGTAGAGTAAAACCCCAAGATTTTATACAGCTTCACAGATGCTTAAATGCAATATGGGCAGAGGGGGTAGGTACGGAAGCCTTCAGCCTGCCCTCCCAGTCTCCCATTACTCCTAAGTAAGTTCCCGGCTGGGACACTTAATGTAATATGAACTAAAATCATGTTATATTGATTTTAATGTAATATGAATTGTTCTATCACAGGGAAAATAAAAACTGATTTTTAATTTACACAATTTGTATTTACTGTATATAGGAGCGCCAACTCTGTAGTTTATCATGGCTACTACAATAGACAATGCTGATCATTTACTGATAATTGTCTCCACATGTGTTTTAGCAGAGGCAATTTTCAATATTCTCTATGGCAAGGTATTTTTTTGGGTTTAGTAGCAATGACAAGTAGCTGCTACTAAGTAGCTCTGTGTGTCTTCACCCTAAAGCTGATGTTGGTTTAACAGAAAGATATCTGCTTCAAATCTTCTTTATTTTGCTCATAATGGTAGGGCCAGTACCCTCCTACATTCAAGCCAAAAGGTGATGTCCTTTGCATAATTTTAACATACTGTAGTTCATTCATTTCTCATATTCCTTGCCTTCTGAGTAGGACACTGTGGAACTGCGGAAAGGTACATTAATGGCAGGTATTATTTTCAGTTACATGTAGTGTAAAAAGAGCATTACACTTCCAAAATGCGGCCATAGACGCAGCCTTCAAATATAATTCAGCTTGTACTTCCAGTAAATTTACACATATTGATACTGTACAGGAAACAATGCAGTCCTCAAGTAGAAAAATTAAAAAGTAATAGCATATATCACATTTTATGCCACTTAATTAAATATTAATTGCATTTTCACAGTTTATATGGAAATCACAGGTACAATTAACTGAAAATGTTTTACTTAATTTCTCTATGGCATACTGAAGACTGATGGTTATTTTATGGTATATTGAAACTTAATCATTTCTCTGTGGTGCACTGAAACGTGAGCTTTGTGGAGTTCATTACAGGAATGGGAAATCATACAATAATGTCAACATATGGGAAGTAATGATGGAGTCTTAATTTATTAGAATCAGTAGCTACAAACAAGCAAACTCAACGGAAAATAACAGCAGAGACTTTTGATTCCCAGATGACAGTCTTCAATATCCAAACACAGTGAAATGACTGCAAAGAAATTCAATGCCCTGAAGGCAGTTTTTAGTATCTTAAGCAGGCTTACAGGTCACGCTCTAAATCTCTTTGCCTTTCAGTATCAGATATACCAAGCACGTTTTATCTATATGATTATGCATGACAGATTTTTTATTAGAAAAATATTCTGTATGGCTCAAAATGTTTCCAAATAACCTTGAATACCTCACCAAAATCTTAAAGAGAAACTATCCTGGAATCACAAACTGTAGAAGACCTGTAGAATCACAAATCATTGAATGTTTCACCAACATCTTCTACCTCGTTGTCCTGCTATTCGATCAGCTATGCTGTTTAGATACAAACCTAGGGGCTGATTTACTAACCCACGAATCCGACCCGAATTGGAAAAGTTCAGACTTGAAAACGAACATTTTGCGACTTTTTCGTATTTGTTGCGATTTTTTCGGCGTCTTTACGAATTTTTCGTTACCAATACGATTTTTGCGTAAAAACGC
Source organism: Xenopus tropicalis (assembly GCF_000004195.4). NCBI lineage: Eukaryota > Metazoa > Chordata > Amphibia > Anura > Pipidae > Xenopus > Xenopus tropicalis. The sequence continues at coordinate 46,910,243 of NC_030681.2, read as the reverse complement.
AAGTTTTTCGTAGCCATTACGAAAGTTGCGTAAAAGTTGCGCTTTTTTTGTAGCGTTAAAACTTACGCGAAAAGTTGCGCCTTTTTCGTAGCGTTAAAACTTAAAAGGTGCAAAGTTTCGCGTAAGGTTTAACGCTACGAAAAAAGCGCAACTTTTTGCGCAAGTTTTAACGCAACTTTCGTAATGGCTACGAAAAATTCGCGTTTTTACGCAAAAATCGTATTGGTAACGAAAAATTCGTAAAGACGCCGAAAAAATCGCAAAAAATACGAAAAAATCGCAAAATACCGATCATTACGAAAAAAACGCAATCGGACTCATTTCGACCCGTTCGTGGGTTAGTAAATCAGCCCCCTAGGTTCACCACCCTTTTACTTATATTTTTTCAATTTCTACTCTACTCTACTTGTTTCTGCTACCTTAGTAGCTTAGTTAGTTCTGACCAATAAGCAGCTGTCATCTTGCACCACTTGCAGGCCATTTTAAATAGTTATGTGTCAATATCTTGCAGTGATTAGATCTAAACAGATTAAAACAAGCTGTCTGCAAATGTAGATATATATGTCTGAATTATTAGGCTATTAGGTATATGTACTTGTAAAGAAGTGGTTCTGGATGCATAGATGGCTACAGGGACATTAAGAACTAATTTGCATTTCTCTGCCCATAATTCCTCTAGTGTGGGTTAAAGCCTTTCATTGTTGTCTTTAAGCCAGTACTATGTGTACAAGGCATTTGAGTACCATCTGTATTAAGAAAACTATATTTTTTCTAAATCTAGAAAACCACAAATGCTCAAAACCAGCGCCCAGTGTGTCTTTACCCTTATTGTTCATTTCCTTGTTCAACTACCTACATTGATCTGCAGCTAACTTACTAAACTATGCTTATTTACATACAATATTCTGCTACCTTGTTCCACAATCTATATTGTTCCAGTACTTTACTGATATATCAAGCTATTGGAAAAGGCTGCACACCTAAAGCTATCTTTTCAGATACGAGTATGTTGTTTTTTTCTCAAAATAGGCATGTGTAGTTGACATATTTGGGAGCACCTTTTTAAATAGCGCCAATATTAACCTGTTTCTAACACCTCCTATAGCTTAGTTGTTCTTTGATGTGACTGCATGGGTGCACATTATCTACTAGAGGGATACAATTAACTTAATTTGAAGTTGGGCCTATAGAGGTGTGAGAAGGTAGGAAAGGCAGAAATGTAAAGAAGCGATTAAGTGGAAAAGCATTGTAGACCAATCATGGTTTAACAAGGTCTGGGATCAAGTACAAGGTACTGTTTTATTATTACAGAGAAAAAGGAAATCATTTTTAAAAATTAGAATTATTTGCTTATAATGGAGCCTTACCATAATTCGGAACTTTCTGAATAATGGATTTCCAGATAACGGATCTGATACCTGTAGTACACACAGACACAGCAACTTGGTTTGCAATGTAATGGAAAAGGTAATCAACAATCTATGTAACAGAATAAAAAAATAAGTTTTTATGTAGCATTACTCTTTTACACCTCAGTGCATATACCTTACAAATTGCAGTTTTAATAATTATTCACCTAAGTAAATTCTCAAATAATTTGTATTTTGTCCTTTTCACTGACGTTGTTGGTTGTAACCAATGATGAATATTTTTTAGCTTCCACATTGTTGCCAAAGATGTATTAATTGTAGAATCAACGCACCAGAGGTCACCCCTTTAGATTAGAGGAAAGGAGTTTCCATTTGAAGCAGCGTAGGTGGTTTTTCACGGTGAGGGCAGTGAGGTTGTGGAATGCCCTTCCTAGTGATGTGGTAATGGCAGATTCTGTTAATGCCTTTAAGAGGGGCCTGGATGAGTTCTTGATCAATCAGAATATCCAAGGCTATTGTGATACTAATATCTACAGTTAGTACTAGTGGTTGTATTTATAGTTTATGTATGTGAGTGTATAGATTGGTAGGTGTGGGTTAGGTGTGCTGGGTTTACTTGGATGGGTTGAACTTGATGGACACTGGTCTTTTTTCAACCCTATGTAACTATAACTATAATAACTATAAGTAGAGCTTGTAGTAGACTGTTCAAAAAAATTATTCACTAGTTGCTATAGGCAACTGAACTTATGCAAGTTAGCGTCCACCTGACAATTGTGAATATTTTGCACCACTGTATAGTTCTTTGCCAATTGCCTATAAGGAGTGCTTTGTTTTCATTAGGAAAAATGTTATTTTGGGGTTTTATGCCCATTTAATGCTTTAGCGGAAGAGGGAATAGGTCGAACATGAGAGATAGTTGGATGTATTTTCAGTTATGTGCCACTGTGGAAATCTCTATTTTAGACAGATGTGTAATACACTGCAATAAATTCCTTAGATATGAAGCATTATTAACATTTGAATCACACTTGCTCCTTGAGGTCACCTTTTATCAATGTTGGAAAATTCTCAGAAGAAAAAGAAAGGCATCTTGTATAACTTCAGAACATTTTAATGCTTATTCATTTGCTGACTGATAAGAAAATTATATTCCATCATACGGTTTTTATTTTCTCAAACCAGGTGCTGGGCTAAATTCTCTAGGTGCATGCTGTAAAAAAAAAAGTCTGCAATATATTTTTTTCTGCAGAAGCTTCTCAATAATTTACTTCTGCAGCTTGTATGCCATCATGAAAATGAAGATTCCTCAGCATAGCTTGAGAGAACTCATATACTTTTTGGAATGGCTTTATAAATCTAACTAGGAATTCCTTCGCTACTTGCACCGTAGTCAATATATCTTGAGTATGACAGTAAAATGGCTAAAAATGATTCAGGAATTTGTATAAAGAGAAAAATTTCTATAATGATAAAGAAATAAAATTAAAATACCTTTTAATATTCTCTTGTGAAGCAGCACAATACACCAAAATGTTTAAAATCATTTCAAGGATATTTATCATGACAATTTAAAAGTATTATATATACTGTATGGGATCTGTTATCTGAAAACCCGTTATCCAGAAAGTTCTGAATTACAGGAAGGCCATCTCCCCATAGATTCCATTATAAGCAAATAATATCATTTTTAAAAATTATTTCCTTTTTCTCTGTAATAATAAAACAGTACCTTGTACTTGATCCCAACTAAGATACAATTAATCCTTACTGGAAGCAAAATAATCCTATTGGGTTTATTTAATTTAAATAATCTTTTAGTAGACTTAAAGTATGGAGATCCAAATTACAGAAAAATTCCTTATCCAGAAAACCCCAGGTTCTGAGCATTCTGGATAATGGGTCCCATACCTGTATATATATATATATATATATATATATATATTGGTATTGGTATTGGTATGTGGTATTAACTGAATTAAATGTATTTTGTATTTTTTGTCAGTAAAAATGTAATAATACATAAAATAGGGTTATTTTGAAGGAAATTGTTGTACTTAATGTCTGAAAAAGTTATTGTTACGTTTTGTGTTTGCATGAGACAGTGTATTTGTTTCTTGATCTTTTGTTCTTATTATTTTTTTTGCCAGGGATTCAAAATATACACTCAGGATTGGAGAGACCAAAAGATACATGGAAAAAATCAATTACACTTTATAGAAAAGTCTTGTTTATGTTTACTACGCTGCAGCCTGGAGAGGTTTTTGTCTGATTAAGCTTTAAGAGTGGAAGACATAAAAGTTTGATTGAGGCAGATCAAACAAAACCACTTATCTTTTCATATCTATTTATGAAATCAGAGCATTTAATATGGTAGAAAATAACCCAGGACAATAGCTTGTTTAAACTCATTTTATAGGATTATAAATAATGAGGGTTTTTTTGTGAACAGATGAGGAAAGCTTCAAAATGCTAGGATGTAGAGCAGTGGTTCTTAACCTTTTTTTCTCAGGGGACACAAACTATGTTGCAGAATCATCTACATGAGGCGAGGTACGCATTGCGGTAATTAGCGAATAGAAATAATACTAACGCATAATTCACAAACACATATGAAGTGTTAAACTTGCTAAATATCGCATTAGTCTGTGCGAATATTAACACCTACTTGGGGCAGGCGGTACTTAAAGAAAATTGTGGTTTGTGAGCTTTTGGCAACACAACATGGAGTTTGCAGTGGGATTTTTTCAAGTATGTGTTGGCCCTAGAGTCATGCATCCTCCAGTTTTCAGGGAAATGGTCATTTTCAGAACAGTATTTTTCCGAAAGTAATGGTTACGTGCGTTAAATCATGCACTAATATAGCACGCGGCGAAATATATCGTGCACAGCGGGAAATAACGCAAGAAAAACGTTCAGCGCGAGTTAAATAACACAAAGAACATCGCGTCTTAATTATGACGCCTGTCCTTCGAGTGTTAAGTCGCAAAAAATAAGAAGCAATAAAATTTTTAATGAAAGCTATAAATAGTGCTTGTTTTATCGACCTTTGGTGAATCGGCCCCTTTGTGGTAGAGTGACCCAACAAATGAGTTTCTCCATATTGGGAAATGTAGGCTTTAACCCTTTAAGTGCCAAGGGACGTAGATTCTACGTCCCAGGTACCAAGGGACCAAAGTGCCATGGGACGTAGAATCTACGTCCAATGGCACTGTCGGGTTTACAAGCGCTGCGCTCGCTTTTAAAGCAGCGCAGCGCTTGTAAACCCCTCAGATCCCCCTAGGCAACGAGCAGAGTAAGACATACTCACCGATCCGGTCCCCCAGCCGCACCGATCGGTCGCTCCAGCCAATGACAGCAGTGGGCACGCGTTGATGACGTGTCCACTGCTGTCCCTTTAAATAGCGCCGCCTACTGTCGGCTCCCTCACTCCTGCTGCGCACGTTGGACAAGATGGAGCTCCCCTGCTGCCTCCCTGCTGGATTGATCGCCCCTGATCGCCTCTGATCGCCTGCCTGCCTTGGGTAAGCTGAACTACAACTCTCTACCACTGTTTATTTTGCTTATTTCTATCTCAACTGTCTAAAAATTTTTTTTTTTTTTTTTTCAATTTTTTCTTCTATCTTTGTCATTATTACACTTTTGTACACATACACACTTATTTACAACTTTCCCAAGCACACACAGACACTTACACACACACACTTACACTTACACTTTTTTTTTTTTTTTTCTTTCTTTCTTTTCTTTCTTTCTTTGCTTTCTCTGGCAGTCTTTTTTTTTACTAAAACTTTATTTCTGATCTTGCTCTATAATTATCTGATTTATTTGGTTGCATTTTAGTGTTTTTTTGGCATTTTCATAATTGATTTCTGTTTTTGAATTATTCTATTGCACTGTAACTTTTTTATTGCTATTGGGTGCTGAATTTGCAGTGACGTTGGTGGATCCAGGGCTCTGACCACCAATTTCATTGCAATTATTGTTCTTCTGTTGGTTTAGGTGGTTTTATTGGATTTTACTGATTTTATGGTGTTTTATCTTTGCATTGTTCTTTGTGTGTTTAGTGCCCCCAAAAAGGTTGCTTTTGCAGTGACATTGGTGGATCCAGGGCTCTTACCGATTTCATTGCAACTATTGTTCTTTGATTGCTTTTAGTGGTTTTATTCCATTTTAACTTCATTTGATTTCAGTTGTTCTAGAAAGGTCCAGAGGTGCTAAGATTGTTCTGGTAGTTTCTATTGCCAAGGGTTAGGCTGATGCCACACATGGCGTAGGGCTGATTTTTTCAGCAAGTGGAAAAACGCTTGCCGAAAATTCAGCCCTACGCTTGCTACTTGTGCCTGCACCCGAATGAATGGGATACGCTCGGGTGCAGGCACATGTAGCCGATATACGCATGAAAACGCGAGACTTTGCATTCTCACGCGTTTTCATGCGTATATCGGCTACATGTGCCTGCACCCGAGCGTATCCCATTCATTCGGGTGCAGGCAAAAAAAAAGGGGTGCATAGAGTGCAGCCCCAATATTATGCATTTTCAGGTTTGGTGGCCATGTACTTATGCGCAACCAGACATAGGTATCGTTTTATTCAGGGGAACTTGCAGATTGATGGTTAGTAAGTTTTTGGTAGTTGCCATGGAGATTTTGGGGAGAAATCTAGGTTTTTTTATCTGGTTTTTCCTTGATTTCTGACCAAAATCTAGGGTTGTATCTGGTTTTTCCTTGATTTCTGACCAAAGCGCTGACTTCTGCAAGGGACTGCGGCCACAATTTTCCATGTAGAAAGAGAAGAATGGTGTCTCTGAATAGCTGAAGGTGTGCACTTTTCGTAAATATATAGATTGTGGGGGTTATCTCACAGGTAGGGGGGGTTAACACTGAAAAACTGCAGGTAGTGCACATAGAGTGCAGCCCCCAAAATTTCAACTGAAATTGCCCTTATGCATTGCCCCTGTTTTGGGGCATTTGGTGGCCACGTCTTTACGTGCACCCATACATATGGGGTATCGTTTTATTCAGGGGAACTTGCAAATTGAGGTTTAGTAAGTTTTTGGTAGTTGCCATGGAGATTTTGGGGAGAAATCTAGGTTTTTTATCTGGTTTTTCCTTGATTTCTGACCAAAGCGCTGACTTCTGCAAGGGACTGGGGCCACAATTTTTCATGTAGAAAGAGGAGAGTGGTGTCTCTGAATAGCTGAAGGTGTGCACTTTTCAGAAATATATAGTTTGCGGGGGTTATTTCACAGGTATGGGGGTGTTTAGACTAAATAACTGCAGATAGAGCACAGCCCCCCTTATGCATTGCCCCGGTTTGGGGGCATTTGGTGGCCACGTCTTTATGTGTACCCATACATATGGGGTATCGTTTTATTCAGGGGAACTTGCAGATTGAGGTTTAGTAAGTTTTTGGTAGTTGCCATGGAGATTTTGGGGAGAAATCTAGGTTTGTATCTGGTTTTTCCTTGATTTCTGACCAAAGCGCTGACTTCTGCAAGGGACTGCGGCCACAATTTTCCATGTAGAAAGAGAAGAATGGTGTCTCTGAATAGCTGAAGGTGTGCACTTTTCGTAAATATATAGATTGTGGGGGTTATTTCACAGGTAGGGGTGGTTAACACTGAAAAACTGCAGGTAGTGCACATAGAGCGCAGCCCCCAAAATTTCAACTGAAATTGCCCTTATGCATTGCCCCTGTTTTGGGGCATTTGGTGGCCACGTCTTTACGTGCACCCATACATATGGGGTATCGCTTTATTCAGGGGAACTTGCAAATTGAGGTTTAGTAAGTTTTTGGTAGTTGCCATGGAGATTTTGGGGAGAAATCTAGGTTTTTTATCTGGTTTTTCCTTGATTTCTGACCAAAGCGCTGACTTCTGCAAGGGACTGCGGCCACAATTTTTCATGTAGAAAGAGAAGAATGGTGTCTCTGAATAGCTGAAGGTGTGCACTTTTCAGAAATATATAGTTTGCGGGGGTTATTTCACAGGTATGGGGGTGTTTAGACTAAATAACTGCAGGTAGAGCACATAGAGCACAGCCCCCCCTTATGCATTGCCCCGGTTTGGGGGCATTTGGTGGCCACGTCTTTATGTGTACCCATACATATGGGGTATCGTTTTATTCAGGGGAACTTGCAGATTGAGGTTTAGTAAGTTTTTGGTAGTTGCCATGGAGATTTTGGGGAGAAATCTAGGTTTGTATCTGGTTTTTCCTTGATTTCTGACCAAAGCGCTGACTTCTGCAAGGCACTGCGGCCACAATTTTCCATGTAGAAAGAGGAGAGTGGCGTCTCTGAATAGCTGAAGGTGTGCACTTTTCAGAAATATATAGTTTGCGGGGGTTATTTCACAGGTATGGGGGTGTTTAGACTAAATAACTGCAGGTAGAGCACAGCCCCCCCCTTATGCATTGCCCCTGTTTGGGGGCATTTGGTGGCCACGTCTTTATGTGTACCCATACATATGGGGTATCGTTTTATTCAGGGGAACTTGCAGATTGAGGTTTAGTAAGTTTTTGGTAGTTGCCATGGAGATTTTGGGGAGAAATCTAGGTTTTTATCTGGTTTTTCCTTGATTTCTGACCAAAATCTAGGGTTGTATCTGGTTTTTCCTTGATTTCTGACCAAAGCGCTGACTTCTGCAAGGCACTGCGGCCACAATTTTCCATGTAGAAAGAGGAGAGTGGCATCTCTGAATAGCTGAAGGTGTGCACTTTTCAGAAATATATAGTTTGCGGGGGTTATTTCACAGGTATGGGGGTGTTTAGACTAAATAACTGCAGATAGAGCACAGCCCCCCCTTATGCATTGCCCCGGTTTGGGGGCATTTGGTGGCCACGTCTTTATGTGTACCCATACATATGGGGTATCGTTTTATTCAGGGGAACTTGCAGATTGAGGTTTAGTAAGTTTTTGGTAGTTGCCATGGAGATTTTGGGGAGAAATCTAGGTTTGTATCTGGTTTTTCCTTGATTTCTGACCAAAGCGCTGACTTCTGCAAGGGACTGCGGCCACAATTTTCCATGTAGAAAGAGAAGAATGGTGTCTCTGAATAGCTGAAGGTGTGCACTTTTCGTAAATATATAGATTGTGGGGGTTATTTCACAGGTAGGGGTGGTTAACACTGAAAAACTGCAGGTAGTGCACATAGAGCGCAGCCCCCAAAATTTCAACTGAAATTGCCCTTATGCATTGCCCCTGTTTTGGGGCATTTGGTGGCCACGTCTTTACGTGCACCCATACATATGGGGTATCGTTTTATTCAGGGGAACTTGCAAATTGAGGTTTAGTAAGTTTTTGGTAGTTGCCATGGAGATTTTGGGGAGAAATCTAGGTTTTTTATCTGGTTTTTCCTTGATTTCTGACCAAAGCGCTGACTTCTGCAAGGGACTGCGGCCACAATTTTTCATGTAGAAAGAGAAGAATGGTGTCTCTGAATAGCTGAAGGTGTGCACTTTTCAGAAATATATAGTTTGCGGGGGTTATTTCACAGGTATGGGGGTGTTTAGACTAAATAACTGCAGGTAGAGCACATAGAGCACAGCCCCCCCTTATGCATTGCCCCGGTTTGGGGGCATTTGGTGGCCACGTCTTTATGTGTACCCATACATATGGGGTATCGTTTTATTCAGGGGAACTTGCAGATTGAGGTTTAGTAAGTTTTTGGTAGTTGCCATGGAGATTTTGGGGAGAAATCTAGGTTTGTATCTGGTTTTTCCTTGATTTCTGACCAAAGCGCTGACTTCTGCAAGGCACTGCGGCCACAATTTTCCATGTAGAAAGAGGAGAGTGGCGTCTCTGAATAGCTGAAGGTGTGCACTTTTCAGAAATATATAGTTTGCGGGGGTTATTTCACAGGTATGGGGGTGTTTAGACTAAATAACTGCAGGTAGAGCACAGCCCCCCCCTTATGCATTGCCCCTGTTTGGGGGCATTTGGTGGCCACGTCTTTATGTGTACCCATACATATGGGGTATCGTTTTATTCAGGGGAACTTGCAGATTGAGGTTTAGTAAGTTTTTGGTAGTTGCCATGGAGATTTTGGGGAGAAATCTAGGTTTTTATCTGGTTTTTCCTTGATTTCTGACCAAAATCTAGGGTTGTATCTGGTTTTTCCTTGATTTCTGACCAAAGCGCTGACTTCTGCAAGGCACTGCGGCCACAATTTTCCATGTAGAAAGAGGAGAGTGGCATCTCTGAATAGCTGAAGGTGTGCACTTTTCAGAAATATATAGTTTGCGGGGGTTATTTCACAGGTATGGGGGTGTTTAGACTAAATAACTGCAGATAGAGCACAGCCCCCCCTTATGCATTGCCCCGGTTTGGGGGCATTTGGTGGCCACGTCTTTATGTGTACCCATACATATGGGGTATCGTTTTATTCAGGGGAACTTGCAGATTGAGGTTTAGTAAGTTTTTGGTAGTTGCCATGGAGATTTTGGGGAGAAATCTAGGTTTGTATCTGGTTTTTCCTTGATTTCTGACCAAAGCGCTGACTTCTGCAAGGGACTGCGGCCACAATTTTCCATGTAGAAAGAGAAGAATGGTGTCTCTGAATAGCTGAAGGTGTGCACTTTTCGTAAATATATAGATTGTGGGGGTTATTTCACAGGTAGGGGTGGTTAACACTGAAAAACTGCAGGTAGTGCACATAGAGCGCAGCCCCCAAAATTTCAACTGAAATTGCCCTTATGCATTGCCCCTGTTTTGGGGCATTTGGTGGCCACGTCTTTACGTGCACCCATACATATGGGGTATCGTTTTATTCAGGGGAACTTGCAAATTGAGGTTTAGTAAGTTTTTGGTAGTTGCCATGGAGATTTTGGGGAGAAATCTAGGTTTTTTATCTGGTTTTTCCTTGATTTCTGACCAAAGCGCTGACTTCTGCAAGGGACTGCGGCCACAATTTTTCATGTAGAAAGAGAAGAATGGTGTCTCTGAATAGCTGAAGGTGTGCACTTTTCAGAAATATATAGTTTGCGGGGGTTATTTCACAGGTATGGGGGTGTTTAGACTAAATAACTGCAGGTAGAGCACATAGAGCACAGCCCCCCCTTATGCATTGCCCCGGTTTGGGGGCATTTGGTGGCCACGTCTTTATGTGTACCCATACATATGGGGTATCGTTTTATTCAGGGGAACTTGCAGATTGAGGTTTAGTAAGTTTTTGGTAGTTGCCATGGAGATTTTGGGGAGAAATCTAGGTTTGTATCTGGTTTTTCCTTGATTTCTGACCAAAGCGCTGACTTCTGCAAGGCACTGCGGCCACAATTTTCCATGTAGAAAGAGGAGAGTGGCGTCTCTGAATAGCTGAAGGTGTGCACTTTTCAGAAATATATAGTTTGCGGGGGTTATTTCACAGGTATGGGGGTGTTTAGACTAAATAACTGCAGGTAGAGCACAGCCCCCCCCTTATGCATTGCCCCTGTTTGGGGGCATTTGGTGGCCACGTCTTTATGTGTACCCATACATATGGGGTATCGTTTTATTCAGGGGAACTTGCAGATTGAGGTTTAGTAAGTTTTTGGTAGTTGCCATGGAGATTTTGGGGAGAAATCTAGGTTTTTATCTGGTTTTTCCTTGATTTCTGACCAAAATCTAGGGTTGTATCTGGTTTTTCCTTGATTTCTGACCAAAGCGCTGACTTCTGCAAGGCACTGCGGCCACAATTTTCCATGTAGAAAGAGGAGAGTGGCGTCTCTGAATAGCTGAAGGTGTGCACTTTTCAGAAATATATAGTTTGCGGGGGTTATTTCACAGGTATGGGGGTGTTTAGACTAAATAACTGCAGATAGAGCACAGCCCCCCCTTATGCATTGCCCCTGTTTCGGGGCATTTGGTGGCCACGTCTTTATGTGTACCCATACATATGGGGTATCGTTTTATTCAGGGGAACTTGCAGATTGAGGTTTAGTAAGTTTTTGGTAGTTGCCATGGAGATTTTGGGGAGAAATCTAGGTTTTTATCTGGTTTTTCCTTGATTTCTGACCAAAGCGCTGACTTCTGCAAGGGACTGCGGCCACAATTTTCCATGTAGAAAGAGAAGAATGGTGTCTCTGAATAGCTGAAGGTGTGCACTTTTCGTAAATATATAGATTGTGGGGGTTATCTCACAGGTAGGGGGGGTTAACACTGAAAAACTGCAGGTAGTGCACATAGAGCGCAGCCCCCAAAATTTCAACTGAAATTGCCCTTATGCATTGCCCCTGTTTTGGGGCATTTGGTGGCCACGTCTTTATGTGCACCCATACATATGGGGTATCGTTTTATTCAGGGGAACTTGCAGATTGATGTTTAGTAAGTTTTTGGTAGTTGCCATGGAGATTTTGGGGAGAAATCTAGGTTTTTATCTGGTTTTTCCTTGATTTCTAACCAAAGCGCTGACTTCTGCAAGGGACTGCGGCCACAATTTTCCATGTAGAAAGAGAAGAATGGTGTCTCTGAATAGCTGAAGGTGTGCACTTTTCGTAAATATATAGATTGTGGGGGTTATCTCACAGGTAGGGGGGGTTAACACTGAAAAACTGCAGGTAGTGCACATAGAGCGCAGCCCCCAAAATTTCAACTGAAATTGCCCTTATGCATTGCCCCTGTTTTGGGGCATTTGGTGGCCACGTCTTTATGTGCACCCATACATATGGGGTATCGTTTTATTCAGGGGAACTTGCAGATTGATGTTTAGTAAGTTTTTGGTAGTTGCCATGGAGATTTTGGGGAGAAATCCTAGGTTTTTATCTGGTTTTTCCTTGATTTCTGACCAAAATCTAGGGTTGTATCTGGTTTTTCCTTGATTTCTGACCAAAGCGCTGACTTCTGCAAGGGACTGCGGCCACAATTTTCCATGTAGAAAGAGAAGAATGGTGTCTCTGAATAGCTGAAGGTGTGCACTTTTCGTAAATATATAGATTGTGGGGGTTATCTTACAGGTAGGGGGGGTTATCACTGAAAAACTGCAGGTAGTGCACATAGAGCGCAGCCTCCAAAATTTCAACTGAAATTGCCCTTATGCATTGCCCCTGTTTTGGGGCATTTGGTGGCCACGTCTTTATGTGCACCCATACATATAGGGTATCGTTTTATTCAGGGGAACTTGCAGATTGATGGTTAGTAAGTTTTTGGTAGTTGCCATGGAGATTTTGGGGAGAAATCTAGGTTTGTATCTAGTTTTTCCTTGATTTCTGACCAAAGCGCTAACTTCTGCAAGGGACTGCGGCCACAATTTTCCATGTAGAAAGAGAAGAGTGGTGTCTCTGAATAGCTGAAGGTGTGCACTTTTCGGAAATATATAGATTGTGGGGGTTTTCTCACAGGTAGGGGGGGTTATCAATGAAAAACTGCAGGAAGTGCACATAGAGCGCAGCCCCCACATTTTTAGCTGTAATTGCCCTTGTGCATTGCCCCTGCTTTGGAGTGTTTGGTGCCCATGTCTTTATGTGCACCCATACATATGGGGCATCATTTTATTCAGGAGGAGTTTGTCTTTCAAATATGCCTTTGTTAGAAAATTTTTATGAGATTTTTTTTTGTCAAATCCACATTTGATCATGCGTCCAAGTTTACGTTTTAGAAAAAAAAAAAAATGTCATAAAAAGTTCCAAATTTTACAATGCACTGACAAAAGGTATTTGGCTTTTGAGTGAAAACTACATTGCACCTAGAAACCTGAAGGTCTGTAGTTTCTAAAGATACCAAACATGAGGGGATATTTTAGATTTACATATAAGTTATGCTGCATTAACTGTTACAAGCGCTTTTCTGCTTTGTTCTGGTGTGATATTGTACTAAGTATTGCTTTAGTTTGGGGGTTACTTCTGGACAGGAACTGTGGGGTACCACCACATATTTGGTATCGTTGGAATTGGGAGTATTAGGGCTTTTACAAACAATAAAAAAAAGTGAGTAAAATTAACTTTTCTATGGAAAAAAACCTCAAAATATACAGAAATTTTTCATAATTTTATTTTTTTTTTACATATTTCACCCAAAATACACATCATATCTCCAGAAAAGTTATAAAATTTGGTATGTATGTCGAAGCCCAATTAGTGACGAAAAAAACGATATATAATTTCCCTAGTTTCGTGGAGGTTTTCCTACCAAAAAACATTGTTAAAGTGAATGAGTACAAAATGCTTAAAAAACGTCTGGCACTGGGGGGAACCGAAATGACGAATTCGGCTGGCACTTAAAGGGTTAAGGGAGATGTTGATAAACAGAGAGTTTTTTATCTGTTTAAAGGGTTTTGTTGTCTGGCCCTGGATGTTATAGTGTTCTGAAAGGAACAAGTGGATCAGGCGATGCATTCCAGTAGTACAGCTCACATATTGGAGCTCACGTTCCACAGGAAGGCTGTCCTCTGGAAAGATATTTAATTGTGTGGGAGGGTGTGAAATGTCTCTCAGAGCAGGAAGGATACCTGTTTGTGTTTTAGAACTCCCAGAGGAGCCAGGAGCAGAGGCAAGCGATCAATAGACTGAGTGTCCAAGGAGCTGAGAGGAAAGCCAGGAGGCTGAGCAATTCCCCCAGAAGTGTTGTGAGTACAGGGGTGACCCCAAACATTTGTGTTTTCTCCCTGGCAGTCCACAAGGGGCCCAGTTTATTGAGAGACCTCATCGAATGTGCCCAGAGGGCAGGATTTTATTTTGTATGCTGAAATGGGCACCCCTGTGTTAAATAAACTGCCTTAAAGCTAAAATATTCAAACATAAATACAAAATACATTTTGATTAATACAGTATTTTGTTAAAACTATTAAATTAAAAAAAAATAACATATATATATAAATCAGTGACATTTATTGTCCATTACATGGCAAAAAATACTTAACATTCTGGAGTTTCTCTTCTCCAAAGACAAAATTATGAAAAATAAACTATTATGCAAAGTTATGTGAACCATATATTAATTAAAGCCTTAACCTTTACAATGACTGCATAAAATATTATTGTGCTTTATAAGAATATGCTCTAATGTTCAATTAATAAAGAGGACAAATTAGCCTTAAAAATAAATGTAATTAAGGGTGATATAATTTCTTAGGGTTTCATGTTGCGCAAGATCAATGGAGATAATGAATAATAGATTGTAATAATTTTCTATTAAACTGCTGATAAAAGACTAGGAGATTATTTTAACATTAACTAAGTGAAGAACAAAACCAGTAGCTCAATTCATTCTGTTTATAGTGTGACTATGTATGATTACAGCACAAAAACAGTGATTTTTGCTACCCAAGAGAACACTTAAAATTATGTAAGAAAACAAGTTAAAATCTATTCCTCAAAAATATTGCCAAGGTAAATAAAATCCACGCTGCAACAAATATTTTTCACGCTACTTGCATGTATTTTGCTCCAGGGGGTTAAATGATAGTTTATGGAATGAAAATGTAAGCATATCATTCCCTATTCATGTATGACAAGTTCAAGTAAAGAAGTGTGAAGGTAACTTAGAATATGGAAATAATGATTAATTTCCTTGCCAAAATAGCTAATGAAAATGCAAAAGATGTATTTAAAGACTTATCCTATGGGGGTAAAAAGGTGGTGAAAGTACTAAGTCACTTTAAGATTAAAAAATGTCTCTTAAAAGTTAACTTATATTAAAGTAAGCATTTATCTGGGTAAATTTATAGCCTTTTATTTCAAATTGTAATAGTTACAATTGGTATACAGTATATATTGTGGCCAGTAACCAATAGCACAACAGCCTTGATAAAAAGACAAATATTCCACAGTAATTAGTAAAGAAATTACTACTATGTACCTCACTAAAATACTACCGTATATACTCAAGTATAAGCCGATCTGAATATAAGCCGAGGTACCTAATTTTACCTAAGAAAACTGGAAAAACTCATTGACTCGAGTATAAGCCTAGGGTGGGAAATGCAGCAGCTACTGCTGAGTTTCAATAATCAAAATAAATACCAATAAAGTTACATTAAATGAGGCATCAGTGGGGTATATGTTTTTAAATAATTATTTCAAAGAAAAACAGTAAACTAGCTCTGTAAGTGGAGAAGAGGGTCAGCAAAAACAATTGTTTTATCAACGATGATACCTTAAGAGTACTACCCCCTTAGCTCAATTAGCAACCCAAAGAGTTAAAATCCTTCAAAACTATATAAAGTTTATATAGAATACAAAGTGCAATGTCTAGTGCAGAATGGGACAGTTAAGGATGGTAGATGAAGATGAATTTGGGAGTGGGCCAGGGCACTGGAGGGTCTGGTTGCGGGTGGCCTAATTTGCACAAAGGACAGAGGGTGCTAGTCTGGAGAGACCAGTGGCACCTGACTCGAGTATAAGCTGAGGGTGACTTTTTCAGCACATTTTGGGTGCTGAAAAACTAGGCTTATATTCAAGCATATACAGTATGTTTAGCCTACTTTTACACATAACTACATTCTACATAAATAAATAAGATGGCTGTATATTTTGCTTTACATCAGGATATCTAGGGTTTCTTTATAAATAACAAGATAGCCCTCATAATATGTCAATGTTACTGCATAAGAGCCATCTAAATGCATTAAAAGAGACCCGGTCATTTATAGGACAAAGAGCCCTTGTCTGCTAAATATTTTTTAGAGGTGCCACTAGTAACCTTGGTTTATGCTTACCACTATTGGGGAAGCAGTTTTCCTACTTAAAAATGTCAAACTTACTGGGTTGGATTACATTTTTTATATGTTTTGACATATGCACTCTTCTGTATTTATCATCTTCAACTGTATGGTGTGTGTAGTGACATACATATCTTAACATACATTTCCCTACAATATGGTGAACATTTATTTCTTTTTTGTGATTGCTAAGAAATAAAAAGTATTTCCACTTACAAGTCTTCTCTGTTTATAAATTGCCTAGCAATGCTAAGGCCAGAGATACAGGAAGTGACCAGGGGCCATAGTAGGAAGTTAGTAAGAGGAAGGACAAAGTTTAAAGTAAGGCAACTCAGTCATTGTGTGCACTTCGGCCCTTTAAAGCCAGCTTTGGCCTTGAACTAGGCTAAATGAGGTGTTTAGTAACAAAAAAATGAAGAAACATAAATCACAAGGAACTAATGCTTTGTGTAATATTTTTTTTCTTTACCTTCGGACATTACACAGAAGCATGTTTCCACATTTAGAAAATCCCCAAAGATCTGAGTTACTGCTATGCTTTATGATGCAAGGCATATCTTGCCCTTCTTTCTCCTTAACCCCACACTAGTTGTATGCTTTTCAAAGCCTGCACATCTAAGGTGATTTATCAACATTCAAAAAAATACTTTTTCCAAAATTCAAAACTTTTGTGCAAAAACATGCAATATTCAAATTATGGTTCAAAAATTCAAATGTTTAATATTTATAAAGTGCTAAAAAAATCCAAAAACTTAAATGTAAAAGTGTGAATTGTCCTCAATAATTTCAATTCGAGATTTTTCAGTTTTTCAAGTTTTGTTTTATTTTGTAAACTCACAAATTTAAGATATTCAAGTTTTTTATTCAAACAAGTTTTTTATTTTAGTATTTTTATATTTATATTTTTTAACAGATAAGCAAACATTTGGTTTTCTTTTTTAAAATGCGAGTTTATTCGAAGTAGGAAAACTTTCCAATTCACAAACTTTAAAATTGATAAATAAGCCCCAAAATTTCATATGTTCCCTTCAAAATGACTGAAAATGGAAGCTGTATTTAAAGGAGAAGGAAAGGTAAAAACTAAGTAAGTTTATCAGAAAGGTCTTTGTAAATAAAGCCATAAGCACTCACACAAGAAACACACAATTTCTTGTCTCCTTTTTTGTAAATATGTTTTGGGGTTTTCATCAAACTCCCCCCCCCCCTCCCTTAGGAATTTGTAGTCTGAGCTACCAATGGCTAGAGCTACAGCAGGAAGCTATGAAGACCAAGCTAAAATGGCAGCTGCAATCTTAAACAAACAGAGAAAACTTCTAGGGCTCTTTGCTCAGGTATGTTAAAGCTTTCTGCAGAATAAATATAGCATTCTAGGTGGCACTAATGTCGTAAATCTGTTGCCAGTAAAATGCCAAAATTACTTCTTCTCCTTTAAGTTCAGCTTTACTTCGTAATATATTCAAACATATTTTCCATTGTGAGTATAAATTTGATATCATAAAAAATATGTAGGGGTTGAAAGTCCTGTACTGTATTAATATACTCATATAAAACACAAACCAGCCATATAAATACCCAGCATTCTGTTTTGAAACTCCATACAAGTAGGATACTTGGACTCACATCACACTTTACTCTCTGTACTCTTTTCTATTGGAAGATGAAGGTGGCGTACCAGATCCCTTGAAACAGTTTACAAAATTGAAATTAAAATGATAATGGGACACTTGCAATGCACAGAGAGGATTTGGTTAAAAAAACAATGGAAAACAACAAATGCACAAATTAACTTATGTGAAATGATTTAAGAAATAATCTTTTCCTTTTGAGAGCATTTAATCTAGCTCTTTTATAATGAACCATTTGCTTTCAGTTATCCCATTGCGAAAATGATAAACCTATTATGGTTTCTATACATCCTTCAGGGACCAATTTATCAGATTTCAAAAGGCTGCCTTGACTGTGAGGCTTTTATTGGTTTGTTCTTGTAATATGAATATGATGGAAAAAGAATCCTAAGGGAAAAATAAACATTTGAAATTATCGAATACTTTTGATTTCTAGCTTCCCACTGTATATTCACCTGGAAGGGCCAAAATATATTCTGTCACAAAAAAAAGGAAAAATAAATAAATAAAAACCTTAGGAACAGGGTTTCAATCAATATTATTGGCTGGCTATTTTCCTTTGACATGATTTAAGTGGCAGCATATATAGAAGCCAGTTTCATAACAATTTATTCCAGGATGCTGTTTTACAGCTATAGTTCTGTATTTGGAACAGTGAAAATTAAACCAGTCTGTGTTTTTTGCTTTAAGTTATCATAAAATGTTTGCTATATCAAAACATCACAACAAAATCAATTAGGAGTACTGCTGCAATAGAGTTTAATCTGGTATAAAAACCTAATTCTAGCATTCTTAGTTTATGCATATATATATTTTTGCCTTCTTGGAAAGTTATAGGTTACATGTGCTACATAGTGGTAACGGGTATCTCAGTAAGATCAGGGGTCCCCAACCTTTTTTTACCCATAAGCAACATTTAAATATAAAAAAGTTGGAAAGCAACACAAGCATGAAAAAAGTTCCTAGGGGATGACCAGTATGGGCTATTATGGGTTATTTGGTAGCCCAATGTGGACTGACAGAATACAGGAGGTTCTGTTCAGCAGTACACATGGTCTTTATGCCTCCAAGCCAGAAATTCAAAAATAAGCACCTGCTTTGGGGCCACTGGGAGCAACATCAAAGCTGTTTGTGAGCAACATGTAGCTTGCGAACCACTGGTTTGGGCAATCATAAGACCTCAAATGCTAGCCCAAACAGTAAAAGAATGATATTGATGATGTTTGGTAGCCTTTGTTGCCTTTTGCCTTTGTTGTTTAGATCAAACAGATATTACTGTAGGAACTAGAACCTTTACACCACATGGTCATAAAATAACCATTGCATCGCTGACATTGCCTAATGTGTACTCCTACCAGACAGGTATATCTGCAGGTCTCTAAACATGATTTTGGGTATTTGTGCAGTAGTCTAACAAATTATTTGTTTGGAGCCTCCAGAGGCACATTTCTTTCCTCCTGGCAGAAACTGCATGTTTAACTTTGTTATTCCTCTTCTGCAGAAGAATGTTAAATATATTATTTCATTTGCTAAGAAATGATGTTATGCAGTGGGCTAGACTTATAGCATTCCAAAAGATGAAGGACATTAACTAGGGTTAACTAGGATTTCATTACAAGTAGGATTAATTTAACAATAAGACCTGGACAATAATGATTTATTATGAATGCATAAACTTGGTTCATGATTTAACTGAGTTCCAGCACTTCTATCAGCATTCAGATTTAGCATGGCTTTCATTCTTAGCTGGGCTGAATCCAATCAGTTCATGCCTATTCTTTAGGTTAACTACAATGTGTTGGTGGTCTCTATCTCCAAAAGCAGCATAAGTCATGGCCTTAAATTCAGTAAACAATTTGGGGGCACATTTTTACGTATGAACAACTTTAAAAGTTTTATAGTAACTTAGATTTAGAGTCAACACAGGCTTGGTAACACTTTAAAGAAAAGAATTGTCAGGATTCAGGGGTACAGTTGCTGTAAGGTTTCATATTGTCTTCTATAAGGGCAATTTTGCTTTAAGAAGAGAGATATCTGCAATAAATAATACAAATAAATTATATTATACAATGCAATATTTAATGTCATGCTACCTTGATTTCTTCCTGTGAAACTTCAAAAAAGAATCAAATATAAATTAAAATTCAACTCAAATCAGTCAAACTGGTGTATTTCCATTAGTTTTGAAGGACAGGGAACATGTTAGTACCTAAATCAAAAGTAGCTATATACCTGGGGCCTTGCTGTGCATTTGCTGCACTTATTTGATTTCTCTTCATGTTTTACACTCAGTATCTCTTATAAATGTCTGTGTGAATATTTTGCTCTGGTAGTTTGACTTTTATTTTTTGAACAATTGGTAATAATTATTTATTTTTTGAAATGCCAGTTCTTTTGAAATGCTTATTTTTCAGATCATTGGAGAGTAATACAGGAGGTTCTTGGATCATTAGAAAACACAAATGTCGCTTGTATAAATGCAAAAACATCTCTGGTTATAGCTGTCACAGATGGAGTTTCCTACAGTGCATTCAGCAGTTAAACTGGAAATAACATCTAGCTCTATCCCTGTTGACTGAGAAAAGAGTAAAAGGTCAAAGAAAGGCCAGAATTTGTGTTGGGTTTTAATTGTACTACATGTAACTGCATGTTAAGGGGGACCTGTCACCCTAAGAAATAATTACAAATTATTTTCTATTGGGTTAATCAAGCATAATAAACTTCACTTACACTATATAAATTATTTAAACCTGGTTTCCTTCAGTCTTGGAATTACACAACTACAGCATGCAGGCAGGAACAATTTTGTTGCTTTGCATCATGCCAAAATTTTGTTTATGTGCCAGAATGGGGGACCTGATGCCCATGCCCATGCACTAGCTACACAATAAGACAGTGAGGAGGGAGGGGGAAAGTGAGGAGGACAGAGACATATACGAAGTGCTGAAAGGAAAGTGAAAGTAATTGCCTGCCCCAATCCAATGCCTAAGGCATAGAGGTGGGGCAGGCAATATATACAGTAATTGACAACTGGGATTTTTAAAAGCCTTTATAATAATAATGGGTAGTGATTGTCTAAGGCATCTTACAGCAGCCCCTTTGGCATTTGCCAGAAGCTATAGATTGCCAGTCTTGGCCTGGTGAACCGGATAAAAAATCTGTCCCTCCTTGCAGAGAGCAGCATCAGGAGGCATTATCCAGCCCTGTCCTACCATCTGCCATCAGTAACAAAGTCTGGTTATGTAAGAAATCAAACACCTTTACAACACACTCTTTGTCCACAGTTGGAGGCCAGATATTTCATTGATGGCAAAAGCTTAATATTAAACCATGAACTTTGGAATAAATGATCATATTGACATGAACAAGTAATTCAAAGTTTTACTTAAAACTGATAAATGATTTCTATTGCAACTTTTTAGTATAATATTTCTGCTGTTTAATGATGAGAAAACAATGTTGTCTATTCCTAATACAACAAGCATCAATCAAGGTTTTCTCTAATTAAATGATAGCATCAATCATTCCTTAAATGTATTTTTTGTTAGGTTTTTTTTTAATATTATATCTGTACACTATATATATATCTGTATAGAACAAACTCAAGAAAAAGTAAATCCAGGTGACATTAGAGAAAGTTTTTTTTTTTCTTTTAACCAAAGACATTCAGAAAACAACACAAGTGTTCACCTAAATCAGCGAGATGTTTTTACCATTCCTGGGACACATGAAAGAATATTGTACCTGGCTGCTCATATGCACAGCTAGATTCCACTTTGTTTCACAAAAGTAACGTTGCCTGCTGAGCTTTCAAGGGAGCTCAGAACTGTCTCTTCCATTTTTTAGAACATAGAAAATATAAGACACCTTTGCAGAAACACGCAATGTGAAAAATTTTATGATGAAATTCACAAAATCATAATTTAAGGAATCATTCTCTGTTCCTGGACGTGTTTATTACTACAAAACACATTTCAAGCACTGCCTGTAGGAAAAAAATAAATATATTGTGTTGTCTAGATGTTTAAAACATGTATTTGCGTTTTGTGTGTATTAAAAATCAGTTAGAATGCAGGTTACATGAGTAAAACTCTCATAATTTCCATTTTTTTATTTTTTAAATTCAAATAAACTCATGTTCATGAATGTCTGACATTTATCAAAAAATCTGAAATGAAAAAACGTGTCTGCGAAAGGTCGCAGAAAAGTCGTGAAAACCAGCATCAAATATTCAAAACCTCTGCCATTGACTACATCATCTTGACAAGTTTTAGCTGGCGAATTGATGGATTCTCATTGTTAGCTGTTTTGTCGCATAGCAAATCTCTAAAAATTGTGACTTTTTGTTAGTAAATGGCCCCTAAGAGGCTGATTAATCATGTTTGCATTGATTCAAAATAGTTTAAAGCTAAAACTCATGAAATTGAATTATGGTTTCCAAAAATCAAATGTTATTAAAAACTTGAATGTAAAACTTCCCCATCTAAAAGCGTGCAAGTCATTTTGAAGTCAATGGAACTTGGAAATATTATTTTTTTTGAGAGTTTGTAGATCCATTGAAAATGAGGAGTAGAATTTGAATATGATGCCTTCAAGTTCTTTTTTCATGTTTTTTTTAATTCAGATTTTTAAATTTATATTTTTTAATAAATAGGCAAACATTTGGGTTTCGTAAGATTTCAAGTGTGTGCAAAATATTTTTCAGATAAAATGATTACTGTCCAAAGAAGGTATGACAGCTCATCTACCCAATGCCACATAAGGCAAAGATAGCAAACGTCTACTAAGCCCACTATATATCACTCTATATCACATTTAAATTTGTTATATCTTTTGAGAATCTTTGGCGAAGCAAAACAGGACAGAGTCGCTCATCATTATTATATTGATATAATGATATTATATCTCTAAACCACTAAAAGAGGGCCCTTAGTAGCATGAAGAAACACAGATATGTGAACTTGAAGGTTCAAGCTCTTGAGCCCCAATAGTGGACAATGACTTGCACTGTGACTTTTCCTACAATGTATAATGTCTTGTTCCTCGCATTTTTTTTTTTTGCAAACCATGGCGATCAAAGACCTAAACCATAATTCCCAGTGTATGCATTCCGGAAAAAAAAAGCACATCCAAAGACCAAAAGGTCATCAAATTTTTAACCCACAGTGCTGCGTTCAGGGTTGGACACTGGTGGGCCCTGGCTCTAGGCCCAGACCCGACCCTTGCTGGTGCTCCCCCTGCCCGACCGCTCCTCCCCTGACACGTTAAATTTACGCGCTTGGGGAAGGACAACAGGTGGGGGGCCCTGCGATGGGGGTTAGGGGGGCCCCTGCAGGGGGGTTAGGGGACACGTCTGGCAGGGGCACCTGCAGGGCCCCTGGGGTGAGAGCCCCGGTGGGCCCATCACCCCCCAGCCCGACCCTTGCTGTGTTTACCCCACAAGTCCAGCTTTGCCCACAGCAATTGTACCCCTTGCCTCACAATGAATACAGCTGTGTGTGCTACCAAAGCAGATACAAGTTGTGGCTAACATTGGGGATTTAGGAGTTGGGATTGCATTGCTTCCAATCCTTGGTGTTAAAATGACATAAGGATGTGATTATTTTCATCTCCTGTGCCTACTGAGGCCCAGGGTTTCACAGCCTTAATAGCCACACTTGAGCACGCATGAGCTGAAAAGGCAGGACAAACATAACATATGCCTGTTTGGACACAAGTACCTTTAATGTATGGTGTCAATAAGAGCAATATTTTTGGACAATAGTTTGCCCTTCCTGCCTTCGCTTAAGATGAGTTCTGGGTACTTATACTGGCAATGGAGGAGGCCAGCCCGAATACCATTATTCCCGTATGGGTGTTTATATGGGTGTTTGGAAATGATCCGTTATATTTTTTGGCATAACAGATTGCCACACAATGGGTCACATTTAATGAATGGAAGTCCACTAAGAGTGCTCTTCCCCCTCTGCATGCATTCAGTGACTTTTCTATATTTAAGCTATTATGATGTTATGTTCAACCCACGATATACCAATACCTCTTCTTTATGAATAGTACTATATTTGTGCCTTAACAAGTCATATATCTCTGTATCCCTTTCTGCTATTTAGCCTTGCCCTTCTTCATACAGTCTCTTGTCCCTTTACATTCCCCAGAAGGATGAACTGTATACATGGCCACAAGCAGTTCTGTGTGAAGATATTTCCTTTTATTTGCAGTTTTACCCACCTGATTATTAAGTAAATGGTACAAAGGAACTGTCTGTTCTTTTTAAGAATGAAGAATGTCTGTACACGTATAATGCCTTTAACAACGCTTTCCTGTAGCTAGCTTGAGTTACTTTACTTATTGCATGCTTCATTATTCTTTGGAGCGCAGGTTAATTGATGACATTATTACCTTTTTGTGCAAGGTAAAATGTAAGCTTTAATATATTTTACCCTTTAATAAATTTAGCCATAAAAGTTCAGAAATATGTTTAAAGTATTTTTTTCCTTGTAATAGATAATCTCTGCAGCTCAAATACAAGGACATGTTCATTATGTAAATGACAAGTGTTGATAAATGATCCATTACAAAAATTGGCTTTTGCTTTTCCTTCTCCATTGTTAATGGATTACTATTTTCTCCTCCTGCAGGTTTGCACTTATCACATACATCAGTTACATTTATCAACTGCTTTCTTCGTGTTCTTTTCCAACTCCGGAGATTTTTAACTATAAATTTGTCTTACATTTTATTTAACAAGCTTAGCATGGGTAAAGTATAATATAAATGAACTACTGTGTGAGGCAAAGTTAACAGGCTGGTGACCTATGAGCTAGCCGTAGTCATTATTTCAAAAGAGCCGAGCTCAACAAATTTGGTTTGAGTTAGATAAAAAATCAGTTGCATTCTGTGTTTAATTCTGTTAGGATTAAAGTGACTTTCTGTGAACTAAGAATGGTGCCCATATAATACTAGGCCAAACTAGTCACAAGTCTGCCTTGTGCGGCCCCCACATGAATGTCTGGCTGCTGTGACTTACCTTGTGTGAGCTTTAAAAGGTTATTAGTACTGGTCCCTGCAGTGTTCACATCTCAGACTGTAGGAGGGGCACCCATATTGTGTCACTGTACTTAATATAGTACGTACTGTGCATCTTAAAGTGGTCCTGATTGGTTTCCCTGTCTTCTGCTCTATCTTCAGTATGCTGACCAGTTCTACACTGCCTGTGTGTGCCATACTCTGCCTGCCCTACGCTGCCTGTGAGAGCTAAGCCTAGTGGGGGTTTGTTAGCATATGGTTGTTACAGGGTCCCTAGGGTGTTTAATTATGTGCTGGGTGTTGCTGAGCTATCCACAGGGGAGGAGGGAGCATATGGAATTAAGGGTATGTCTTTATATGACTTAATTAATTTTTTCACATATGAGTGATGGGTGATATGTTTGTAGTGAGCACCAATAATTTGTTTTTTTGGTGTGCTTCCACCATTAATGTAGATATGGACTTAGATTCTTGTGATAACATGGGTGTAGTTTAAAGTGGGTGTAGATGGCAGTGGTAAACACTGGCTTCATTTATTGGTCCTCAAAAACATAGGCCAAAAAAAATGGTTGCCCTTGGTATCAAAGAAGTAGGAGAGCTCTCTTTTAGGCTCTCTTGCAGGTAGCAGCATCTGTATATGTTGCTACTCCAGGTTAAAATGGACAATTCGGGAGCTTATCTGGCCATGTTCAGGTACAAATCACGGGCCTGCCCAACCAACCACAAGTGGGGATATCAGGAGAATATCTGCTCGCTTGGTGCCCTTGCCAAGCGAGCGGATCTTACCATGTATGGCCAGCTTTAGGCCTGTGCTGCCAGACAATCTGCCCCTAAGCTAATAGGAAAGTGTTCACTGGCCTCTATCAGATTGTCTTACAGTTGCACTGAAATGCGCAAATGTGCATTTTAGTGCCAAATGTCTGTCCCATTTGTCTGCATCTGGGCCACAGCAATTGCTCCAGAAGCAGACACAGGGAGAGGGTGATGCCAGAGGAGGGGCTGATTCTTGGCCTGCATTTAACCATAGGCTGAGAATAAACCCTGTCTGGCATTAGCCTAGGTAACAAGCAGTTAACAAAAGAATATCAACTGGGTCAAATACTGTGCTATTAAGCAGTAGAGTAGCCAGGGCAGAGTCAAGGCAGTTCAAATTAAGGGTTATTTACAACCACAAATGCAGTTGCAGGACCACTAAATTTGGCACAATTAGTCGGCACCGTTTGGTCCTTACTGTCTCCTGTTCCAAACTGAATGCAGTTACACCTATTGACACAGGGGAACCTTGGAGCTACTGCAACCTTTGAACCAGGTGGTAGTTTTAGGGATCATACAGCGAAATGTGGCATTTGGTGCAGAGCAGTTGCACTGAAGAAATAGGCCCCACGTGTCAATCTCACAAAAAATTCTCAAAAAAATTTCCTTTAATTAAGATTTGCACAAGGTGCAAGCATCAATTTTGACGCATCTGATGCAACTCCTCTGGAAAACTAAATGACACTAGAATTATGGGGAAAAATACTACATTTTATGTAAAAAATATAGTGATTGCAATTTGCACACTGCTGTGTGAAAGGCACACAACCCCTAATTAATTTCTGATAGAATAGGACAGGGTGATGCAAGGATGCTTCCTGCACTGTACCAGTACTGTCATGAGCACAAGTTATTATTATATACATATTATGAAAAATATGTACAGAACCCTAGGTCCACAACCTCTTTATATATAGAGAGACACTGATGTTTTTTGTAAGTAGCCCTCAAAACTTTTAAAGAAGCGTTTGTCAGCTTATGGCCAGCACTTAGTCTTGTGCTGAGGGCATAGCAGATTGAGCTGCCAGGTGACCAACAGGGTCTGTGATTGAATTTGTGGTGCATGATGAATCCATGAGGTTTTATTTCTCCTGCTGATGACTTAAGGTTTCTATTACTAGCAGGTCAGAAGCTCATCTTTCAATAAACTTCCTGAATTTATCTATATTTCAGTGCAGGCCACTGATTTGATCGTAAAGAGGGCATTTCAAAAGCATTTTGGGTACAGAATTGAAGAAAATCTTATGGTATGCTGGTAGATTGGGATTGTTTGATTTTGTGGTTTTTGTTTAAAATATATTTTTAGATGTGGATTATTATTATTTTTATACATTTTCAACACAAGTTCGGTTCATTTAGTTCACACTGAAGACAGGTGTGTTTTCTTAAAAGCATGGAAAATAAATGATCAGGATGAAGGAAGGAAACCACTTCATTCTAATCAATGATCAAGCTATGGATACGCACTCCATTGCAGTAAATGATCAAGCTAATAGAGCTCAGTTACATCTGCAAATGCAGTGAGCAAAATGCAAGTTCGAATGCAATTGGCATGTTTTTTTACCCCACAATGTAGCCTTTTTTCCCAAGATTCTAGTGTTATTGTGGTTGCAAGAGGAGTGATGTGTTAATGCAGCTAAGGAAATTGGACACAATTGGGAGTATTGTTTGGGTGCAAGTGCGCTGCAAAAAACACGATTTTTTTATATTTATTATATGACAAAACCAGGAGAGATCTGGAAGTTTTCGGGGGTGGCGGGTTTACACTGTAATTTGTGTGACAATATGAAAAAGGTGGATTTTTCATGTTTTTCATTTTTTTCCTGTATAAATGACTATTCATTCCTGGGTTTTGTGGAAATGATTTATTTGTGGTTTCAAAAAACTCTAAAACCACAAAAATCTGAATGGTAATAAGTGCCCCCCAAATTGAAAAAAAGAGAAAAAAAGAAATACTTTTCGAAAATTAGAATTGTGTACCTATTAACTGTACGCATTTAAACCCCTTAAGCTTATTTTTTACCTTTGTTTAAAGTATTACCATTAACAACAGAAAGGGGTTCTTTTTCTATATAGTTACCGTATCAGGTTTGCTAGTATATAGAGTGCCGATCACAGAAATGCATACCATCAGCATCTAACTTTTGATTTAATGAAATTCAAATCCTAGAGTATAAAATCTGACAAGCTTCTACATTTTCTACCTTTTAAAAACCACTGGTGCCTTTTCAAACTACAAAGTTTATGATAAGGTAACATTTACAAAATGAACACTAAGCAAAATAAAAAAATGACTTTATAAACTTTGAAATAAAAGTGC
Organism: Xenopus tropicalis; assembly: GCF_000004195.4. Lineage (NCBI taxonomy): Eukaryota > Metazoa > Chordata > Amphibia > Anura > Pipidae > Xenopus > Xenopus tropicalis. Next base: position 46,882,460 of record NC_030681.2, on the reverse strand, counting down.
GTTTTTACCATATTTTTTTATTTAGCTTATTTTGAAGGTCAGTTTGGGTAAAATGTGTTGTCACTGGAAGGTAGATTGAGGGGTGATTTATTAAGTGCAGGATAAGGTGAAAAGTGCAAACAATGGATGCAATCCACTTTGATTTTACACTTTGTGCCCTGCCCTGCAGTTATTTGTATTTCCATAGGTCCACTATAAAATGGACCTGATTCCCTTCCTTAGATACAGATTGTCTGTGTTTGACAGTTCTGTTTTCATGAGGGGTGGGCTGGGTGAGGTAGGCAGCCTCCCACCCCCTACTTGTCCCATATTTGCACTATATTTCATAGTTTGCATATTGTGATGCTAGGTGCTGATCAAAAGCCAGACCCAAGAAGCAAGTAATTAAAAATGCCTTTTAAAAAAGCATGAACAAAAAAGGGGAAAAACACGAAAATCTCCAATTCTTCACTTTTTTAAATGAATGTAATATAATGTTTCAATTTGAATCAAGGACAGCTGCCACTTTGACCTTGGCAACTTTTAGATGGCATATTTTTACTTTCAGATTTGTCACAGTTTTGACACATAATAAATGGTGAAAAAAAATAATACAAAAGTTAGTACACAGGCCCACGGTGAGGCCATAGCAACAGTTATTCTGATAAAGAAAATAAATTGAGACACAGAGCCACAGTTAATGTGTGACCCCAGTTACTTTCTTCCTCACTGGTGGAAATGAAGCCATAGCTGTACCACCATTATTATTGCTGGTGGAAACATTGTAGTCATTAGGGCTCATTTATAAATGTTGCCCAATGCTAAATGATTCACACAAAAAAAGAACAAATTAGCCCTGCGTGTGTTTTGTATTTAAAAAACTGTGTATTTAATGTGCAGTTATAATTGTGTAGTTTTATTGACACTGCTAATGTCCTTGAGAGCTTTTTAATATGGCATAATGGAAACTTGAGAATATGTAGGAACCCAGAGGCATATCTCTATGTCTGAGTTACACAACAACTTGGTGGAGAAAAATATACACTGAACGGTTTACACAAACTGTGATTTTTTATTTGCAACATTTGCACACAGCGGCCACATACAGTGACCATGCTCACAATAACACCCATCTCATTAGTGCAATTCACAGCTCACCACCATAAATGGCCGCATTATGCTTAAAGAAAGAGTTTGAACTGGCTTATATGAAGAGGAATAACTTTGTGCAACAACTAGTGTGCATGTGGGAAAATATATTTCCAGCATTAAAGATTAATACGTGTATAAATGACTTCTAAAAACTGGTGAATTATTCATTGCACTGCCCTAGGAGTTTCTTTATCTCCTTTTTTATGCATATTAGTAATGGGCTGTATATATTTGTATAGGTTTATAAGTTTTATACTCCTTTAAATGTATGAAAACTCAGATATTATTATTATGCCTTTTGTATGGTGCTGACTACGCAGACCTTTACAGAGATTATTTGTCATTCACATTTTCTCTACCCCCAATAGATCTTGCAGTCTAAGGTCCCCATCACAGTCACACACAGTATTATCGCTTTAATCAGGAGCCATCAGGAGTCATTATCTGTCCTGTATGTTTTGGATCGTGGGAGAAAATTGAGTACTTGTAGGAAACCCAAGCAAGCCAAGCACTGGCCTTAAAAGTCGTATAAACTCAACATGGTAGAAATTCAAATTAAACCCGAAGATTGCTGTATGTACAAAATGTCACGATAGTGCTTGAATCATTCATACAAATATTTCAAGTTTACATTCAAAAATCCAGAATTTTTCCAGTTGAAAGCATTGTTAAAACTCAAAAAAATGAGTTTAAACAGATGTTCCTTTCCATTTATTTATTTTTCCCAAACAGGAATTGCTCCAGCAGCCAATTTAAGAAGCATTGGCACTCTTGAAAAAAGTTTCACTTGAAACTGGTTGAAACTGAAAAGAATGAGGGGATTAAGTTCCCCTTGAAGCTGGGTGAAACTCAAGACAATAAAGGGATTAAGTGCCCCTTGAAACTGGGTGAAACTGAAAACAATGAGGGGAGTAAGTTTCCCTTGAAGCTGGGTGAAACTGAAAACAATGAGTGGATTAATTTACCCTTAAAAATGTGTCAAGGACAGGCTATCACTGACTATTCTATTCCTCTCCTATGCTAAGCCTCTATAGAACTTAATGTTACTCAACAGATCACACCTGTCAATTTTTTTTTTACAAAAAAAGTTAACTAAACATTAATGAATCACAAAATATGGGAGTTATTTTCGAAGAACTCAATTTTTGGGGGGGAAAAATACCAAAAAATCGAGTTCTGGTGAAAACCCAATTATAAATCTCGAAATTATCTAGAAGTAAGAAAAATTCTGACTTTATCTCAAAATTGCTTATTAAATGTGCCCTAGATAAACCTGGCAACTAGGGACCTCCTCCCCATATTTTTTTTTTTTAAAAAAAAGAGATAAATAAATGAAGTATAGTTGTATAGTTTTTGAATTATTTACTTGACTTGGGCAGGGCCAAATACCTGCCCTCCTTTTGCCCCAAACTACTGGCCTAGAAATAATCACCACTTACAACTTGTCCTTCGATTGGAAAATATATTGGCCACAGCTTTATTACATAACATAAGCAATAAAATACATAATTATAAAAATAAATAACAAGTAAATAATAACAGTATTAACAAGTATATTAACAAATACTAAACAGTAATCCTTCGAGCTCTGAAGTCCCTGGCAATGGGCCAAACTAAGTGCATGACAACCATACAGGCCACCAGCCTCTCGTGCCTTCCAGCATGGTGGGTATGCAGGGTTGCATGCTTCAACCAAGGTATCAATATAACGTAACACCTCCCAGAGACCCATCGCTCTTAGAGAGGAAACATCCAAAACCATGTCCCATTGAACAAGTGGGACTTGCTAAACTCGGCACTGCCAACAAAATCTATTTCCATTTCCAGGGACCCGCTGCCCGGCTGTGACAACGGGCCATCCTCCCTTAACTTCTTGTTTCGCCATATCCCCAACATACTCACCTTCTTGGATCAACTTAACCTGTATCCCATTACCCAGGCCACATTTGTGACAACTAGCACAAAGGGTAACAATGGGAGGGTGGGACTCCATTTTCTCCTCCAAAATGGATGCCCTCCTTAACCGCGCCTGCTTCAAATCCCATATGCTCCACCCTCCAAATGCTAAATACTAAGCCCCAACTATTAACCCCTGTCTGGCAGTTTGTCCCGCCCTGTCATGAGCCCTTTTACAGCAATTGCTGTATCGGGCTTCCCTTTCTGTTTCAGCCAGCTTTTAAATTGTGGTCACTGACCCTGACATTTGAAAAACAAATCCTCTTTAAAGCTTTTATTTTTATTGTTAATTTCTATTACACATCTTTCTATCCAGGTCCTCTCCTATTCATACAGTATCTCATTCAAATAAATGCCTGGCTGCTAAAATTCTGAACTGGAGGGTTGATAAAAGAAAGCTAGATGCAACAATGCAAATATTCAGCTATGTCTGCCTTTTTAAAAAGTTTTCCCTGTAGAGCCAAATATAAAAAAGGTAAAATCCTGTAGAGCTATTGTTAGTTAAAACTATATAATATACTCAAGCCAGATTGTTTTTTTCTGAAACACAAAGGATGAGAATGCCAGTGTAAGAGAAAAACAGCCATTTGATTATAGAAGAGAAAAAGAAAAAACCAAGACCCGTTTCCCTCCGCTGATCCATTAACTATTGAACTTGTCAGTCATAAATGCAGTGAGAAATAATGCAGTGAGGAATAACGTATAATAAAATGCATGAACTAAGATTGCTAAATAATTGGTTAAGCAAAGCTTACGAATAATAGACCGTTTGGTGATTTATGAAAAACAGAACAGTTATATGAGAATGAGAAAGATCAGTTTCCAGCACCTTAACAACAGCATTGAGTGTTCATTGGTCACCATTAGGCTTTGGTTAAAGTAACATGTTACAGTAAGTCACCTATGAGAATTACTTGTAATGTTTATGAATATATATGTATCTTTCATACTTCCCTCTGACACAGGCTGCATAAACCTACCATATGTGCACTATAAGCCTTACATGAAAGAAGATATGAACCGATGCAGTATCATAACATATAGTGAAGGGCAAAATAATTCACCAGGCATGGATTTGCAGCGAATTTGCAGCACCTCAAAAAATTGCTGGCTGTGCAGCATTTGCGCCATTTCATGACTTTTTTGCCATTTCGCAAATCTTTTGCAAGATTCGCACAATTTTCGCCTAAGTGAAATGGGACAGATTCGCTCATCACTAACCATATCTATTAAAAAACCACAAGGAATGCAGTTATTTATACAGAAAAGAAAACATTAACAAAACATTATATGCAAAATAATTGGGAAATTCCTTTACATATGGGAGTCCTTTGTACTGACCATTGTATTTCCTCAGAACCTAAGGCATCTTAGTTAACCTTGTGGCTCTACCTATGTGTTTGGATAATATATGCAGTAAAGGAATATATTACACAGAAAATAACAACATACCTATAGACCAGGGTGGGGAATCTCCACAATCCCCCTGAATTGGGCTCTCTGGGAAAAGAGGTTTTTGCAAATGTAAATGTTTCCACAACTTGTACAACACAAATATATTATTGTGTAAGTTGCGACTAGCTTCTGAGCTCTGTTTTCAATAGCAGAGAGCTGCTTCTTGCCCCTAAGCCAGGGATCCCCAACCTTTCTTACTCCTGAGCCACAGTCAAATGTAAAAAGACTTGGAGAGCAACACAAACATCATAAAAGTTCATGGAGGTGCCAAATAAGGGCTAATACTGGCTATTAGGCAGCCTCTATGCACACTATCAGCTTACAGTCTTTATTAGGTCTTCATTAGGTAGTAAATCTTGTTTTTATCCAACCAAAACTTGCCACCAAGTCAGGAATTCAAAAATAACTACCTGGTTTGGGGGCACAGAGAGCAACATCCAAGGGGTTGGTGAGCAACAGGTCAACATCAAGGATTGTTGATATGGTGCTCGGTGCAGAAAGCAGTATTCCGGGCACACTCTTGTGCCCTTTAGCACTCTAGCGCTTGCGCCCCAGGGAATAATAAATGATCCCCATTGTATTTGAGTAGAACTGGGTTACATTGGAGAAGAGAACGTTTTTATCTGTGCATATGAGCAGGATTTAGAATTTCTAAGCGTTATCAATGGCAACAAATACAGGTATGGGACCTGTTATCCAGAATGTTTGAGACCTAAGGTTTTCCGGATAAGGGGTCTTTTCATTATTTGGATCGCCATTTAATTATTTGATCCAAGTCTAGGCACTTGGTTTAATTGAAGGCGTTGAGATTAATGAACTTTGGCCTTTTTACAACCCAACTTAACTATGTACTGTAACTATGGGAGATACCCTTCCCATTAATCAGAGCTTTCTAGATAATGGGTTTCTACATAACAGATCCCATACCTGTGTTACAAAATATCTACTAATATTGCATTTCACCCACAATTACTTTTTTTATGTAAACCATCTCAAAACTAGTTGGCCAAACAAGTGCCAATAATGTTGTGTAAAACAAAATTTCTAAGCCTTGGGACTGCTAATGTATGCATGCAGGATTTATACAAAATACTCATCAAATTATGAACAGCACTCCATATTCCATTCTTCCCAAAAACACCTATGCAACTCTCGCTTAGGCAATCTCCTTTCTGTGGTCCCTAGCTACCACCTGAGCTGGCCACAAGTGTACCTGAACTCCGGCCAGTAATGCCAGGAGGTCATAGCCTCACTATCTCCTCGGAGGGGCTTCAGACTGCCCTTTCTAGATACTCTGTCTAACCTTTCACTCCTAAAGTGACTATAACATAATCTATCTGAACTCTCTAACTGGAGCCTGTAGCTAACCTCTTACAGAGGTGGGGTACCAGAACAAAAGAGGTGTCCATATCCCACAAGGCCACCCTCTGGTGCCTGTCTAAAGGGGAACCCAAACTAAGGGGCCCAAATCTTGGGATCCCTACAGATAGATAGATAGATAGATAGATATATAGATAAACATACATACAGGTATGGGATCTGTTATGCAGAAAGTTCTGAATTAAGAAAAGGCCATCTCTCATAGACTCCATTATAAGTAAATAATTCTAATTTTTAAAAATGATTTCCTTTTTCTTTCTCTGTAATAATACAGTGCCTTGTACTTTATCCCAACTAAGATATAATTAATTCTTGTTGGAAGCAAAACAATCCGATTGGGTTTATTTAATGTTTGAATAATCTTTTACTAGACTTAAGGTATGGAGATCCAAATTATGGAAAGATCCTTCATCCGGAAAACCCCCGGTCCTGAGCATTCTGGATAATGGGTCCCATACCTAAATATATATATAATGAACACAAAATGGATCGCATCACTCAGGAATTATGAAGAAATTCGTAGTTTATTAGGTGTAGAAAAAAGAACTGACGTTTCGGCCACAGCAGCAGCCTTTCTCAAATATATATATTTACATTTGCATTTCTTTTTTATTGAATATGATTCTATTCCACATCTTGCAGTGTAGAGTGTTACACAAAAACAATTATGGATGCTGAGTCTATTTCATATGAATATGCACACTTTACAAAATAACGGCTCTTGAATATATTCTTTGATATTTCTTTGTATATCATCATATCCATGCCAGCACTGATTAACATGTTTGTCAAACACACGGGTTTATTCATTTCCACCCACCCCCCCATCATTCCATTTTGACATCAGAACTGAAACGTTCCCTTCCTTCACACATCGGCAAAGCTAAAAGTCAGAGAACGGAAAATTAAACCTTTGTGCAAGCCGACTCCTGGAAATGATGTTGGATAAAGCAGAACACAAAATATTCTGAGCTCATTTTTCACAGACATTTGATGAGAATAAAATATCTCCCTTTAGAGATTTTCTTAAGGAAAGCAATGATGCCCTCTGCACGGTGGGTTTAAAGAGATGCTATTTGCAGCAATGCTATAGAGATAAGGCTTTGGTGTTCTGAAAAATCACCTCTTCAGAGTACAGACAGACATCCATAAAAATGCAAACATGACTGCTCTGAATTTTTAGTGAAATATTAACACGGCGAAAAAAAAACCTAATTTGGGATTTGTTATAACTACAAGACCAACAGAATTTTAGAAAAAAAGCAATATGATTAATTTATGAATTCCTAATCCACTACCATAGTCATTTCTTTGAAGAAGGTCAGACCTACAAGTGAAGCCTTTTATTAGTTACCTTATAAAGCAATAAAGTCTGGGAGATAGGGTATTTGTGAGCTGTCAATTACTTCTGTGTCAGAGTTAATCCAGATATTGAACGTCTGTAAATGTCTCGTCCATCAAGATTTAATGCCACACATTCCACCAGCGAGAAAAATATATATATATAGCCTGATTACTGTGCACAAAAGATCATGTTTCTAAGGAGCAGCAGAATGCATGCAGAAAGGCATTCCTTTATTTTAAAAGATTTAACATACACATGTTGCTCTTTTTCTCAGTCGGTTCAAGCTTAGGCTTTGCAGTGAGGATTTTAAGCAAAGAATGTATCTCTGGTTTCTCCTGAATCCATGGCTGCCATTATAAGCAGCACTTGAATACCAAAAAGAATCTGCACATGGAAGGCCACAAACAGGAGCAGGGCTAGATTTGCAGACACCACTTGGATACAAAACACCAAAATTAAAAGGGGCAGACCTCCCAGCAATTGCATCCAATTTGTGACAAAATGCTTGTGCAGTTGCTTTGATTATGCCAAATCACAACGCCCTTAAAGAGACTGTGCTCAAAATTGTACTTTGTGGGTATAAATGACCCTTACAGTATTGGGGAAGAAAGAGCATTGTGAAATATAGAGAATATTCAAAGCCAGGAGACACTTTCAGTTTAAACGCATTAATTGAATGTATACATTCTTATGAGATGTTAAAAAGAAGGATACAGTAAATCATTGGGTAAATAACCCAGTAATTGTGCTCTACTTCACTAAAAAATACTATAGCCCAAGGTACTATTCAAGTGAGTATCACACCACCATCTTCTCAACTGTCCCAGGGAATATTTGTGACTTCCCTGGGCTGTACACATGTATGGGGCAGTCACATGGGCTCCCAGGGACCAGAAGGAAGCTAGAGACAAAGCACTCACTAGAGTAGTACCCCTCACCTAGTTCTAATTTTGCTTTACTGTATGCTCACAGCCCAGGGCAGTCTCAAGGAATCCATGGCTTATGTCAGAAGATGGTGGCATGGTGCTCACTAGAAGAGTACCTGGGGACAGCAAAGCAACTGCCAAGGATCTGAGGCAAGTGCTTATTATCACTAGGAGATGCCTTTAAAGATTTAAAAAACCACCATCCCCTGTGATTAACCCTTTCCTTAGGGGCAATATAGTGGCAAATTTAGAAGACAATATAACTTTAGCATTGATTTTTTTACTGGGTTAAGCAACAAAGCTTTCATGTAGAAAAGATGCTTGGTTCAAAGCTTCATTAAAATGTATTTTCTAAGAAAAAACTCTTCTTAGGAAAACTTTTATTTTAAGTCTCTGCAAAACAAACATTGTCTCCTAAATATTTTACTTCTGGGATATCCTCTACAGAGCAGGGGGTTTTGGCAGTAGAAAGTGAAGCCAGGGCATTAAATACTCCTTTGCCAGCCAGGATTAAAAACTAAAAGGCTATATTACTAGCAGGTTTGGCTAGCTGTGAAAGAGGTCAGTGTTTTTTCATGGTGGTAAAATATATAAATATATGTATATACAGAGAGAGATAGTGTTTCTCCTCTATAAACTGTGGAATGGCCTTGGTATGGCAAGCAGGAGGGCCCACTCACATGGGTCAGTCTGACATGGAAGGCAAATATGATTCCTTAGCATTAAACTCCAGTTGAGTCAAAGAATAGAAGGTGCTGTAACAGTTGCTGTTTATCATTCCCTCACACTTAACTACAAACAAAACTATGCTAGACAGTCACAGCTGCAAGTGGAACAAAAAAGTAAAAGTTGTGAAGAACACTAAGGGGCAAATCTACTAAAAATCTAAGTTGTAAGAAACCATGAAAATCTAATTTCCATGAATCTCATTTATCAAAATATCTGAACTGAAAAAGTACGAACAAAAGCCAGTGACCAAAACCCTAAAACCTCTAAAACTACGAGGCAAAGAAAGATCGTTGTAAAAGGGACATCTGCCATTGACTACTACATGATCTCGACAGATTTTGTAATTTCGGAATTGCCTCAGTTTTGTTGCATAGTAAATCTTGGAAAAGTCCCAACTTTTTTCCTTTAGTAAATGCCCCCTCAAGGCAGAACTTGCTGGAAAAACCTTTATTGGTCACATAGCATATTCTAAGCCAAATGGCTTTTTACTAAAGAAGAAGAAAAGTTTCCACATGTTAGGCACCAGCAGTGATTGTAATCAGTTACCTGATACCCCAGCATGGTGCTCCTGTTAGCAGAAAACTGAACCAGACCTGGGTTCTTGTCAGTGAGCACCATGGAGCAATCATCTTCTTCTTCTTCTTCTGATTCTCCTTTCATCAATGCCCCCTGCCAAAAGCTTATATAGTAAAGAATTTTTTTTGTTAAAGTTCAGCTTTACACTCTGCTACGCACAAGCACCTGCACCAAGAAGGGAGAAGCAGAAAGAGGATGACTCCGTGGTGCTCACTGAGAAGAACCCCATTTAAGTGCATCAACTACTGCATATGGGTCATGGCATAAAACTTTTTATTACTAATAGTCTATTGCAAAATTTGCTGTGCCAATATTGCCTTTTTATGTGAATGAGGCACTATATAAGTGCATGCTTATATTGTCACTGCATTGGATTTATTAACTTGCACAAAATTGTGCATAAGATTTTTCTGCAGCTTTCAGGAGATGCAATTCTGCTTGATTATTCTAATTGCTAATTGACAGCTATGGGCAACATCACTGGCGATGTTTTTCTCCAATGTTAATAAATATTCCCCTTTATGTACTGTGCGTTACCTACTACATCATAGCTAATAGTAAATCTAATATTACCTTAGTCCATGAACATTTACAACAGCTTTTGCAACATATGCCCATGGTCATATGGTTAATGTTTTTTTTTTCTTTTGTGTCTTCACTGGAAATTAATCAGTAAAATGGAAATAAGGTGCCTTGCTGAGCAACATTTTGATTTCTGTTGTTTTTTTGCAAAGCAAGATGCATAATACTGGTCACACAGGTAAGAAAATCTCCTCATGTAGCAAGCAAGCTACTGAATACTTACTGACATCCTTTCAAAGGCAATTTCCTTTTCATGACCCAACAACCCTGGAAGCAAAGTTTCCATCTTAAAAGTTACCCTGACAGCTAAAATAAGTATCTGCTGTTATGCACCATTTAAAAGTGTACACAAACTGTTTATGTTATGCTAACCATGTCCATGGCAATTGCTTTTAAGAACAGCTATTAGGGAAAAAAAATCAACGCAGCACAAAAGCAGCTGGCTGGGTCAGTACCAACTGCTCTTGTGCTTAACTGTTAGGCATAAGAAATTGGAAAGTTCTGTCTGCAGCACTTACCAGAATGTCTGGTGCAAACATAGGAGAACCCTGCAAGGTGCCTTTGGAGCCTTTTTGACAAATGCAGGTCAAGAATGTTTCCCATCTGACCCTGTGCTTGTAAGTGAGGCGTATTTTAAATACACATTGGTCAAAAATGCAATTTGCAGTTGGGTTAGTTGATGACAGAAGTTTGGTCTATGTACCATTAAGGGCAGCCATCCAGAGCAGTGCAGTAAGTGCATCCCCAGGTCAAGCCCAGGTGGAATAGACTTTCTGCTGCCAGCACTAGATGTGATATCTTAGACCTATAATAGCCCAGCTCAGAGTTGAGAGGCACTAAGACTAATTGGCATGGACAGATCTGGTCCCACCAATAGGATAGTATTCTGGAGCAATGTTTAGAACATATATGGGATATGAAAATGTGCTGACATGCCATTCAATTAAGTATATAGCCCTGTAGTAACTGCCTGCCCCTTGTGTCTTATGACAATGTACTGTAGATAAAATTGACAAACTGGTGCAGTATTAAGAAGGATAAGTTGATCCAATGTTCCAATGATCCAATCCAGCTTTTTGATGCCCACAATTCTTAACCCATTTAGTGCCTAGAAATATAAACAAGCTCTATAAAGTTTTGTTAAAAATATCAGAAATTACCACAGGTTACTTCCCACTGACTGCAGAGAAGGCCTTTGTTTGTGTCTTTATGTGTCTCTGTAACATTTGCAAGGTAAGGTAAGACCTATTCCCAGAGCTTTTTGTTGCAGGTCAGTTTTGGCTTTTGATTCATACAACTCAGTAGCACAACTCAAAAAACTTCATGTGACTTTTCATTAGGTAATGTTCTTGCTCATTACCACAATTTATTGCAACCTGTGCACTGCAGCAATCATTGGCAAACATTCATTGCTCAGGGTTTAGATCAGTGATCCCCAATCAGTGGCTCATGTGCAACATGTTGCTCACCAACCCCTTGGATGTTGCTCCCAGTGGCCTCAAAGTAGGTGCTTATGAATTTCTGGTTAGGAGACAAATTTTGGTTGCATAAAAACACAGTGTAAAGACAAACAGAGCTCTATAGGCTGCAAGTCCACATAGGGGCTACCAAATAGCCAATTATAGCTTTTATTCGTAACCCCAGGAACTTTTTCCATGCTTGTGTGCTCCCCAACACTTTTTCCATTTGAATGTGGCTCACGGGTATAAAAGGTTGGGGATCCCTGGTTTAGATGCTGCTTTATAGAATGTGGCAACAACTCTTTGTACATGGTCTTACCATCCAGTTCTATATCCATTTAAATACTGTGAAAATAGCACCACAAACACCAACAGATCAAAGTTTGGCAAGCAAGGTTTTTGTGGCACTGATCTGTCTTTTATCAGACCATGCTGATAACTACTTATAATGGCATTCAAGGTACCAAACCTTCAGATAACCTCCCCACTAAAAGATATGAAATGCCCAAGCCTACAGTATATTTACCAGATGAGATGGAGTGTAGAAATATCGCTCTGGCTAATACTGAATTAATCTCTTCAGGTTCTATTGGGTGTTTTCCATCATGCCCCAGAGCCTTGCTTTAATGTGTATCAGGTCATGTCATGTATCTTGTCATCCTGATGTCTGTTCAGTCTTCTGTACTATTCCACAGTAATTCCTCAGGCACACGTGTCTCTATTGTGTATACTAAATGAAAGAAATCATTAACAGAGTGGTTAACCTTTATAGTAATAAAAAGTACCAATAACAATAGAATTATATCCTCACAGAGTGATTGTTTTTGTCTGCCAGGGTCAGTGACCACTATCTGAAACCTGAAAAGAGGCATAAAAGGAAGGGAAATAATAATAATAATAATAATAAAAACTAAAAAAAATTAAATACAAAAAAAATTTCAAAAATAAAATAAATATAAAACTATAAAAATAATTTTAAATAAGACCAATTGCAAAATTGCTAGGAATAGGACATCCTGTAACATATCAAATGTTAACTGAGAACCCTGTAACCAAATTATACTTCATTGTCTTTATTCCGTTGCACCTTATTCCCCTTTTGTACAGCTGCAATTGTGTTGTTATATGTTTTGTTGCTTTATAATTTTCAACATCATTATCATCTACTTTATTTCATTCTCACTGATCTTTTTTATGTTTTAATAAAGACCATTTGTTCCCCATCAGCCTTTGCAATACAGGGGGTACTAGAAGGTATGGATCAACAAAAAGCAAGGGGCCGCAGGATAAACATCCTCATAAATAACAGTTCTGATTAGAATACAAAAGAAATGCAAGCTATACCTTATTTTTCCAGACATCCAATCTTATCGAATTTGGCATTTGATCAAGTTATGTAATCAAATATTTTACATTTAAGACATTTCCTCTTTCACTTCCAATTTCCATTTTTAAAGAAAAGCTATTGAATTTCTGTCCAGAAGAGATGGACTTTGCCTTATAATAGACCAGGCATTTTTAAAGAGAACAAAACTTTACATGCAATAGATTTTAACCACGTCTGCCTCCAGTTCTCATGCAAACTCATAAATTATATCCCTCTAAAAGAAAAATAAATAAATAAAACATTTTAATATATGTTTACAGGCTGGCACTCCCTCTAGACCCAGTTGATAAAAACCTTTCTCAAAACTAATTATGCTTTCATGCAAGGTTGTTCTCGGTAGGTAAGACGCAGAACCAGTCTATGTGGAACAAAGCAGCAATACACAAGTCTTGGGCTCCTCTCAGTGGCTATTTAGAATATTACTACTATTTCTGGTAAGAAACTAAATATCAAAGGCAAAAAGGAAAAGCAAATCCCTGTGTTTAAAAAAAGGCTATATGTGCTGGTAACATGAGTAATCGAGTATTATATTGTTTCCAATACTTCTTTAAATATTTTATTGTAGTCTTATGGATTATTCATATCAAACTGTAAAATCATTCCTTCGAAAACATTTTCTCCACAAACCACTATCCCTATAGGATTAGAATCATTTTGGGGATTCTCAATAAACACAATATTGTTAATATGTACTCATGTCACTATTTCCTTTATGACAATCAATTGAAGCCCTGTCTTGCTTTAAGGTATAGATTATTTAATATATTCCCAGGATCAGAACCAGTGTCCAAGAAGACATAGCAGGATCAATTATATTTTACTATGCATTTGCTGCTTGGAGATGCTTGTGGTTTATTTTATGACTACTGAGGTAGTCATAGGGCAAGCAGTAAGTACAAGGGCATACATGTCAGTACTGAGATTTAAAATAGACATTGGCATTTCAATTACACAGATGCCAAAACAGCCTCCAACAGCCCACTAAATAGTGACTATGCCATCTTACAGCAGCCTCTCGGGCATGCACCAGAATCTAAATTGTCAGTCCAGGCTCTGGGTTCGCTTACATGCTTTCATCAGTCCATCCCTCAAGAATAAAGCACTGCCAAACACAGGCAGCACTGTATTCATGGGAGGGGCCACAGAGACCTGGTGCAATTCATACAGAGTGGGTGCAAATTGGATGCTAAGTGCAAAAATATGGCATTTATTTGCACTTTGCATCCTGTGTTACTCTTTGTAAAATATCCAGTTTCCATGGCTACTGTTACCATAATTATTGCCTTTATAACATTTATGAAATATTCCATGCCACCCGTCCCTGTTACTGCACAGTTTAATGACAACAGTTCCTATATAAAATGTTACTGTATCTCTACATGGCCATTTACAGATCTTTATAACAAGTTTTCCATTGTGTCAAAGTCAACTGGTGACAACTGTCCTAATGGTTTCCACTTGAAATTTGAACACAGTATTCAGCTCAACTGTGACCTAGGGACTTCATGGAAATCTTTTGAAATTTTACATTATTCTCCTAGGGAACTGTTTCTGTGACTTCAATACATATGACAGGCACTCACAGATCAAACAAACAGGCAGAAGTAAATAGAATAAAGGAAGTCTTCTTATGTGCAATTAAACCTCATAATAGCCTTACGTGTTTTGTGCACTTGGCACTTAATCATAGGCTAAAGAGGATACAGAATACACAATAAATACCCTATATTCACCAATCACACAGAATCATTAGCAAGTGAGATCGAGGAAAGGGAGGGACTTTTAAAAACAAAGAGAAGATTCAAATGCAGATATATATATCAGTAGAGAGTGACGGCACACACAGGAATTTCATCAAGTGAAATATAAGTTGAGGTTTATACAGTCCTCAATAAACATCGATTTATATTTCACCTGGTGTGGAAATTCCTGTGTGTGCCGTCACTCTCTACTGATATGCCTAATACAATTTTGCACTGGCACCCAGGTATCATCCTTCGCTGATGGTGTGCTGCTTACTGTCTTTCTGTATATATATATATATATATATATACTGTATATATATTTAATAGCAAGAAACATTAAAGGCAGAATTAAGAACTGCATGCTGCCTAGTCCCCACT